>NW_020954587.1:3703011-4019421 GCF_900497805.2 Vombatus ursinus | reverse complement strand
TTCCTTCCTTCCTTCCTTCCTTCCTTCCTTCCTTCCTTCCTTCCTTCTTTCCTCCCTTCCTTCTTTCCTCCCTCCCTCCCACTCTGCCTTCTTTCTCTCATTCTATATCTTTCTCCTTTCTTTCTTTCTCCTTATTTTCCTCTTCTTTGTCTTGCAAATTTGAATTTAGAACTTGATGTAGATTGAGAATAGAATGTGATAACACTAGGAAATTTCTTCCCTTCCCTCCTTTTCCTTGCTTACAGCTAAAGTTTGCATAGCCTGCAGTGACAAAGGAATATGATAGCTTGGGGAGTGATGCCCATACTGCAGAAACCATCTGTCTGTGCTTATTACCACATAAGCATATGCAACTCATATTACACAATAAAAGTATCATAGGTCTATAGCAGGAAGGTGACCTCAGAGGACATCAAATACAAATCCTTCGTTTTATAGATGAGGAAACTGAGGTCCATATGGGCTGTGTCTTGCCCAAGGTAGCCCAGGGAGTTAGCATCGAAAGAGTTACCTATACAACTACTATTTAGAAACTTACTTGTCAGGTCTTTTTGAATTACAATTTAGAGCTCTTTTCTAAATACTGAAGCATCAACAAAATCATACTTTGAAACAGAACTTATAGGTGACTATAATCAGGCAAACACCAAATGGCAAGAGTTATATATAATCTAGGTTAAGCAGAATAAGCAAAGCATTGAACCCATTAGGGAAAAATTGGGAGATATGCAAGCATTTCTTTGATGACTGAAAAATCCTTATTAGGGGCTTCTTTATTCTGCTTTTTAAGTTGGAACTAATAGCCTAGATTTTTCTTGAGGGCCTCAAGTGTTTCCCAAACTTGGACTGCACCCAAGTGACCGTTTGTGGAGAGGTAAAGCTCTCTAAACATAGGAATGTCTCTGCATTTGAGCTGTAAAATACATATGCACACATATCAAGTAATAGACACCAACTGTGTTTAATGGCTAACAAATGTTGAAAGTTCAAAGCAATTAGGAGAAAAAGGATAAACAGAAACCATGCTATAATCATTAAGAGACCTCAGGCATTTAAGATATTTTTCCACTATTCTGTATAATACTGACTTCAGCATGCTGCAATTTTGTTAGGTTAAAAAAAAAACAAAACTAAGGCAACCAAAGAAGCAATTAGATTGCATAAGAAAATGTAACAAATGAGGAATTAATGGCAAATAGTTGTCACTGAGAGATGCTGCAGTTCTGCATTGTTTCAGTTTTTTTTAATGAATAGAATACAGGAAATTAAGTCATCAATAGAAAACATCTTTACCATTCTTCATTACTTTGTCAGAAAGTATTTTTTTTTGGCTAGGCAATGTGGTTAAGTGACTTGCCCAGGGTCACACAACTAGTAAGTGTTAGGTGTCTGAGGTCACATTTGAACTCAGGTCCTCCTGAATCCAGGGCTGGTGCTCTATCCACTGCGCCACCTAGCTGCCCCAGAAAGTATTTTTTTTAAATAGTTGCTTTACAAGTCCCTCATGCAAATACTTTAAAAGATATAGCTATCTTTTCTTAAACATTGGATTTGTGAGTGACTTTGTCCCAGATGTCTGTAAAGAAACTGTACGTAAAGTTGATTTAGTGTTACCTTGTTTAAATTACAAACTTAACATTATAAAAGCAGAATTGTTCATTAGAAATCACTTTTAAAAATATTCAAGCTAGGGGAAGCTCTGTGGCGTAGCCCTGGAGTCTGAAGGACCTGACTTTAAATTTGGTCTCAGACACTTACTAGTTGTGTGACCCTGGGCAAGTCACTTAACCCCAATAGCCTCCCCCTCCCCCCAAAAAAGTCCAAAACAAAAGAAACAAAAATATTCAAGCTTTGCAACATACAGGCATACCTCAGAGATTGTGGGTTCAGTTCCAGACCACCACAATAAAGCAAATATCTCAATAAAGTGATTTTTGCTTTTCCAGTGGACATAAAAGTTATGTTTACACTTCACTGTAGTCTAGTAAGTGTGCAATAGTATTATGTCTAAAAAAAGTTACATACCTTAATTTGAACTTAATTCAAACTTTATTGCTAAAAAATGCTAATCAGTGCAGCTGGTGGTACAGGTGATAGAGCTCAAACCTTGGAGTCAGGAGGCCCTGAGTTCAAATCTGGCCTCAGACACTTGACACTTACTAGCTGTGTGATCCTGGGCAAGTCACTTAACCCTAATTGCGCCCCCCCAAAAATGTTAACCATCATCTGAGCCTTTGGCAAGTTGTAATTTTTTGCTGGTGAGGGGTCTTGCCTCCACGTTGATAACTGCTTACTGATCAGGGTGGTGGTTGCTGAAGGTTGGGGTGGCTATGGCAATTTCTTAAATGAGATAGTAATGAAGTTTGCCTCATTGATTGACTCTTCTTTTTACTTGAATACTTAAAGGCCATCGTAGGGTTATTAATTGGCCTAATTTCAATATTGTTGTGCCTTAGGGAATAGGGAGGCTTGGGTAGGGGTGGGCTGGGAATGGCTGTGGGTGGAGCAGTCAAAACATGCATAATATTTATTGTTTTCTGTCTTATGTGGTTCAGTTTGTAGTGCCCCAAAACAATTACAATAGAAACATCAAAGATCACAGATCACAGATCAGGATGAGATATAATAATAATGAAAAAGTTTGAAATGTTGGAAGAATTACCAAAATGTGACACAGAAATGCTATGAGCATATGCTGTTGGAAAAATGGCACTGATAGATTTGCTGAAGGGAAGGTTGCCACAACTCTTTGATTTTTAAAAGAGAGAGACAGAGACAGAGACAGAGACAGAGAGAGAGAGAGAGAGAGAGAGAGAGAAGCAATATCTGCTAAGCCAACAAAGCAAAGCTCAATAAAATGAGGTATGCCTGTATTTGTATTTTAATGCTGATTTCTTCGACTCTTGTTACAAATTTTTTTCAGTTTTAGATCCTGTTAAAATGTATGTAAATGAACAAAAATATTAGTGAAAGAATGTATGGAATTTTACATTGTACTAGGGCAAAATTGAAATTCATTTCAGGTGGGCATGTAAATTTCTCTCTGCCAGGGAGATTATCTGCTGTTAACTTTTAATGAACAAATTAGTAGAATAGTAGAACTTGAAGGGACCTTAGATATCATCTGGTCCAAACTTATCATTATATAAATGACAAAATTGGGGCTCAGAAGGGTTAAAACAACCATCAAGCATCTTACAACTAATCCATGTAAGAGTAAGGACTAGAAAAGAAAGCCAGTACTTTTTCTTTCTCACTATACTAAGTATAGCGTATTTTTTGTATTGAGTGTTGCATGTCTCTATAAAGATGCTGGAATAAGAATATAAAAACATTCAAACAATATGGCATGATGGGATAAAACAAATAAGATGATATAATACATATAAACATAAAATCACATACAGTAGTAGGTCATAAAATAATTAACTTTTTTAAAAAATAAATTTATTTATTTTTAGTTTTCAACATTTGCTTCCACAAGATTTTGAGTTCCAAATTTTCACCCCATCTCGTCCCTTCCCCCTCCCCAAGATGGCATGCATTCTGAATACCCCTTCCCTTAGTCTGCCTTCCCTTCTATCTCTCCCCCCTTCTCTTATCCCCTTCCTCTTCTATTTTACTGTAGGGCAGGATAGATTTCTGTACCCCATTTCCTGTATTTCTTATTTCCCAGTTGCATGTGAAAACATTTTTTTTAAACATGTGTTTTTAAAACTTTGGGTTCCAAATTTTCTCCCTTCCTCTCTCCCCACCCACCCTCATTGAAATGGCAAGCAACTCAATATAGGTTATACATGTGCAGTTATGCAAAACACTTCCATAGTAGACATGCTGTGAAAAACTAACTCTATTTCCCTTAATCCTATTCTGCCCCCCTCCATTTATTCTATTCTTTCTTTTGACCCTGTCCCTCCTAAGAAGTATTTGCTTCTGATTACCCCCTTTCCCAATCTGCCCTCCTCTCTATTATCCCCCTACTCTCTTGTCCCCTTCCCCCTCTATTTTCCTGTAGGATAAGACAGATTTCCCCACCCAATTGAGTGTGTATGTTATTCCCTCCTTAAGTCAAATCCTATGAGAATAAGAATCACTCATTCCCTCTCACCTTCCCCTGTTTCCCCTCCATAGTAAGAGCCTTTTCTTTTCTGTTTTGTTTTGGTTTTTTGTGAGATAATTTACCCTGTTCTACCTCTCCCTTTCTCCTTCTCCTAGTTTAATCCTCTCTCACCCCTTAATTTTATTCTCCAGATATGACCCCTTCATCTTCAACTCACCCTGTGCCCTCATCTATCTATCTATCTATCTATCTATCTATCTATCTATCTATCTATCTATCTATCTATATACATACATGTAATTTTTTCCCTCCAACTACCCTAATACTGACAAAGGTCTCATGACAAATATCATCTTTCCATGTAGGAATATAAACAGTTCAACCTTAATAAATCTCTTATGATTTATCTTTCCTGTTTACCTCTTCATGTTCCACTTGAGTCTTGAATTGGAAAGTCAAATTTTCTATTCAGCTCTGGTCTTTTCATCAAGAATGCTTGAAAGTCCTCTATTTTACTGAATGACCATTTTTCCCCCTAAAGGTTTATACTCAGTTTTGCTGGGCAGGTGATTCTTGGTTGTAATCCTATCTCCTTTGCCCTCCGGAATATTATATTCCACGCCCTGCAGTCCCTTAATGTAGAAGCTGCTAAATCTTGTGTTATCCTAATTGTGTTTCCACAGTACTTGAATTGTTTCTTTCTGGCTGCTGGTAATATTTTCTCCTTGACCTGGGGATTCTGGAATTTAGCTACAATATTCCTAGGAGTTTTCCTTTGGGGATTTCTTTCAGGAGGAGATAGGTGGATTCTTTCAATTTCTATTTTGCCCTCTGGTTCTAAAATATCAGGGCAGTTTTCCTTGATAATTTCTTGAAAGATATCTTGGGCTGAAAATTTGTTTCACTCTGTCTTTTTGTGGGTTCTGCTGCTTTAGAATTTGTTTAGAGCTATTTTTTTACAGGTATTTGGAGGGGTTTGGGGGATAGCTCAAGCAAGTCACTGCTTTCCCTCTGCCACCTTGGCTCTATCCAATAATAAACTTTTTAAAGGAAGAGTGGGGAGATATAGTTTGAAGTGGACATTTTAATTGACTATGAGCTCTGTATGAATCATTTGTGAGCACAGGATTATAGATCTGAGCTGGAGGGGATCTTAGGGACCATAATCCAGCTTCCTCATTTTCCATATCAGAAAATTAAGGCCCAGAGAAGGTAAGTGTTTTTATCACCATCACCCAGGAAATAACAGAGCCCAAATTTGAATCCAGGTCTTCTGAATACAGAGTGGGTATACTTTCCACAGTCCCATTATGTTTCTCTAAGAATACCAAAAGGTCTAAAGTGAGAAGTGATCTTCTGCCTTAGCTAGACCAAACCTGGAAAATTGTGCACAGTTCTCAGTGTCAAATTTTAGAATGAATGCTGATCAACAAATTGAAGGGTACCAGTATGGTGAAGAAACTTAAAAACATACCATATGAAGAATTCAGTGTCTCGACCAGAAAGGAATAAAAAATAGGGAATAGCTATCTTCAATATTTAAAATATTTTTATTTAGAAAAAATTTTATTTACCACTACTAGATCTATATACCAAATAGATTTTTTTAAAAAAAGGAAAAGGGAAAGGACCTATTTGTACAAAAATATTAATGGCAGCTCTTTTTGTGGTAGCAAAGAATTGAGAATTGAGGGGATGCCCATCAATTGGGGAATGGCTGAACAAATTGAGGTGTTTGATTGTGACTGAATATGATTGTGTTATAAGAAATGACAAGCAGAATACTTTCAGAAAAATCCTGGAAAGACTTCCTTGAACTGATGCAGAGTAAAGTGAGCAGAACCAGGAGAACATTATATACAGTAACAGCAACATTGTATGATGATCATCTGTGAATGACGTTGCTATTCTCAGCAATATAGTGATACAAGATAATTCCAAAGGACTCATGATGATAAATGCTATCTCCCTCCAGAGAAAAGAATTGATGGAGTCTGACTGCAGATCAAAGCATACTGTTTTTCATTTTCTTTATTTTTTTCTTGTGTGTTTTTTTTTCTGTTTTCTTTCACAGCATGACTAATATGGAAATATGTTTTGTGTGATTGCACATATATAACCTATATTGAGTTACTTGCTTTCTTAGGGAGGAAGGAAGAAAAAGAAGGAGGGAAAGAATTTGGAACTCAGAATGCAATGATTGTTAAAAATTGTTTTTATATGTAATTGGAAAAAACAAAATATTATTCGAGGAAAACAATAAAGTTATTAAACTTAAAAAAGAGAAGAATTTGATGTATCAGACCTGGAAGAAGTCCAAGGACAAAACTAGGATTGGTTCAGTATAAGAAAAGACCTCCTAGCAATTAGAGCTATCCAAGAAATGGGGTGGACTTCTATGTGAGCAGACATTTTCAATTGAATGCCAATGAGCCTCTTGTCAAAGATGTTATTGATAGTATTCATGCTTTGGGTAGGAGCTGAGCAAGATGATCTCTGATATACCTTGTAACTCTTCAATCCTATTATTTTACAACTGAAATCAAGGCCATATGTGATTACATGTGTACCAATACAAAGCATTACTTTGGGAGCTATTAATTATCAGTAGATACATTTTTCTGGTTTGAGAAATAATTGTGGTAAGTGAATTCTTTCTTAAAATTGGCAATTGACACACCCACCTATGTCCCCTCAATGCTTATAGATGTACTTTATACTATCTTTATGTTATATTATTGTACCTGGCCCTTGCTTACATCTTGTCTTTTAATCCTTTTCTGATTCATGCATATATATTTAGTCTTACCAGCTAAATTGCAACTGCCCAAAGGACAGAAATTGTCTGTTTTTTTTTTGTTTTGCAAACTTTTATACCAAAAAACAAAAACAAAATAGTGCCACGTACAATACTCTTGTTCTCCAAATATTTTTGTTCACACAATGAATAAGTTTATCAGTTGTGCTTTTATCATCATTATTCCATTTTAAAGAATTCTTTATTTTTCCCCTATACTCATACAGAGATCAGATGTCACTATCCCTGTGGGCTATAGACATTCTGAAAAGAAAAAAAAAAAAGCAAGATGTCAAAAAAAAGTGAAATTAACTAATTTTAAAAAATTAATTTTTATGGGTAGTGAGGTCAAATAAAATTTAAAAGTGCCTTCACATATATAATATTGAATATACGAATATACATACATGCATGTATGTACATACATATATATGTGTATGTATATATGTTATATATATAAATATAATCACTCAACTAAGTAAATAGATTCTTTTTTTATGACTGATTTAGTCTGACCAATGAACCTAGGCTAAAATTTTAACACTAAAATTTTTTTTTATTTAGTAGAATCAGAACTGTTCATATAAATCCACTCAGATTTGAATGGCCAGAATTAAGGGGCATGTAACTTATATGAAGGCTTCAAATTAGCCAGATGTCACAGGAGTTGACTGAAATCAAGAGATTTCACTGCATGTGTTGCTCAGTCATCATTTAACCCTATTCATTAAAAGTGAACAGGATGGCTTGACTGGTTAGAGTTTGCTGGTGGTATTGATGAGTCATGGATATTCTTCACATTTCTCTTGAGGAAACATTATATGGCCTGAAATAACCTTGTTGTTACTTTTGACTCAGTTTCCCCATTTGCAAGAGAGAGAGAATTCATGTCTGTTTTACAAAATATTTGAGGTAGGTAGTGTGACTCTTCTCTAGGGAGAAGGGTTGTGGCAAATTTAGCCAGGAAGTGAACATAAACAGGGATGCATGTAAGAACCATTCACTTACTATTTACTGTGCTTTGAAAGAACTTTGGTTTTAAAATCCTCTGATTAATATAAGAAATAACATAATGAATCAAGCCAGCGGTACTTTTGATCTTGTATTTTATCTTTGACAGTGAAAGTGTATCAATTTCCCTCCATGATAATATCCTTAAATGTTAAAGATAAACCCTAAACACATTTAATTTCCCTTTAATAAGGACTTAGTGTCCAAAATATAGATCAAAATTCTTCTTAACATTTTTGTATTTTTTGGTCCACAACTTCTGGACCTAATCATAATAAGCTATTTGTTATATAAAGAGGTTTATTTTATTTGTCCAAAAATTATCTTATTCAGTATTAAAGTTAGAGTATTATGGAATTTGATGTATAAGTTCATATTCACCTTAGCTATATCCTTTCCAATTTTGTAGATCGTAGAATCATATCTTCTCTAAACTTTAAAATGAGAGTTACTCGACAATGAGGATTAGGTAATGATACAGTCTTTCTACCTTCCTCTACTCCCACTCAAAATACATCCCACTTTTTTTTTTCATCCCAGACTTATGCCTTCCCTGATGTAGTGAACTTTCAATATACAAATTCCCATTAATGATGAAAATTTCATCAACTGCTTTGCAACTTATATTGTGCCTGGAGCACTGAGAGGTTCCATGATTTGCCCTGAGTCTTATAACTGGTATGTTAGAAGCAGGAACTGAACCCAGGTCTTCTTGTCCAACTTTCTGTCCTGTGCACTATGCCATTTCTCATCATTTCTTTCAAACTGCCAGAAAGGTTTTTCAAAAAAACATCATTTTTTTTCTGAGGTGGAATTAGTGACCCCCTGTGCTCTTTCTACTAGATAGGTCTCATTTGTTAACAAGGAGAGAGATTTGGTATGCAAACACATCTATCGGTTGTAAGCACGGACTTTCATAACTCATTCAGAGTTACCAGGCTCACCCACAATATGTGATAAAAGTTGATTATCCATTTAAGGTTGTTTCATGATCCATGAATATTTTTCCATCAGTGTTTTAAGTTGCTTTACATGGAGTGAAATAGCATTATTTAAACAGCAAAGTATAAATATAATATGGCTCATTTATTGAGGTCCTAATGCTATAGCTGGAAAGACCCTCCAGAAGTCCTGATGGAAAGAAATTATAAATTTCCAAAGTTTCACACCTACGATGTGTGGACCAGGCAATCCAACTGGACACTTTTCTGTTCCCTCCATAACAATAAATTGTGTTACGTGTTTCTTTTTCCTCCAGTTTTTCCTATCTTTTTGAACTAGTGGTTTATTGTTGTTTAGGGTTTTTTTGTTTTAATTTCTTTCCAATGAGCAAATATCTATTTTCTCTCTCTCCTACCACACATTTGCCATTGAGAAAAAAGAAAAACAAAAACCTTGTAAGAAATCTGCTTAAGCAATCCAAATTAATTTCCAAATTGGCCACGTCCAAAAATATATGTCTCTATCTGAACCCTGAATCTATCACCTCTCTGTAAGAATGTGGATAGCATATTTTTTATGAATTCTCTGAAATAGTGATTGGATGTTATGTTGGTCAGAATTCTTAAATCTTTTAAAGGTTTTTTGGTTTTGTTTTGTTTTTGCCTTTACAATGCTATTGTTAGTATATAAATCCTTCTCCTGGTTCAGCTCACCTTAATCTGCATCAATTCATACATGTCTTCCACAATTTCTCTGAATGTTCCATTCACCATTTCTTACCATCTAATGATATTCCTTTATATCCACATACAATAATTTGCTCATCCATTTCTCCAGTTTTGAGTTTCATTCCTTTTTAATCTCAAGTTCTTTGCTACTAGAAAAAGAATTGTTGTAAATATTTTTGTACATATGGATCCTTTTCCTCTTTCTTTGATATCTTTGGGGAAGAGATTTAGTGATGGCTTCACTGGGTCAAATGATATGGACATTTTAATGGTTTTTGGGGCAGAATTTGAAATTGCTTTCCAGAATGGCTGGAATTCATGAACAGTACATTAATGTGCCTGTTTTCCTATAACCCCTCCAACATTTATCATTTTCCTTTTTTTCAACTTTCCAATCTGATGTGTGCGAACTGAAACTTCAGAGAGACTTTAATTTGCACTTCTCTAATTATTTGTAATTTGGAGCACTGTTTTCATATAGCTATTAAAGACTGAGGTTTCTTCCTCTAATATATCCTTTGACCATTTATCATTTGTGGAATGGCCCTTATTATTGTAAAATTGAATATATTCCTTATGTATCTTGGAAATGAGAGCTTTATTTGATAAACTCATTGAAAAGAATTTTTCCATTTGCCTGCTTCTTTTCTAATTTTAACTGCATTGGTTTTGTTTGTTTGTTTGTTTGAAATTATATGTAATCAGAATTGTCCATTTTATCTTCTGATCCTAGTCTATATGCTTTATCAGTTATGGACTCTTTCCCTATTTGTGGATGTGAAAGGTAATATCTTTCTGGCTTCTATATTTTGTTTATTATGCCATCCCCTATGTTTAGGTCATATACACATTTGGAAGTAATCTTGATGTATTGGTCTCTTCTTGGTTTCTACCAGACTACTTTGCAGTTTTCTCAATAGTTTTTGTTGAATAGTGAGTTCTTACCACAGTAGCTGATTCCTTGGATATAACAAGCCACTGTGTTTCTTTGCTTCCATATGTTGTGTACTTAATCTGTTGACTTCTTTATTTTTTACTTCTCATTTTTTTGGGGGGGTGAGGCAATCGGGTTAAGTGACTTGCCCAGGGTCACACAGCTAGGAAGTGTCAAGTGTCTGAGGCCAATTTGAACTCAGGTCCTCCCAACTGCAGGGCCAGTGCTCTATGTGTTGTACCACCTAGCCACCTGACTTCTTAATTTTTTAACCATGTTGTTTTGATAATTGCTGCTTTGTAATATGATTTAATATCTGCTACTATTAGGCCCCCTTCCTTCTCACCTTTTTCCCATTATTTTCCTTGAAATTCTTGACCTTTTGTTCCTCTGCATTCATTTAATTACTATTTCATCAAAGTCTATAAAAGACATGATTGACGTCACACTGAATAAGAAAAGTTAGGGTAGTATTTTCATTTTTGTTATATTGGCTCAGCCTACCCATGAACAATTAATATGTCTCCAATTATTTAGGTTTGTCTTTATATGTATACAGAACATTTTATAGTTCTATTAATATAGTTTCTTTTTGTGTCTTGGCGGGTGGATTCCCGAGTATTTTAAATAGAATTTCTCTTTCTATTTCTTCTTGCTAGGATTTATTGGTAATATACAGAAGTGCTAATGGTTTATAAGGGTTTATTTTATATTTTGCAGCTTTTCAAAAGTTATTATTGCAATTAATTTCTAGTTAATTTTCTAGGGTTCTCTGAGAAAACCATATATCACCTGCAAAAAGCAATTTTTTTCATTCTTTGCCTTTGTTTTCCCCTTTGATTTCTTTTTCTTATTTTGTTGCTGTAGTGATGGTGATAATGGAAATCTTTGCTTTACCCCCAATCTTATTGTAGTCTCCTTGCTAATATTTTATATAAAATATTTATATCAGTATTTATGAGGGATATTGGTCTGTAGTTTTCTTGTTCTGTTTTTACTATTCCTGGTTTAGGTATCTATAATATATGTGTATCATAGAAGGAATTTGGTAGGACTCCTCTTCCAATTTTTTTTTCCATAAAGCTTACTTAATGTTATAGTTAATTTTTTTAAATGTTTGATGATTTTGTCTACAAATGCATCTGATTCTGTTTTTTTTTTCCTTTGAGAACTCATTTATGGATAGTTAAATTTATTTTTCTGAAACTGGGATATTTGAGTCCTTAATTTCTTTTTCTTTTAATCTGGGCATTATTTTTTTTTTTTGTAAATATTCATTCATGTCATTTAAGCTGCTAGTTTATTGGTATGTGATTGAGCAAAATAGTTTCTGATAGTTCTTATTTTTTCTTTATTTGTTGTGAATTCACTTTCTTTTTCATTTTTGATATTGTTAGTTTGGTTTTCCTCTTTCTTTTTAAAAATCAAACTTGTTAATGGTTTATCTATTCAATTGTGGGGTTTTTTTTTTTTTGAAAGAAACTTCACTTCCAGTTTTACTTTATAATTCATTTTTTTGCCTTCAATTTTGTTCATTTCTTCCTTAATTTTTCAGGATTTCAATTTTGGTGTTTATTTGAGCTTTGTCACATGTTGATTTTCTAGCTTTTTTAGTCAGATGCCTAATTTGTTCATTTATTTTCTCTTTTGTTGACAAAAACGTTTAAAGATATAAATATTTCTTTAAAGAATGATTTGATTGCATCTCAAAATTTTGATTCTTGATTTCATTTTTCATTATTGTTAAAGATAATATCTATTATTTCTATGATTTGTTGTTTGAGACACTCATTCTTTAGAATTAAATTATTTGGTCTCTAATAAATTTTAATAACTTCTTCAGTGTTCCTTAATAGAAAATTATCTTATTGCATTGTGGTCCTTAAAAGATCAGTTTAATGTGTTTGCTTTTTTTGTATTTGTGTGTGAGGTTTTTATGTTCTAATACATGGTCAATTTTTGTAAAGTTACTATGTATAGCTGAGCGATATGTATACTCCTTTCTATTCCTTTTTAATAGTCACCAGAATTCTACCATATCTAACTTTGCTAAAATTCTATTCAGGACTTAACTCCTTTCTTGTTAGTTTTTGTTTAGAGTTTTCTAGATCTGAAAGGATTACACTGAAGCCTTTCTATTGTAGTTTTACTATTTCTACCTGTAACTTATTTAGCTTTTTCTTTAAATATTTAGACACTAGGCTATTTAGTGCATGTATGTTAAATATTGAAATCAATTTCAGCACAATTTAGTATAATCTTTATCACTTTTGATCAAGTCTGCTTTTGTTGTTGACTTGTCTAAGACCATAATTGCTACCTCTGCTCTTTTTTTTTTCCTTCAGCTGAAACAAATCTTGTTTTGCCCTTACTTTAACTGTGTGGATTTTGGTTTCAAAAACATTTCTTAGAAACAAAATATTGTTGGATTCTACTCTCTAATCCATGCTGCTATCCTCTTCCATTTTGTGTCACAATTATAATTGTTAATTATGTATTTCCTTCTATTCTATATTCTTATACTTTTTTTCTATCTTCATATCCAGTTCCTTCCTTAAAAAAGAAGCAGATTCTGGTATGTGGTCAGCACCAAAATTCCATGTTTGATGCAATCTGCTTCTGCTACTCTGCCCTTCTTCTCTTTCCCTCACCTGCAGCCCATTCTTACCCTTTCTTTCTTTCCTTTAAAATTCATCTTTGCAATCCACCTTCCTTGAATATAGTGATTTTTGCTTATTACTAATCCCTCTCTGACTCTACCTTCCCTCTTATTCCCTCCTCTTTCCACTCCACTTTCTCTCACATTTCCCTGTTGAATGAAATTAATTTCTTCACCTTACTTTATGTATGTATATTCCTCTCTCCTTTGGCCAGTTTTCTCTTCTCCCCTTCTTCCTTGTTTATATTGTCTTCTCCTACATACCCTAATTATATAAAATAATGCTCTCCCTTTTTTTCCCTCCTTTTCCTAGTACATTCATTTTCTTATCCATTCTCATTCATTTATTAAGATCATCAGAACAAAACAAAATCACTCACAGGCCTTATGCTTTATTTTACTCCTGTTATGACCCCTGATGACATTAGGGTCTGAGGGGACATTTGTATCATTTCCTAATATTAGAATGTAAACACTTTATCTTTGTTTAGTTCCTTGAGATTGTGTGCTTGTATTTATTTCTCTTGACTCTTATGTTTGTATTTCAAATTTTCTACTCAGCTCTGGAATTTTCATCAGTAATGCTTAGTGTTTTCATCAGGAATGTTTGGAAATCTTCTAATTGATAAAAGCCAATTTTACCATGTAGGAGTTATACTATTATACTCAGTTTTGATGGCAAAATAATTCTTAGTTGTAAGTCTAGATCATTTTGTATTTTGGAATATCATATTCCAAGCTCTCTACTTCTTTATAATGGTGTCTTGCAAATCTTGTGTGATCCTGACTGTGGCTCCTCAGTACTTGAATTGTTTCTTTCCAGTTGTTTGCAATATTTTCTCTTTGTTCTGGAGCTCTGGATTGGCTAAGATGTTCCTGAGAGGTTTCACTTTGAGATTTCTTTCTTAGAGTCAAGCAAACCTGAGTTCAAATATGGCCTGCTCCACTTACCAACTGTGTGACCTTCAGGAAGTCACTTAAACACTGTTTGTCTCAATTTCCCCAAACGCAAACACTGGAATGACAATACCTACCTCTCAGGGTTGTTGTGATGATTAAATGAAATAATACTTGTAAAGCACTTAGTGGAGTACTTGACAACATAAATAAGCATTCTCTTTCTTGTTCCTGTCCTTCTTTCACATGGAGTGTTTATATTTTTGCTTTGCTCTCTAATTCTGAAGTCTGGGAAGTTTTCTTTCATGATTTATTTACAAATTATGTTCAGGCCTTCTTTTCTGGTCTTAGCTTTTGAGTTGTCCAATGATTATTGAATTACCTCTCCTTGATTTGTTTTGTAGGTCAGTTGTTTTTGCTATTAGACACCTTACATTGTCTTCTCTTTTGTCAGTCACTTGACTTATTATCTCATGGAGTCATTAATTTCTTTTTGCTTCATTTTAATTTTTAAGGAGTCTGTTCCTCGGGTTAGGTTTTATACTTCTTGGGCTAAACTTTAATTCTCTTTCCAAGTCTTTCTTCATTAGCTTTCATTTATTTTTCATTCTTTTCTCTAATGCTCATTTCTTTTATAAAATTACTTTTTAACCCTTGCTTCATTTCTTCTAGAAGGTCTAGTTGAACTTGAGCCCAAGATGTGTTTTTCTTTGAGCTTTTGTTTGTAGATGTTTTGTATACATTTTCTTCTTCTAGGTTTGTGTCCTTGGTGTCCCTGTCACCATAATAGATCTCTAAACTGAAATTCTTTTTTTTTTGTTTACTCATTGTTCTAGCCTTCTTTCATTTTTTTTTTTGGCTAGGCAATGGGGTTAAGTGACTTGCCCAGGGTCACACAGCTAGTAAGTGTCAAGTGTCTGAGGTCATATTTGAACTCAGGTCCTCCTGAATCCAGGGCCAGTGCTCTTTACACTGTGCCACCTAGCTGCCCCAAGACAGAGATAGTTGTTTTTGTTTGTTTGTTTTGCTTTGCCAGTTGGGGTTGAGTGACTTGCCCAGGGTCACACAGTTTGTACGTGTCAAGTGTCTGAGGTCAGATTTGAACTCAGGTCCTCCTGACTCCAGGGCTGGTGCTCTATCCACTGCGCCACCTAGCTGCCCCTCTAGCCTTATTTCTAACTGCTCCAGCTAAGCCACATCATTCCAAGAGCATTCATAGATTAAAAGGACAAAAATGTGGAAACAGAAGATATTTATCAATACGTCTATAATCTGTGTTCAACATGATTGTGAAACATTATTTGAACACTAACAGCACAATTCCCAAATTGTGGAAGTAAAAATGGCACTTAAGAAAATAAAGTCATGGGGCAGCCAGGTGACGCAGTGGATACAGCACCGGCCCTGAAGTCAGGAGGACCTGAGTTCAAATCTGGCCTCAGATTAAACATTTGACACTTACTAGCTGTGTGACCCTGGGCAAGTCACTTAACCCCAATGACCTAAAAAAAAAAAAGAAAAAAAGAAAAAAAAAACAAAATAAAGTCAGAAAGACCAAGTATCCACCAAGGAAATCTGTTCTGAAAGTGACATACTGTTGAAAACATTAAAGTATAATTTTTAGCAAATATCTCAGGGATGGAAAGATAGCAAAAGAATTGGGGCAGGGAGAGAAATCATGGACAATATTACTAATCCCCAAATGATGGCTGAGATAACAACAATGGTTAAGTCATGTACCTTTTTATCTTTATTAAAATCTTTATGAGAATAATCTACATGTGTAGAAAAGGCGTCCTTGATTAAAAAAAAATATGAGAGGAGACAGGCAGGCTTTTGCAAATGATTCTCTACAGTAGACTATATTATTAACAGTTACTTAATTGACGGGAAGGGTTAAATGATGTAAGATCTTGTGTTTACTGCTTGTTGATTAGGGTGGGGGAAGGAGGAAGCAAAACATAGACTTAAAAGCTGTCCTCCAATAAAGTTTTTCTGGGGGTGTATATGTTAAAATCATATAAGATTCCTTAACAAATGTAACTAGAAAAAGTTATTTAATGATTCTCTGATTAATTATATCAAAGTGCAAACCAGACAAAATACGCTCTCCAAATTTGTTCAGAATTGTCCTGGAAGATGCTCTTCATGAAGTCTGAATTTAGGAGAGATTCTCTATACATTCATAAATCCTCCAGATACTTATGTTTGTGGATGATAGTGTGTTATTTGCATTAAGACTTTGAACATCATAAGGCCTCAATGAACTCTGAGATTATTCAAGAGATAAGCCTAACTATCATACAGGGAAAACATGAAATAGATTTTTAAAAAAATGTTTACTGGCCAGATTATGATGTGAATTGGAAAAAAACAAGTGCGGCTGTAAGTTCAGTGGGACAAAAACAAAAATATAAACTAAATTTCTGATCCGCAGAGTGGATTGTATCAGTGCTTTTTTCTCAAGCTGCTTCCTGACCCCTCCAACCCCCTCCCCCCGAAAAGAGCCTTAAAAAAAACTCAAATGTCTTCCCCATGATGCTGTACGGTTGTAAAACTTGAATCAGCACAATCTTAAAATACATAAAGTTTCAGATGATCCCAAAGTCAAGTAGGAAGTGGTTCATGATGGGTATATACACAAAGTGGTGTAAGGAACCCAATAATAATAACTGACATTTATATATGTAGTGTTATAAAGTTTGCAAAGAATTTTGCACAAGTTATTTCATTTGAACCTCGTAAGAACTCTCCAGTCCTTACTTTGAAACTTTTGTAGCACACAGGGCCTCCTTAGTCCATGAAGCTCACCCACTCACCCACACCCACCCTGAAAGTGGCCCCAGGTACTAGATACTTCGTAACTCAGAATCCTCTCAGACCTAGCTCATGAGTCCACAGTGAAGCTGATTTTCACTAGCCAGATGACCTACTTAGTTCAAAGCAACAGCATATTAATAGCATGGTAACAAAACAATACCCATAAACCTTGAGCTCACTCTCCCACGAATATACACACCTTTATTGGGAAGAGTAGGCTTGCACAGGGATTATGCATGTGGCATACACATGTGGGGAACACGTGCAGACAGAGTACTGCATGGAGCATCTCACATGTGGTCAGGAAAAATGCAAGGAAAAACAAGTCTTGCTTCCAATGCTGTAGCTCTTAAGGTCTTCAGGTGATGTCATTGCACTGCTTTCTCTTTGTCTTGGGTTTCTTGCCCATCAGACACTTCCCTACTGCTCTCTACCAATGACCGTATTTCCACTTCTCCCCAGCTCCAGCTGGTCTTCACCTATCCAGCTTTCTTCAAAAATCACTTAATACTATGGCCCAGCATCCACTAGGAATCTTGTAATTAGTAAGTAATACGTGGGGAAGACTACAGTTCTTTCAGCATCCCACTGTACCTAAGACTTTATCTTCATCTGGAATATTACCTTTAGCATCTCCTGCTACACTATTCTTCACCTAGTGATAAAATGTTATGGTTAATGTGGTTAGTTGACTTCTCCCCCTCAAAGAAGAGCATTGTCTCTCCTCAGTCAGATCCTTCAGCCAGTAATTACAAAACTCTACTCATGCAAACTACTAACAGAAAATAGCAGATGCTCATACTGAAATTCCATATGCTTTTTGAATTCCTAAGTGAACTACCCTCCTGTGCTGTCTGTGTAAGTCCCCCAGTTCAATTCTCAGTTGACTTGCGGTCAGAATCCTATTTCAGTTCTTAGCTCTTTTCCTACTTCCTAGCTGAGGCAAAAATCCCAAGGTCTATATTTACTTAAAGAGAAAAGTTGCTGAATGAAACTGGTAAGTTAATTGGTTTAAACTTCACCCATAATGCTGCTCTGTTCTATGCAAATGACAAGGGCTGAGGGGAGAAGACTGAAAAAAGTTAGCAATATTTGTCGCATTTCTCCCAAGCAGTAATTCACAGCTAGCTCTCTTCACAATCTCCCTAATAAAAAATTTGCATGAGAAAATTATATTGGGGTATACTTAAATATCTTTAATATGCAATATTAACAAGGTTAGGCTATGAGAACTAACATATAACATAGTTCAACAGTACTGCACAAAGTCCCATAACTGCAGTATATTAATTCAGTAAACATAAGCAATTATAGCAGTCAGCACATAATCAAAAGTATATATAGTTATAGTACATACATTTACATCAAAATATATCACATGAAATATATATGTATGTATGTTGTGTGTGTATGTAGTAATAGTTCCTGTGTAAAGTGAAAAATTAGTGTATACAGCAAATATATATGAAACAAAATAAACCACAATAGGACATTACATAATAACACATATATAGCGTATAATAACATGTTGCAGTTACAAATAAGACACCCATTACATACATACTAGCAACAGATATCATCCAGCTACCCAGGTAAACACTTTTCTGATTGTCTTTGAAATATAAAAAAAAAAAAAAAGCTGGGTTACTGATAACTTGTACCAAGATTCTTTGAACTTGGGAACAGCCCACCCTGACCATCATCACCATCAGATTTACTGCTATGCAAAACCAATACTGAGCATGTTAGTGGCCTCTGGTTATTCTCTGTCCTCTAAGAGCCTCTGAAATTGGAATATTTGTAAAGAAAGAGGGGCAGCTAGGTGGGGCAGTGGATAGAGCACCAGTCCTGGAGTCAGGAGGACCTGAGTTCAAATGTGGCCTCAGACACATAACACTTACTAGCTGTGTAACTCTGGGCAAGTTACTTAACCCCAACTACCTAAGCAAAAAACAACAACAACAACAACAAAAACTATGTCAGACTTGGGGCAGCTAGGTGGCACAGTGGAAAGAGCACCAGTCCTGGATTCAGGAGTTTAAATCTGGCCTCAGACACTTCACACTTACTAACCTAGAACCACAAAAAAAGAAAAAAAGAGAAAAAAAAGAAAGAAGCAGTTGCTGGATTCAACATCCTCCACCCCCCACTTCTGACTCATGTGAATAGATATAAATACAAGTATTAGTAGGAAATTAGTTTAAATATAAACTAAATTTCTGACAGTAAGAGAAAGTAAATAATATAAGGATTTATTGTAAAAAAATTTCCTGTCACAATTTATTTGTGGGTTTTGTTTGTGACTTACTGTTTCTCTGCCGACAAAAGTTGTCAAACATTGATGGGGCCTCTGGAGATGATCATTTTTGCCCTACGTGAAATTGATTTAAGGGTAGCTCTGTCTGGTCAGCAGAACTTCAGCACTTGTTATATGAACAGCCTCCTCTATCTCCAAGCAGATTTTACATTCAACTCCTTGTTTATTTCCCACCTACCTTGTTTTATCAAAGTTCATCTCTAAGCTAATCAACTCATATGCCCTCTGAAGTTGCTGAGGAGTGGTGGAGTACATAAATATCAGTCAGTCTCTCCATCAAGATAATATCATGGACCGAGAAGAGGATAAACGAGGAGATATAAAGCCACCTGAATGACTTTCAGCAGCATTTGCACAACCTTGTTTGAAGAAGAAGGGTCCCAAAAGATCAGACAAATGTTTAACTGTAGAATGTTACTTATGATGATCTCCACATCAGAATGATGGTACAAAACAAAAATACAAAGAACAGATGCTCACAGTCACTCATGCAGCGGAAACATGCAATGAAAAGAATTGAAAAGGGGAACCTCTCTGTGGCATCACATGACAAACCAGGACCTCTGCAGAAAATCAGGAGAGACAGATATATTGGAGGAAGTCCATTATTTAAAATGACACTGTATGGTTCACATTGCAAGAATAATGTATGTTTGACTAAGAGACTGGATTCCATGGGATCATAAGTAGACAATTAAGAGGCCAAAAATCACTGGGACATGCAAATCATCAGTTTACCTAGAAAAGGTTGGAATCAAGTGTGGGATATTTAAGTCTGATTTCCAGTGGTTTGGGGTTTCTATTCTAACCAACTGGTAAAAATTCAAATGTGAATATGAAAACATGAACTGAAAAAGTAGGAAATGGAGAGATATAAAGGTTATATGAGGAACTAGAGCTCAGAAAGAATGTTTTGAATTGGTCTTTTATCAATATACACGTATACATGCATACATGGTGATTGAAATACAACATACAGGTTGAAGAGACAAGATGCAATAGACCATTTGAATAACAGATGGCTAGTGATGAGCCAGCCTTCAAGAAAGTATTCAAATTTAAATGAGAACTAAAGAATTTAACCCTAAAATTGGTAAGTTGAAGAAAAAAATTATAGCTATAGCACTTAATTAAACAAAATAAAAACAATGAGACAAGATAACAAAACTTTTGAGATGTAACCAAAATAGTCCTGAGGAAAAAAATTATGTACCTCTTAACACTTTTCTGAGAAAAAAGAAAGGAAGGGAGAATGTATGAATGAATAAATTTGGTATGCAACTGAAAAAAACTAAACTATTTTTATTAGATAAAAATACCCCAGCTAAACACAAAAAAGAAGTTCTAAAGAATAAAAAAATCAACAAAATAACTCTTGATTTGATTAATAACCTAAGCGCTAGTTTTTTTCAAACTAATGAAATAGAAAAAAACTGTATGTGATTTAAAAAGAAGAAAACCAAATTGCCAATATAAAAAATTAAAAATGAGAGCACACAACAAATGAAGAGGGGATAGGAAATAACTAGAAAGTATTTTACTCAATTATATGTCAATAAAACTGACAGTCTGAAATAAATACTTAGAAAAACAAAAAATACACAGAATAAGAAATAATTTAAAATATCCAAAACCAGAAATAAAATTAAATGAGCCACAAATAAACGTTCAAATAAAAAAAAATCCCAGAACCAGATGGGAACTTTATCAAACATTCAAGGGCTAATTAACTCTGATTTTATGCAAAATGTTTCCAAAAAAGAGAGACCAATATTACCTAATTCTTTCTGTAAGATGAATATGATTACAAGACCTAAACCAGGAAGAGATAAGTCAGAGAAAGAAAGCCATAAACTGACATCTCTAATGAATGTCAATTAAAAAATTATATTAATTAAAATATTAGCAAAGAGGATACAGCAACATATTCAAAAGATCATATAGTGTGACCAGGCTGGATTTATACTAAGAAGGCAGGGTTGTTTTAATATTAGAAAAACTATAAAAGTAATAGGCCACATTAAAGCCAAGAACAATTACAATTACATGAGTATATCAATAGATACAGAAAATGCTTTTTAAAAAATAAAACATAAAAAAATAAAAAAATTATCTCTGGTTTTGCTATCCCAGAACCAGATTGTTATACCTTGTCTTGAGGGCTCTAGGGAGTTGGGTGTTTTTCTCTAGTACCATCTGCTCAGTCATTCATATTACATTCCCTCTACTGTTAGCTGACTACAATTAGTGAGTGACCAGTTTCATTTCACTAGTTAACATCATACAGCATTTACAAAGGGATATTTACTCTGAAGATATATCATGAACAGAAATGCCAATATTCTTTCCCCCAGACCAACCTGAAGGGATACATTTTCCCTTAAATTACCTTGCTCTCTGTGGAGAGTCAGCTCAGACTTAATGCAGTTTCTATGTGGCCTTGGTCCCATCAAGTTCATATTTAAATGCAACATTGCAGTCAAATGATTTTTGGTCTTAGCTACTGGGTTGGGCTGGATCATAAAAGTCATTCCTAGAACCTAGGAACATCAATACTGGTTTGACTGCAAAATCTGACATAACATCAATTATCTGACTCCCAGATTCCCAGATGGCTTACTCTGACTTTTTAAAACTAACAAAGTCATTGCCTACAACCTTCTCCTTACAAAATGAAAACAAACAAACAAACACTGAGAAAAAAGACTGAGATTTATTTTCATGGAACCATATGCTGGCTTTGGATGGAAAGAAGTGCTGAGGTCTCTCTCTGCCCTTACAGCATTGACTCTCATTGAATATTAGTAGGAAGAAGTCAGCCAAAGAGAAGAAGCCAAACTGAAGGAAGAGGTCCAACCAAGAGAGAAGAGACTGAGGATCTACTTTGCTAAATCTATTAAATACACCAAACAAATTTAAAAGATTCTCCATAACCACATGGTAAACAGACCAGGATCAGTTAGAGAATGCCTACACATGCTTCACAATCTATCCAAAGATTTTCCATTAAATATCATCATAACTCTCCTGGATATAGCTTCCCCAGCCTCTTCCATATGAAAAATTACATTAGCACTCTGCACATGCTTGTAGGGAGTAAGTTCATTGTCTAGTACACCATTACAAAAACACTAGAAAGCACAGTATTAAATTGAACATTTCTTTAACATATACACAAAATCCATCTAAAACCAAGAATTAGTGTAACCAATAATGGAAAAATAGTAGATGTCTTTACAGTAAAATCAAGGATTAAGTAAAGATGCCCCCCCTTTTTTACCATTATTAATTTATATAGTTCTTTAAATAGTAATTATATCAATCATATGAGAAAAAAGAAATTAAAGGAATTAGAATAAGTGGAGAAAGAAACAAAATTTTCAGGTTGCTTTTTTTTATGAACACTGTAATGGAAAACATAGAAAACTCTGGATATTCAACAAAAATTAATAGAAACAGTAACTTCAATCAAGTAGGATACAAAATAAACCCAAAAAGTCATTAGTCTTTCTTTATATTTCTCTATAACAAAACCTAAAAGACAGAGTTAGAAAAAGAAAATCTATTCAAAATTGCCACCAAATATATAAAATATCTGAGTCTGAAACACAGATAGGAATTATATGACTACAATTATAAAACACTCTTTGAAGACATAAAGAGACTTTAATTCAAGAGGAATTAATAATTCATAGTTAAGCTGTGAGAATATAATAAAAATGACAATCCTCCTTAAATTAATTTCCATATTCAGTATCTTACCAATCACACTACCAAAGGATTACTTTATAGACCTGACTAAAAATGATATGATTTCAGCAGTACCAGATCTCAAACTATACTTCAAAGCAATAATCATCAAAACAATTTGGTATTGGTTAAAACACAGAAAGGTAGATGTGAAACAAATTAGATATGCAAGATCCAGAAGCAAATCAACATTGTAACATCATTCAATATACCTATGGGCATGAATAATGGGGTAGGGACTTACTATCTGGCAAAATTTTCTGGTTAAAAAGTCAGGCAGAAAATACATTTAGACAAATATCTCACATCATATACCACAATAAACCCATAATGGACGACCTACATATAAAATGTTATATAATGAACAAATTTGAGGATTTCATAGCTATGGGTAGGGGAAGAGTTATTTAACCAACCATGGGATAGAGGTGATATAACAAACAATTTTGATTACACAGAATTGAAGTGTTTTTGCACAAACAAAATCAATGCAATTAGAATGGAAACAGTTAAATAGGGAAAAAATTCTTTACAGCAACTTCTTCTTATAAGGGTCTGGTATTCAAGATATATAGGGAAATGATTTAAATATATAAGAATAAGAGCTATTTCCCACTTGACAAATGATCAAAATATGTGAACAGGCAATTCTCAACAGAAAAAATCCAAACCATCAACAGCTACACAAAAAAAAAGAAGTTCCAATCATTAATAATAAAAGAAATTGAAATTAAAATAACCTTGAAGTTCCATCTTAAACCCATCATGTTAACAAAGATGACAAAAAAAGAAAGTGACAATTGCTGGCAAGTCTATGGGAGGACAGATATTCTTAATGGATCATTATTTAAAGCAATGTACTACAATGCCCCCAAAGTCACTAAACTATTCATGCCCTTTGACCCATTGCAAGTACTAATAGTCATATACCCCAAAGATATCAGTGATGAATGTAAAGGAGCCATATACATAAAAATATTTAAAGCAACTTTTTTGTGATAGCAAAAAACTAGAAACACTATGAGTATCCAATAATTAGGAAATTGTTAAAATAATTATTGTATACAAATGTGATAGATGATAGTAACATTAAAAATAATGAAAGGAATAGATTCAGAGGAAACCGAGGCAGACTAGTGTGAATTGATATAGATTGAAGAGAGCAAAAACAGGAAAACAATTCACACAATGACTAAAGCATTGTAAAGGAAGACAGCTATGAAAGATTTTAAAACTATGATAAATGCAATGATAAATCTTGACTCCAGAAGACAAATGATTGAGTAAATTTTCTCCCTCTTGTCAGGGAAGTGATGGACTAGAGCTGTAGAATGAGACATACATATTTAAAACATGCCCAACATGTAAATTTGTTTTGTTTGTTACAGGAGAGAGATTTTATTTTTGTTAGAAAGAAAGTCATGGGGAGTGAGGTTTAATAGTACTGATAGTAAAAAATGTTAATGAGATTTTTTTTTTTAATAGAAGAGAAGGAAGTTAAAAACAGGACATAGACAAGTAGGGTAGTATTGAGACTACCATGTGAAATTTAATATATGCTTTTAAAAAAACAAGTTTCATGTAATAGATTCACAGTGTCATATACAATCTCCTTTTTTCCCTTTGTATAAGAAATGTTTATATTATGGTTGTTTGTCCAATTCATAATAATAAAAAGAAAAAAAGTAAAATAATAAGAAAGCCATTTATCCAAAATAATTTCATGTATGAATAGAGACAGACTAATGTATTATTAGTTTGTGTATACTTTGTATTTCCTTTTCTGTGTAGTAGGTGTGTTTGCTCCATCCCCCAAAAGAATGCAAAGAATTGTTTTGCTGTTTTGGCTCTCTTCAAACTATATCAATTCATACTAGTCTGCTTAGGTTTCCTCTGAATCTGTCCCTTTCTTTGTTTTTAATGTTACTATCATCTATCACATTTGTATTAGCAGTTTCCTAACTATTCCCTAACTATGGGACACTCACAATGTTTCTAGTTTTTTTTTTCTTCTTTTTTTTTTTAATAGCACCAGAACCTAGTACAACTCCTTGCATATAGAAGGTATTTAATACACATTTGGAGATTCATACTGAATGTCTCCTTTCTTTGATTCTAAAAACTTCTCTTTTCTCCACAATGAAAAATGGCAGAACTTGAATTTTCTTGGAAATAGTAAGTCCCCACTACTGGAAGTCTGAAAACTGGAGAACCAGAATTTAATAGATAACTTTTAGAAGGTACATGTGGTTCAGTATGTGTTGGACTAAATGGTTTCTTAGGTCCCTTCTAATTCTGAAATTCTGTGACTGTGTGAATTAAGAAAGAGGGAAAATCTGGAAACCATACAGCTAGTCACAAAGCTCTAATGATGTAATAAGGAAGAAATACACTGAAAAAAAAAAGTGGTGTCAAACTGAGTATGACAGTGCAAATATCTTTTCTTTCATAGAGAGGCCTGAAAGGTAAGGATAGAAACTAGAAAAACGAAGGGGAAACAAGACTAAATCCCCAACTGCTGACACAAGCACACACACATCACTTAATGCCAACTAGATTTCCTCCTACTCATCTGTGGCTTAATAATTATAGGTAGCATTTCTATATCACTTTGAGGCTTACAAAAGTGTTTTACATATGTTATTTCATCTCATCCTTACAACAACTCTGGGAGGTAGGAGCTCTTATTTTTTCTGTTTTCCAAGTAAGGAAATTAAGGTTGAAAAAAGTTAAATGATTTGCCCAGGGTTACACAGCTAATAAGTGATTGAGGCAGGATTTGAACTTGAGTCTTTCTGACTCCAAAGTTCAGTGCTTTTATCCCATAAGTCACCTAGCAAGAAAGCTAAACCTAAAGTCAGAGGACCTAGGTTCAAATCTTAACTCTTCTACTTACTGCCTCTGTTGACTTGGGCATACTATTTATTCTCCCCAAGACTCAGTTTCTTCATCTAAAGAAAGAAGGGGTAGACTAAACGGTCTCTGAGGGTCCTTCCATCTACAAAACTTATGATTCCTTATTCATATAAACAAAGACAAACAATGCAAGTTATGTTTGTAGTAAGTCAGCATGAAAGTACACTATGTCCTAAGTCCATTACCTTGCGGTAGCCTCCAGAATTTATCTGACCAATTAGGAGTTAGAGGGTAACCAGCTGGCCACTAGAAGAACATTCACATCACCTCCTTATCAAAGCCTTGTAGCCTTGTAAGAACTCCCAATAGACACTTTGTAAATAATAATATTTATTTTAAATACTCAAGAGAAAAAAATTTACCTGCATCTATTTTTTATTTGACTTGACTTGGGAATTTGTGCAGTTCCATATATTGAGTGGTTTTAGAAATGCATTTTGAGGATGACTATAAAAATGGCACCATTTTGCCATCTAGTGTTGCAGGCTAGTATTACTACTGGAGCAAACATCTAGTGCCCTATCAAATAATTAACCAGACATCTGCAGCATTTTCCTTCCAGATGGATCTTTCCAAAATAGCAGTAACTGCCCTTTTTATGGCCATGTATCCCACTTTCCCCCTTTCCTCTCTGATAAAGTGCAGGCAAATATGCGATGGTCTTAGTTCATGTAATCAGTTTCCTCCTCTGTACTTTCCTATCAGAAAATGAACGCAAATTCAAGATAGCATGCCTTTGAAATACTGGCTTACCAGGTTACAGATGCAGTTTGGCTCTATCACATTTAATCGCTATCATATATAATCACTCACATTTATGTGACATTTTAAGGTTTTCAAATAACTTTCCTTTCAATGATCCAATGAGTAAGGTAGTGATTTCCCATTTTGTAGATGAGGAAATGGGAGCTTAAGGAGGTTAAGTTACTTTCCCAGATCACATAGCTAATAAATGGCAAAGTTAGGACTTTACCCCTAATGCCCCTAATCTGAGGCTCATTTCCCTATACCATACTGCCCCATGACCAAGGGTAGAGAGTCATAACTACATTGGGTGGTCACTTGAAGAACACTGCTCTATAGATGTCCTTCAGGGAACACAGGTCCCAGCTAAAAAATCCCACCTTGTTCCCCTGGTAACTTAAATTTTCCTGTGTTCCATAGCCAATTTTTTTGTGGGCCCTAATAGTATAAATTCCTACCTACCTAGGACACATGCATTCTCAGATTTCATCTAACAACTTCTTTGTATCACCTCAAAACTATAGGATGTTCTCAACTTTTTTGGTGTATTATAAGCCCCTTTTGTCAAGTCTATGGACCTCTTCTCATAATAAGTTTAAAAAAACCCAAAAAGCATAATATTATAAAATAAAATAATTACATTGAAATCATTATCAAAATTTATTTTAAAAAAAATTTACAGACTCCAGTTAAGAACCCCTGCCTCAGGGGGATTTGGACAGTGCAATGGGGTGGGTAACATTTCTACCATTTAGAAGGATTGGCAGGGGAGCACTTCACCTTCACAAGAAGCAATCAAATTTGTGCCTTGCCAAGTCTGTCTTTGGTTGAAGTGAAAGATCAGGGTTGGCAGAGAACCAAAAAAAAAAAAAAAAAGAAAAGAAAAGAAAAGAAAAGAAAAGAAAAGAAAGAAAGAAAGAAACTGAACCAGTTTTGTTTCTGTTCTGTCTGTGATCTCTATACTCAGATTTCAATAGTCGGTTTATAAACAGTTGCAAATTTTGTCACAAGATAGAAAAACCAACAAGCTCAGAAAAGTAGGACTAGGAAAGAAACTAGGTAGTATATTAGATAAAACACGGAACTTTGAATACTGCCTCAAACCCTTTTACCATCTGTGTGACTCTGAGCAAGTCACTTAATCTCTGCCAGCCTTAGTTTCTCCATCTGTAAAATGGGGATAACAAGTACACCTACCTCAAAGGATTTTTGCGAGGATCAAAGGAGATACTATATATAAAGCTCTTTGCAAACCTTAAAGAAAGTCACAAAAAGAAAAGCTCTCTGGTTCTTTTAATTGTCAGCACCCTTCCATGCCCCGCCTCCACCCTGTGGCCCCCTGCAGGCAGAGTATTCACCTGGAGAATCATGTAATTTACATAGTTTACATAAATTACATCTTCATTAACTATTAATTCGCTATCCTGCCGTCATCTATTAATCTAAAATCTGGTTTCGATTTTATGAAACATTATTCTAGCAC
Organism: Vombatus ursinus; assembly: GCF_900497805.2. Lineage (NCBI taxonomy): Eukaryota > Metazoa > Chordata > Mammalia > Diprotodontia > Vombatidae > Vombatus > Vombatus ursinus. The sequence continues at coordinate 3,991,363 of NW_020954587.1, read as the reverse complement.
ACCAGCCTCTATAATTTTTGCTCCCCACCTCCACCCTGTCCTCTGGGGGTGTCGTCTTTAAGAGACATGGCAAAAAGCTGAGGAGTGGGCTGAGCATCCAAGCAAATGGCTAAGCCAGGGCAAAGGCAACACAGAAACAGAGGAGAGCGTCTTGCCAGCTCCCCAGCCATCACTAGGATGGGTGAGCCTGAAGAGTAATGTACTTCATGCAGCCTTTCAGTGCTCTGACTATGAATTACAAATCTCTTTGTCCTTTAGTATGTCAGCACATCCATAAATTACAGCACACCCTAAGCATGAGCTCAGAAGTAAAGCTAGGATTTTGTACTTTTTGGGTGCCTTTAATATGGGGGTCGCAAATCATTTAAATGCTTGTTCTCTCATCCATCTTCATAAATTCCCAGTGAGATAGGAAATGAGGATCGTTCACATTTTATAGATGAGGAAAGGAGGAGCTGGGACTAGTCAAGCATAGCCCTGTAAATGCAACCCAGGTGACAGGGTCCCAGTGCTCACCACAGGAACATCCCTTACCTAGGGATAAAGAGTTTGGAGTAACCTCGGACAGCACAATCCAGATGGGTAGCACTAGACTGAATTTGGCTAACCCTCCACATCTGGTGCAGGCTATGTGGCAGCTATGGAAGGACAAAAGGCTTGACCACCAGAATGACCCAAGCACCCCCAAACAACCCCATCACCACTACAGTGATGACACAAAGCAAGAAAGACCTAGGTCCCTGCACCATCATGCCTCACAGCCTCAAGCATTCCAACCATTTTCCCAATACACTAGATTCACCACCTTACTTACAAAGGCCAATCTGATCCAACATACACTAGCCCTCTTCTCATTATCTGGTTCCCCTAAATACTGTAGGAAAAATGTCCATGCAAAACAGTTTCCACTGTATTTGTGCAATTCTCCCAAGGCCCTGGAGTCACAAAAGCATCCTAGGGAAATATTCCATGCGGCCTTCCATCTTCGTATTCTATAACTCCCCCCTCCCTGTTTTCCCCCTTCCTGTGCCTTCACCTCCATTCTCCCAAAAGAGTATGGAAAGAGAAGACTTTTCTTACCCACTTGGAGGTTGTGGGTGGGGGTGGAGAAGAAACATTTAGAGCAGGGGTTCTTGTTTAACATTTTGAGAACTATATTTCAACTGTGTTTCCTTTGTGATGCTAATTTTATTTTATGCATTTAAAAACATTATTCTAGGAAGGGGTCCATAAGTTTCACCAGACTGCCAAAAGGGGTCCATGACATTAAAAAAATGGTTAAGAATGCCTGGGCTAGAGTCTGTAAAGTACCCTCTTTGTCAAATTACTGATCAACAAAATAGTCCAGATAAATGCTGGACTGGTGAGTCTGCAATAAAGACTCTAAAAGTCCACCTTGGTGAATCTCAATCACATGCATCATCTAACTCATCTCTTCCTTCCCTTCTCATAGTTGATTGAGCATGGCTAAGAAAAGAAACAGTCTAAACATTCCTCCCTCCCATTTTGTACCTTTAGTATAAATGTCCAGCTCTCATTCAGATATAACGTAAAAAGCTCTAGATTGCAGCTGACCCTATCATTTCATCCTTACCTACTTCTTCAGTTTGGTCATGCATAAGCTTGTAGGCTCTACAGCAGCATAAGCCAAAAACCCAGAGCAATACAGACTCTCAAGACACCTCCCCCCTTCAAATCTCTACAAAGAAGACAGGGGAAGAAAGACCAAGACCCTAAATATACAACTGCTGCGGACGCTCCCAGCCTCAGTGCATCTCGAGGCCTGCACTCTCTTACTCTTCACACTTGCTTGATCACCACCACGTATAGACTAAGCTGATCTGTGACACACCAGCCTCCTTGTCATTGACTCCCTCTAAGTAGCAGAAGTGTAGATTTAATTGGTCTTCACTCAGATTAACTGTTCCCTATGTCCCAGAACTCCCCAAATGCCCCGGGAGACTTTCCAGTGTGCATTGAAAGTTCTGTTTATAATCTCTTTCACCTCTATGCCCTATTCTGCTTATTGTGCTGGCAATGGTGGTTTTTTATATTTATTCAATTAACAAGCATTTATTTCCCTTTAATCACAAAATAGCTCCGTCAAGTCAACATCATGATGTGATATGGGAGAACAAGTCTTTGTTCCTAAGAGTCCAACACCTAAAGTTGAGAGACTTGATGAGTGTAGAAAATGGTACAAAGTCACAGTGGCCAACAAACTATATCTGGCCTCCAAAGATGACCTTAACAATTGGTAAAGCCTGAAGAGTGGTTCATTGGCACAAGTAAATGTTGTCTCTCTCTACTACCAAAGTGAAATATTCATCAGGAGTCTAAGGAACCACTGGAATAGATTGCTGGGGTTCAATGCTTTCTCTTTTGAAAATATATTGAAGGGTAAGGATAAAGAGACAATAGAATTTGGAGACCTCCAATTATATTATAAAGCAGCAGTCATCAGACCCATTCAATATTGGTTAAAAATAGAGAGTAGATCAATGGAACAGATTAGACAAAGGAGAATAAAAAACAATGGAACTCAATAATGCCAGTGTTCAATAAACTGGAAAACATACATTATTTAGGAAAAAATCTTTTATTTAAAAAAACTGCTGAGAAAACTGGAAAACCGTCTGGCAGAAATTAAGCTTAGACCAATGCCTTACACCATATTCCACAATACATTCGAAATGGATACATGACCCCAACTTTAAAGATCATACTATAAAAAATAAATAAATAAAAAGGAAACTTGTCACATCCCTCTTACAACAATGGGTAGATCTATATTCTTAACTAAACAAGGGATAAAAGCAATGGCAACAGATAAAATAGGTAACTTTGATTATCTGAAACTGAAAAGCTTTCAGTACCTTTGCTAGCTTGATGGGTATAATGTGATACCAGGGTTGTTTAGTTCAAATTTCTCTGGTTATTACTGATTTTTAATAATTTTTTTCAGGTGTAAACCTTCTCTTGAAATATTTTCTTTTGAAAATTGTTCTGATCATGTGGCCATATGTCTAATGGTAAATGACTTAAATATATATATATTTATATAATATTATATATTATATGCATATAATATATAAATATATTATAATCATATAATATATAATTATATGTATCTCATATATGTATGTGTGTATACATATACATATATATATATACACATATATACACAGACATATATATGTGTATTTCCTATAGTTTCAATTATCATTGGATGAAAGCCAGCATTATTTCTCTAGCATTGTCAGGGCCACATCTGAAAAAGAGACTTTCATCTATGGTGAATGCAGCAGCCAGTTAAAAGCACATGGTTCTCATTCTATCAAGTGTGTGAGTCTTCTAAGTAACCCAACACAAAGTTGGCCAAAGGTAGAGACTAGCCACTTAATCCTTCAAAGCAATAAAAGAACAAAAGGGCCTAAATGTGCTGACCTTAATGTGAGTTACTTTAGGACCTACCTTCCAGTAGCAATTCAACTTATCTAACTGTGCCCAATGAAACCACTTCCCAATATAAATATGCTTTGCATTGGAGTTGCTGACAATAAGAAATCAAATGTCTTCAGATGTTTTACTTGCTATAGTAAGTTATAGACACAGGTACAAACAGCAACTCACATACAGAGGTGTGTTTTGACCAATTCATGAAAGCGAATTGTTAAATCTTCAGTGTGAGAATTTTCAGAATTTAAGTTATTGTTTTGTTGGTTATATGATAAAAATGACAACACTACCAAAATTAATTTATACTCTTAATGCTATACCAATCAAAATTACCAAGGGGATATTTTACAGAATTTGATAAAATGATAACAAAATTCATTTGGAAAACCAAAAGATCTAGATTTAAGAAAGTAATGGGAAAATATTGATAATGGAGATTAATCTTAAAAGTGTGTTGTTATTGTTGTTTTTCTGGAGAGCCAGTTGTTAAACATTTATCAACACACCATTGCCCACAGATGTTCCCTTTGAAAAATGAATGAAGATACTTGTGTTCATTTTTTTTAAAGTGAAATGAATTAGTAAGAAAATAAGTTACACAAGTGGTTTCAGAACCCATCTTCTTAAAGGTGAGTGGAAACCAATACTAATTATAATTTTTTTAAGCTAACCAGAATCACCAAAGATTAATGAATAATAGAGAAATATCTTTTTTTTCTAAGATAGCATTCAGGTGGTTAGAAATTCTAACTTTGATTTTCTTCAAATAAGGGTTTGACCATTCAAAGAATGTATCACTATATTTCTAACTATACCTTGAATTCCATATCAAATTTCTAAAAGTTGCTTTTTCATAGAAATTTTTATTTCTCATCTATATGCAAAGGTATTCATGCAAATCTTGTGTGGGATTCCTTCTACCCAGAGAAACTTACCTATAACTTAGTGGGCAAATCAACCTGAAATAGCAAGGCACCCTGAAGAAAAGATAAGCAAGTGCCAAGCATGTCAAACTACCACCACCATCACCACATCTACCACCAACTCTTTTTAGACTCTGACAGAGATAGCTAAAGATCCTGAGCCCAACAGCCCTTGGAATAGCAGTGCAGTGTCCTCCAGATTGTTTGTCCAGGCCCTGAAGCCATCATTGACAACACGGGGAGCAATCCCTCTGGAAATTTGACCTAGCAACTATTTTTGCAGATACTGAAAAACCCAGAAAAGAAAATTCTTATCACCATGGTCCTTGGCACTGTCAATATCATAAACTAACATTGTTTCTCAGTGGAAATGACATTGAAGAAGATGTATTAATATTTGCTTTGCTGCTGCACCCCAAGGAGCAACTAATTTGCAGTTGAAATCTCCTGATATGGTGTCTCTCCCCTTAGAATGTGAGTTATTGAGAGCAGGAACTGTATTTTCTATTTGTATCTCCATCACTTAGCATCTCCAGCACCTTAGCTTTGTTCATGGTAAGCACTTAATTAATGCTTTTTTTCATTCACCTATTTATTTGTAAGTCCTTGGTATTTGCTTGAGGTTCACTGAGGTTAAGTGACTTGACTAGTGACAGTGTGAGGTTTGAACATAAATCTTCTTGAGTCCAAGCCCAACAATCTAGCACAAGCTAGCTATGCTACCACTATCTGTCTATATTATAAATTAAAATTTAGTAAGATAAAAGTAGAGGCAGTCTTATTGTAATTAGCAGAGTAGAAGTAGTCTCGTTTGGCCTGAAGAATGAGAGAAAGTGTTTATTAGTCTTAGGGAGAGGAAAGTTTGCTTTCTTATAGTAAAGAGAAAGATAGTAAACACACTTATGCATGCACAGAGAGAGAGAGAGAGAGAGAGAGAGTGAGAGAAAAATATAATAAACTCATAGTTATCCAGTCTGTTCAGAGAATAGAATATTTGGTTAATCAAATATTCTAGTTAATAGAGATCTATCATATATGCCATATATGAATTTCCAATGTTCAATTAATTCAAATATGACAAAATACACCTACCAAAAGCACAATCAGTCAAATTTCATCTTTCTTTCATGGTAAGAAAGTATTTTAAGATCTTCCCAGTGTCTCAAGGTCATTATAATAACCAATCATCATTGCACCATATAGGTGGGGAAATAGTAGCTAATACATATTCTTGGTTAACCAAGCGTCAGATAAGTCAGCTGGTATAGTAGATAGAGTGCTTAGATAAGGCCAAATGTCTAGTAACTGGAGTGTGGGATTTTGAGTCAGGCTAGAGCTGTATTTAAATTCTACCTCCTACATATATTAATATATTTGATAAATTCTTTCAGGTAGCCTCTCATAAGGCTCTACCCAGTTATAATGGACAAGCAAGTGCTACTAATTATGTAGCAATTGATTTTATAAGCTCTACATTGATTTTTAGAATATTTCACCACTTTCCATAGATTTCTGGAATTAGGACATGGATTCAAAGAATGAGTCCCTGAACTTCCATCACGGTTGATGGCTCATCTGAAACCCAATTGTTTCATGATTGAAGTCATTGCTTGGGCAATGTCTCAGGAGGCATATTTATTTGAACATTCTTTTGGAAGGCAACACTAAGAATTTAAGCTATCATCCATGCAATTGAATTGTCACTGACTTGAGGCGGGTTCCTGTGGAAGTACTAAGTGTGGATTCTTCGAGACAGACTTTACTAAAAGACCTCAGGCTCTAAATCACTGGGGCCCTTATCCTGTCTGTAAGAAGTCAAAGCCTGGTTAGTGATCAGGATTGTTCAGGATGACTCCTTCATATTGCCTAATCAAGCATTACGAATGCTGGAATTCTTAATCCAATATTTAGTTGTTTTTTTTTTCAGAAATTTTATGACAGCTAAAGAATCTAAGGAGGATTTCTAAATGTATTGACTAGAATGGAAAAAAAATAGGTATTCCTAAAAACACTTATTTCTTCTAATTTTCCCACATTCTCACCTTGTCCCAAAGTTTCAAGTTGTTGTGAGAAGAAAACCATATGATGTGTATAAAGCTCTTTACAAACCTGTAGGTCTCAGGGATTTCTTGTTGGAGACTGGTTGAAAACAATTAAAATATAGCTAAGTGTCTGTGAGGGTTATTTGTAGAAGGTGGAAAAATTCTCCTGCTGCACTACTACTAAGGGAAAGTAGGGGTAGTTACTCCTCCTAGGAGTCCTATCCAGTCACTCCCATTGTCTTCCCATAAGGCAGGACCTACTCTCTAGTTACCATCTTCAACTTTGCCTGTAAAGATTTTTCTCTTAAATCATGTGTGTGTTGGGAATTGGTGGTTGGAGGTGGGGTAGATGAGAAGGCTTTCAAAGAATGGAAATGGTCACAAGATTCAACAGAGCCTAGCTTGCCCACCAGACCACCAACTGTTATTTGTTCCATGCTTGCTTGGGAGGTTTACACAGAAAATCAATACCAATAAGATTCTCTCTTCTTTAGCTCCTGAGCCTCCAACCAGTTTACTCTGGTAAAAAAAAAAAAATCAGGAATAGAAAGTTGTACATAATAGATTTGCAGTTTTATGTGTAATCATTTTTTTTAAAAAAATTATACTATGTTATGGAAATGCTTGTTTTATCCCATAAATTAAAAAAATTATAGAAAAATTTTTTTAAAAATCAGATGGAGAGAGTTCATTTTCTCTGCTCATTTCTCTCCCCTGCATAATGTATCAGTCACTCTGTTCTGCTTCTTTGCAACTCTCTACTCAAAAATAATGAAAAATTCAAACCACAGCAATTATGATTAATCACATCTTTATCTACGTCAGCATTGCTACTAATTAAATAGAAAGTGTAAATGGACTTTAAAGAATAGGAAAACTTTAAATTAGGAACTCAATCTCCCTGGGATGGGGGAGAGAGAGGTGACAAGAGGAGGGAAGGAGGAAGGCATCAACAACGTCCTTCTTGGCAAACACAAGTAGTCAGTCTCTCTTTTCACCTCCTGGTGGGAGGTGTTAACATATTTTAGACCCCAGTGAGAGCAGCTTCACTGGTACTAAATGTTCCCTCCATTTCTATGGCCCTTTGCTTTAATCATATCTTCATGTCTTTTCCCAAAACTGTGTCCCAGAGCACATATCTTACTCACAGTGACCTTTCCATCCATCCTAAGTCAGATAGAAGATCAACATTGTCCCATTGAGACATTATCTCATGAAGTAAAGATGTCCAATCTTCTCACTAGTATTTGATATAGTTCTGGAAATGCTATCAACAGCAATAATAAGGAGAAAAAATGAAAGGAATAGAGATAAGTAAAGAGGAGATAAAACTATCCCTATTTGCTCATGATATGATGGTTTATTTGGAAAATTTGAGGGAATCAGCAAAGATACTAATTAATATAATTAATAGCAAAATTGTGGGCTACAAAATAAATCCTCAAAATAAACAGCATTTCTAAATAACAAAACACAGGAAGCAATAATAGAGAGGGAAATCACATTCCTAATAACTACAAAATGCATAAAATATCTGGGGACCAACCTATCAAAGCACATAAAAGACTTCTGCACATTCAATTACAAAGTATTCCTTTAAGAAATAAAGGATAACCTAAATAACTGGAGGAATATTCAGTGTTCATGGCTAGGCCATGTCAATATAATAAAAATGACAATACTATTAAAATTAACTTATGCTTTTCATGCTATACCTATCAAATTATCTAGGGACTACTTTACAGAATTTGATAAAAAAAACAAAATTCATTTGTAAAAACAAAAGATCTAGAATATCAAGAAAAATAATAAACAGAGGTAGGTATGAGGGGAAAATAGCACTTTCAGATCTCAAATTATATTATAAAACATCAGTCATCAAAATCATCTGGTATTGGTTAAAAAATAGAGAGACAAATCAATGGGAATTGATTGGACAAGAGAGAATCAGAAACAATAGAACTCAATAACCCAGTGTTTGATAAAGTGGAAAACATAAATTACCTAGGGAAAAGTTCTTTCTTCAATAAATCTGCTGGGAAATTGGAAAGTAGTCTAGCAGAAATTAGGTTTAGACCAGCACCTTACATTATACTCCACAACGCATTCTAAATGTGGATATGTGGCCTTAATATTAATGATGATATTATTTTTAAAATTTAGGAGACAAACAGATCATATACTTCTCATAGCTATGGACAGGATACGTATTCTTAACCAAAAAGGAGATAGAGGCAATTACAACATAATAAATAAATGATTTTATGAAACTAAAAAGGTTCTGCACAAACATAATTCTGCACCTAGGATAAGGAATGAAGCAGTCAAGTGGGAAAAAAAAAATATTTGTGTCAAATTTCTCAGGAAAAGGATTTGGAGTCCAAAATACATAAATGATTAATAAATATACATAAGACTAAGAGCTATTCCCCAAGATAAGTGGTCAAAAGATATAAGCAATGTGTTGTGGATATCATATTTCTTGCCTTCTCAATGGGTGGGGAAGGGACTAGAAGGAGGGAGAGAATTCAAAACTGAAAATAAGAAAAAAATTTTTAAAGAGTATGAACAAACAGTTCTCAAAAGAATTGCAAAGTATTCATGAGCACATGAAAGAATGTTCCAAATGACTAATAATAAGACAAATGTAAATCAAAACAATTACCTCACACCCTGAAAATGGACAAAAAAGACAAAAAATGGTAATAGTCAATGTTGGAGGAGTTGTGGAATGATAGGCCCACTAAAGCATTGTTGATGGAGCTGTGAAACAGTGTAATCATTTTGGAAAGTAATTTGGAATAATGGAAATAAAGTAACTAAAGCATCCATACTGTTCCAATCAAGGACTCCATTATGGAACTTTTGCCCCAAGGTAGCCATTGGCAAGAAGGAAGACTTCATACACTCCACTATTTATTGCGACACTTTTTGTGATAGTAAAGAATTGGAAACAAAGTAGATGTTCATTGATTGAGGAATGGATAAACAAATTGTGGTACATGAATGTAATGGAATATTACTGTGCTGTAAGAAATGATGTATATGATGAATATAGAGAATTATGGAAAAATCTACATGAACTGATGTAAACTGAAGTAAGCAGAGTGAAGAGGAAAACATACAAAATAACTGCAACAATGTAAATGGAAGAACAACCACATACAAATCAAAAGTGAATATAACAAAATTATAAAGATCAAGCATGACTTGAATGAAGAAATATGATGACACTTATGTGTTTTAAGTTTTTTTCAATGTATTGATCAGTTGTGCTAATTTTTCTTTTTCTTTTTTTTGTCTTTAAAATATTATTTGTTATATGGCTGATTCTTTGGGAAAGGGAGGGAAAATGATACTGGGGATAATCATGATGATGTAAAAAAATAAGACATCAATGAAAATCTTTTTTTCAAAGAAGAAAATCCCTCTTCAATTTGTGAATCTTACAACGCCAAATAATTCCATGCCATTCAGCAGAACTTCTCTCAGTGCGCATTTTCCCATGTCTGGGAGAGAATATGGGTTATGTTCCTCCCTAAGATTAGAAATTTTGTGACCCTTTGTGAAGTGAGCTGCAATACATTTTGAATTTGGAATTATACATCATAGCACTAAAATAAACATCAGCACTCAAGAGAACAATGATTTCCCCCCTTATTTTAATACTTTGTTTATTTTAACATTCATTTTTTTTAAATGTTGAGTTCCAAATTCTCTCCCTCCAGTCTTCTCCCCACTCATTCAGAAGGCAAGCAATTTTATATCAACTATACATATGAAGCCATACAAAATGTATTTCCATATTAGCCATGTTGCAAGAAAAATAAAGTGAAAAAAGTATGCTCCAATCTGAACTCAGAATTCATAGGTTATCTCTCTGGAGGTGGATAGCATTTTTGATTATGGGTCCTTCAGAATTATCTGGGATCATTGCCTTGATCAGAGTTGCTAAGTCTCTCAAAGTTGATCATTTTTACAATATTGCTGTTACTGTGTACACTGTTCTCCTGATTCTGCTCACTTCACTTTGCATCAGTTTATATAAGACTTCCCAGGTTCTTCTGAAACCATCCCTCTCATTGTTTCTTATAGCATGATAGTATTCCATCACAATCATATACCACATCTTGCACAATAAGGATTATTAATTGAGCATCCCAGGTAATCATTATAAGTACTGTTCAAGCAAATTTATATGCAATAGTGCTAGCATTGTAAAATGACTTGACAGGCTACTTCAGTGACTAAATTCTAACTTACATTTGGGACATAAAACATATATATGTCTCAGCAGTAAGTTAATGTCCATAGATCACAAGTAAATATGCATAACAGCAAAGCAGAAATAAAATAATAATAATATCTGTAGATCTACAAAATAAGAAAATATGCAGAGACAGCAACATATATTCACAATAACAAATAGCAAAAGTAATCATAACTAACAGACAAATGTAGCTACAATACACAACATTAACACAAGGACAAATAAACACAAACAGGAAAATAAAATAGAAATGTACTCAAAATGTGCAGTAATTAACACATGTATCAATAAACATACAAGACACACATTACATAGGTAAACATCATCATTATCATTTGGCTACATGTGTAACCATTTTAAGGGGCAGCTAAGTGGCTCAGTGGATAGTGCCAGTCCTCAAGTCAGGAAGATTCATCTTCCTGAGTTCAAATCTGACCTCTGACATTTACTAGCTATGTGATCCTGGGCAAATTACTTAATTTTGTTTGCCTTGGTTTCTTCATCTGTAAAATAAGCTGGAGAAGGAAATGGCAAACTACTCTAATATCTTTGCAAAAAACAAACAAACAAACCCAAATGTGGTCAGGAAGAGTTTGAAATTATTGAAAAATGACTCAACAACAGTAAACATTTTTCCAGTTTCCTCTGGGGAATCATCACTTATTCTGGTCACCAATCTCCTAGGTTTAGAATACTCCTGTGGCCTCTTGGTCTATCTGTGCCTGTATTCTTCTCTTTCTATACTATCTGGCTTGATTATCTCATCAGTCAGTCAATAAACACTTACTAAGTGCCTGCTGTGTACCAGGCACCCTGCAAAGTCATGAGGATACAAATATTAATTTTAAAAAAATTGAAGGGAGTCCCTGACCTCTTAGAAGTTTACATTCTAATTGGAGAAAGACCATATAAAAAGGGAAGTTGAAAAGCTGGGGGGTGAAGAGGAGAGATACCCAGTGAGATGGCATGATGGAGAGGTCCAAAAAAGTCCAAAAGCAATATAGCCAGTAGGAAATGGGAAGAAAAACTGTGCTGAGCCCCCTCTTTATTTTGTGTGAGGCAATTGGGGTTAAGCGACTTGCCCAGAGTTACACAGCTAGTAAGTGTTATGTGTCTGAAGCTGGATTTGAACTCAGGTCCTCCTGACTTCAGGGCCAGTGCTCCCTCCATTGTGCCACCTAGCTGCCCCTATAAGCCCCCTCTTTAAATAAAGGCCCTCCTTCCAACCAAAGAACCCAATCCAACCCAAAAGACAGAGGGTACTGATAAGATGTGAGTATCAGGCACATTTAATCTTACAACATAATGAGATTTCCCAATGTTGAGTTTTCTGGGAAAGGGAGGCATGATGGGGTGGTCCAAAAAAATAATTTGCTTCATGGGTTCAGGTATCATCTCTAGGCAGATGATTCACAGATCAAATTCTAGCCCAAGTCTCTGTCCTGAGCTCCAGTCTAACATCACCCACTGCCTCTTGGACATTTCAAACTAGATGTCCCACAGGCATTTCAAACTCAACTTGTCCACATTACAATTCATTATCTTTCCTTCAAAACATTCCCCTCTTCTGAACTTAATTGTTGCTGTAGAGTGTACCAACATCATCCAAGTCACCCAGTCTAACAACTCCAATGCCATTCTGTACTCCTTACTCACACTCATACCACATAGCCAATCTTTTGCCAAGTATGTTGTCTCAAAACTCTCACAACATTTCCCATATCAGTCCCCTTGTCTCCTCTTCTGTTCTCAGCTGCCTCCCTGATTCAGGCCTTCAGCACCTCGTGCTTAGATGATTACAATAGCTCTTCTGGTCTTGGAACAATTAGCTCCTGTACCGATAGAGCTACCATCTCTTCACAAGTACAGCCTGTGTGTGGCCATCTTTCTCCATAGCTGTAACAGAAGGGAGTTCTGATGCATATCAAAACAACTATGAGATGCCACATCACACCTATCAGATTGGCTAACATGACAAAATAGGAAAATGATAAATGCTGGAGAAGATGTGGGAAAATTGGAACACTAATGCATTGTTGGTGGCATTGTGGACTGATCCAACCATTCTGGAAAACAACTTGGAACTATGCCCAAAGGGCTATAAAACTGTGCATACCCTCTGCCCCAGCAATACCACTTCTAGGTCATACAAAGAGACCATACAAATGGGGAAAGGATCTACATGTACAAAAATATTTATAGCAGCATTTTTTGTGTTGGCCAAGAATTGAAAATTGAGGGGATACTCACCAATTGGGGAATGGCTGAACAAGTTGTGGTATATGAATATAATGGAACACTGTGTTGTTCCATAAGAAATGATGAGCAGGTGGACCTCAGAAAAACCTGGAAAGACTTGCATGAACTGATGCTAGTGAAGTGAGGAAAACCAGGAGAACATTGCACACAGTAACAGCCACATTGTGCGATGACTAACTTTGATAGATTTACCTCTTCTTAGCAATACAAGGATCTAAGACAACTCCAAAAGACTCATGATGGAAAATGCTATCTACATGCAGAAAAAAGAACTATGGAGTCTGAACGAAGATCAAAGCATATTATTTGCTCTCTTTTTTTGTTGTTTTGTTTTTTGTCTCTTCTTTCTCATGATTCCTCCCATTGGTTCTAATTCTTCTTTACAACATGACTAATGTGAAAATATGTTTAATGTGAATGTATATGTAGAGCCTATATCAGATTGCATGCTGTCTTGGGGTGGGGGGAGGGGAGGAAAAGGAAGAAAATTTGGAACTCAAATTCTTATGGAAGTGAATGTTGAAAAACAAAAATTAATTAATATTAAAAAAAAGAAGGGAGTTCTGTTTTTCTCTTGACAAGGATGTGTGTCAGGCAGAAATGGCTTCCATTCTCTTATAATATCAATCAACAAACATTTGTTGAGCACTTACTATGTGCCGGGGTGGTATACATCTCATCACATTTTTCTGTGAGTCCCTTTAATTGACTCTTCACCTGCAGGGCAGTTTCCCTGCCTATTTCACATGGACCACAGATGAGATGATATTCCCAAAGTAGATGGGGTTGTATGTTTATGACAGTAAGACTCTTTTCAGGCCTTGTCTTTTTGCTTATGCTATTTCTCACATTTCAGAATTTGTCACAGAGCCACGGTTGTTACATAGCTATGACATTATTTGGGCATTCCCTTAAATCAAGACAATCCAGTAATCCTTTGTCTACGTAGGTCATTCTTGTCATGTCTGCCCTTTTCAGGATGTTCCAGTCCTTTTTATTAAATTTAATTTGTTATTTTGAACTCATACACTCAAAAAAAGAACATTGCCATGTACACAACAGAATACAAAAGGAGAATTTTATATGAAACTATGAATCTCTTTTCCCTACCACTTGTCTTTTCTTAAAGATTTATGATAATTCCACATACTATTTTCAAAACTGTTCTGGTTGTACTTCCTTTTAAATTTCCTTCTGCTCCCTTCTTTGCATTTAAAGAAATGTCCTTCTTTTTGGTGGTGGTGGAAGCATCACTATTCCTAACTCCCTTCCCCAGACACCAATTAAAAACTAGGAGAAAGTAGGAAAAAAAAATCCTTGTAACAAATAAACGTCATTAAGCAAAATAAATCCAGTCATTCTGTCCAAAAAATATGTGTCTCTTCTGTACCTTTAGTCATCTCTGTCAGAAGGTGAGTAATATGTTTTATCCTATGTCCTCTGGAAAAATGATTGGTCATTACATTGATCAGAGTTCTTCAGTCATTCAAAGTTTTCTTAACAATGTTGTTGTTAATGTACGTATTATTCTCCTGGTTTTACTCACCTCATTCTGTGTCAATTCATACTACCTGAGATTCTCTGAAATCATCTCTTTCATCATTCCTTACAGCCCCAAAACATTCATATACCACAATTTGTTCAACTATTCCTCAGTTGCTGAATTTTTTACCCTTTAATTCCTCCTTCAGGATGAGGAAATTTGTTTTTCTTGTTGCTATTCCCTGTCTATTATTATCATTCTTAACATACTCCCATACCCACTCCTCCTTGTTTCCCTGATGAATTTCTACACTGAAATGTGCCTGTGTATTCAGCCCTCCTTTGTTTATTTCAGAAAAGGGTAAGATTCCTCTGATGCTTGCTCCCCCAACCCCTTCCTCTATGTTTGTAGACTTTTCTCCTCATATGCCAATTATACGAATAAGCAAGTTCAATTCCATTCTTCCTCATTTCTATATGACCATATTCATTTCTTCTCTTTCCCCTCTTGAAATCTTCAGAACAAAACCAATCTATCTTCCAGGTCCTCTTTTTCTTACTTAATTCCCTCAATATCTTTTGAAGTGCTAAGCCTCTGAAGGAACACTTATTTTTTTTTCTCCCCTTTAGAATTTTAGCACGACATTATCAGACACTCCCTTTTCAGCTGCTCAAACAAAAAAAAAATGTACCTTTCTAGGTTACTCTAGATTTATATTTGGATTTCAAAGTTCTAACTCAGCCCTGGTTTTTTCATCAGAAATGCTTTAAAGTTCTCTTTTACATTAAAGATCCATTTCCCCTCCCTGTAGGATTATACTCAGCTTTACTTGATAAATGTTTTTTGTTTGTAAGCCTATGTTGTTTGCCTTTTGGAATATCATATTCCAAGACCTCCCCCCAATTTATAATAGAAGCTGCCAGGTCTTATGTGTAGTTCTTTGGTACTTGAACTGTTTATTTCCAGATGCTCATGGTATTTTTTCTTTGACATAAGAGATCTGGATTTTAGCTATGGCGTTCCTGGGACTTTTCTTTTTGGACTTTTAGTCAGGAGACATCAATGGATTATATTTTCATATTGCCCTCTGGATCTAATAGATGTGGGCAGCTTTCATTTATGATTTCTGGAAATATAGTGACCAAATTATTGTCACATTCAGGAAGTCCAACGATTCCTAAGTTCTTTTTCCTTAACTCATTTTCCATGTTAGTTGTTTTTGATAGCCTACCTATTTTCTTCTATTTTTTTCATTTTTCTTCCAATATTTCTTGCTGTCTCATGGAGTCACTGATTCCATCTTCCAATCTGATCCTTAAGTAATGTTTACTACTTTATCATCTAATCTATTATTTGCCTTCCAGGTCTTTATTCCAGAGTTTTAAACTTCATTTTTATTTCTTATTTCACTTCTTCTAAGTACTCACATAGTCCTTTCCGTTGAGACCCTGCTTTGCAGCTGTTATGGCCAACCAGATCATTACAGAGGTCACATTTGAATTCAAGTCCTATATCTACAAATTTATGCCTTCTCTGCTCCGTTCTAAATGACATAAAGGGGATACAAACATACAGGTGTGTTAACCACAGAAACAACATTTCTCTCTGTCTTTCTTGGCCTCTGTTTCTCTGTCTCTGTATATATGTGTATATACATACATGTTTATACATATGTATACACACATATGTTATATGCACAAATGTATGCATACACACACACATATATATATACATATATATCCTAACTTTCATATATGCCTATATATCATCATATATATATAGATGAATTAAAAAGCGGAATCAGTACTATTATATATAAATGTTATATCAAACATTCTTTTCTTCACTGAGATTTTTTTCTTTTTCTTTCCCCATACATTTAATTGAACAATCAATTAATTAATCAATAGATGTATATTCTACATTATACATAAAACGTTCTATTTATTTTGTATATAATTACATCTCTGTGTGCTCACACATATGTTTATATAGGTATATACATAGATATTGTTGTTGTTCAGTCTTGTCTTTATGACCCCGTGGACCATCTGCCGTGGAGTTTTCTTGGCAAGTATACAGGAGTCGGTTTGCCATTTCCTTTTCTAGTTTTATGTAAGCAGGAAATAAGTGACTTACCCAGGGTCACACAGTGAGTGTCTAAGTTCAGATTTTCAGGTCTTTCTGACTCCAGACCTAGTACTTTTATCTACTGTGCCACTTAGATGCCCCTATGCATAGGTGCTCATATATGTAAATATAAGTATGTATTTCCTTTTTCTGTATGTATCTTATTTCCTTCAAATGGAATAGCAAAATGTAAGATCCTAAAGAGACACTGACAGTTTTTGGTTTTGTATTTGCATCTCTAGCATCTAACAGAGTTCTAGCACACAGTAGACATTCAAGAAACATTTAAGCTTCTTGAGGGCAGAGCTCATGTCTTTGCCTTTCTTAGTATCCCCCAGCTACTTGCACAGTGCCTGGAACATAGCAGGTGCTTAAATATTTGCTCATTGATTCTTGAAGTAAATCTATGGGGAGACAAAAAGAGCTCTTACAATAAAGAAAAAAATATTATTTGATAAAACATTTTATTCAGGGCTATTCTGACCTTTTAATTCACCTGTGTTTAAAAAAATTGTTCCTATGATTAACCTACCCACCTGTTGCTATAGCTTGATAGGTTTGTTTTTCTAGTTATTTGTACCCCTCTGCCTGAAATTATTTTATATCCATACACACATACACATATACACATGCATATCATATGTATATTATCACATACACATATTCATTATGAATTCTGGATATTTTTCATGACTACATTTATGTATATGTACACAAACATGCACACATATAGTATGTGTGTATGTATGTATGTATGTATATATAAACATGTAATGTTTGTCTTAATGTAGTTTCAAGTTTTAAAGTTTAAAATTGAACCAAGACTTTTGAGATAGCCTGTATATAGCAAAGATTTCAGTTTTTCAAAAAGGCATGGAGAGGTGTCCTAAATGACATAGTCAAGTACTGTAGCTAAGAGACAAGGTGTCTCCCCATTGGCCCCATTTTCTAGGTGGCCATTTCTTTCTTAGTCCAGAAGGCGTGTCCTAAATCAATTGACAGCTGCCATTTCAAGTAAGTCTAGATGGCAGCCCAAGGACCTTTTTGCCATCCAGGATGGCTTTTTTTTTCTGTCATAGATTTGGCAGCCTAATCAATAGGAACCAAATGGCAATCAATTTCAGGTGATTGCACTTAGTTTCCCATCGATTTCAGTTCTGACTCCATGACAGAATAATGAGGGAAATCTGATGCCAGTCATTGTCAGTGAATGCCAGTGCACATCTTTCTAGGTGATTGAGCGGCATTAAGGAAAAAGAGAAGGAAATGTAAAGGCAGAAGGTGCATTTCCCAGCTCTTATGATGAGGCTAAAAGTATGCTAACGCAGCTCCAAAGGGGAGGGCTGAATCATAAAGAATGTGCTGTTAGAGCTCTTTCCTTTCCTCCGACGCAGAAGCAGGGGTTGTCTGCAGACTGCCTGGCAAGAAGCTTTCATTTCCTTCTTCCAAACCCTGTTCCTACTTCTGACTTCACTGTCTCTGTGAGTGGCAAAACACTTCTACTAGGTCCGCATGCCCATAGACAGGTAGGGAGGCACAATGGATAGAGCAATGAGCCTAGAGTCAGGAAGAATTGAGACACAATTCTCTGTGTGACCTTGGGCAAGTCACTTGTATCTCCATCTACTTCAGTTTCCTCTCCTGGTAAGAGCGTCCACCTCTCAGGATTGTTATGAGGATTAAAGGAGATAATATTTATATAGCATCTGGCACAGAGTAGGCACTTAATAAATCCTTTTTTCCTTTCGTTCTTTCCTTCCATATCCCAAAGCTCAGTATTATCTTTGCCTCTTCTGCCTCCTTCACTTCCCACACCAAATCAGCTGCCAAGCGCTGGTGATGCTACTTTGTCACAGGGCTCACTCCCGTGACACTTCTGGTTATCACCACCTAGCGTATTAGTGTCTATCTGGATCATTGCAACAGCCTTCTCATTGAGACTTCTACTTTTCTTCTATGCACCCTTCACATCACTGCCACATCAACATTGTTAATTTAGATTTGGTAATAACTAACATTTACATAGCATTTTACGGTTTATGAAAAACTTTAAATACGTAAACATACGAACATATTAATATGTATCGTGTGTATGTTGTTGGTGTTGTTGCTGCTGTTTGTCCTTCATTCTCAAAGAGGACCGTGACATCAGGGAGGTGATGCCGTGACATGCAAGTCAATTGGATTCAAGCGAGGGAGGGCTGTGCGAAGTCGCCAGGCTCACTTTCTCCTCTGCTGCCATCTGGATCTAGTGCTGAGACATAGATCAGGAAGGCTGGAGTTGGCCTCGTATATATATATGTGTGTGTATATATGTATATATGTATATATGTATGTATATATAGGTATATATGTATATATACACATATATGTGCATATGCATATATACACATATATACACACATGTATACACATATACATATATACACACAGATACACACACATATATACACATATACTTATATTATACATATATAATATGGAGATATATATATATAATATGGAGATGGCCGTATATATATGTGTATGTGTGTGTGTGTGTGTGTGTATGTATATATGCGCACACACATGCACATACCCACACACATACACACACACACAATTTCATCAGATTCTCATAGCAACCCCATAAGGTAGATGCTATTATTTACCCCTATTTCACAGATTTGGAAATGGAAACCCAGACAAGTTGTAACTTCCCCAAGGTCACACAGCTAATAAATGCCTCAGGCAGGATTCAGATTCACATTTCCCCAACTTCAAGTCAGGCACTCTATCCACCATACTGCTTCCTTGGTAATACTGCTTCTCTACTAGAAACCCTTTTCCTTATGACAGAGAGAATAAAAGTATAATTATTTAGCCTGGTATTAAAGACCCTCCATAACTGAGTTCCATTCTGCCTTTCCAGCTTTATCTTCAGCTCTTGCCATATTTTACTACTTGGTATCCCTGCTACTCGTCAGGCTCATAGCATTGCTGGTGATTGGAATGGCCCATTCTCTCTGCCCTCACCTCTGGCCTCCAAGTACCATTTCTACCTGTCTGCCCTCCCTTTAAAAACTCCCTTAAAAGTTACGTTTTCCAAGAAGGTTTCATTTATCTACCTTTTTGGTAACAGCCTTTCTCCCCTCATGCTTTACAATAGCACTTTTATTGAACCTCTCTTATGTACTTACCATAGAATCAAAAAACTATAGCTCCAAATCAGGACTTGGCAGACTTCTTAGGGCCAGATACTTAATATTTCAGGCATTGCAGTCCAAGAGGTAAAATCGAGGCTATTCTGTAGGTACTTTTATAAAAAGAGAGAAAACAAATTCCCACAACTCCTTATTAATAAATTTTAAATAATAATAATGAATACTTTTTCTGTAATATAGATCGACCAATGAGAAGAATGGAATTCTTTTTGGAGGAAATAACATTTTGCTTACTTTGGGTTCATGCTTAGTGTTCCTTATCATCAAAACTGATTGCAAATGTTCACCTGTTAATGGTGATCTGCTATGTGACTTAACATATTTGAGTTGCATTACTGTGTGAAAATATTATTTCACACATTTAGGTACTGCCAAATACTGATATCGACCCATAAGCATTCAATTTTAATTGAGTATATTTAACATTGGAAGACATTTCTAGAACTCTTTTCTTTATACATATTTGCCTTTTAGCATATCATTATATCACAGATTTATCACTTCTAATTGAAGATTGGGCAGCTAGGTGGTACAGTGGATAGAATGCTAGACCTGGAGTCAGAAGGACCTGGGTTCCAATTTGGCCTCAGATACTTACCAGTTGTATAACCCTGTACAAGTAAGTCACTTAACCCTGTTTGCCTCAGTTTCCTCATCTACAAAATGAGCTGGAGAAGGAAATGGCAAATCACTCCAGTATCTTTGCCAAGAAAACTGCAGCTGGGGTCATGAAGAGGCAGACACGACCAAAACGAGTGAATCACAGTAACAAATTGAAGGTTAGGTAGAAGTTCCTCAGTTAAATGGGTTCTGAAACACAGAAATTTCTTTTGTATTTGCATCAAGGTAGAAAAAATATTGCTGGAGCTGTAATGTCAATTCATAAAATATATCTGCTTCAAATGTGTGTGGGCATGAAGAGCTTGCTTCATGTTTTTGCTTTTGAAAGCACAAGAAATGTATTAAGCAGCTAGAGACATGTTGTCGTCAAATTGACTTTAGTGTAAGTCTCACACATAAGCACCGTTTTGCCTTATAATTTAGGTCCAATTCATTTAAAGAAAACTTTATTAAGTCTGCAGCAAAAGCTAATTTTCAAGGTGATTCAGGGTTCTATAATTGTGTTTGAAGGCAGTTCTTCTTGTTCAGAAAAATTTCAATATTAGGCCTGAGTTAAAAAAAGGGGAATAAAACTTTTTTTTGCTTTTCTTCTTCTTTTGAAGTCATGGCTATGCACTGGGAACAAAAAAAAATGTGGTACTCAAAATGCTGTCAATTCTATAACTGATCACTTGTTCAGTTTCAGTCATGTCTGACTCTTCATGACCCAGTTTGGGGTTTTCTTGGCAAAGATACTGGAGTGGTTTGCAATCTCCTTCTCCAGCCCATTTTACAAATGAGGAAACTGAGGCCAACAGAGTTAAGGGACTTGCCCAAGGTCGCACAGCTAGTGTGTGAGGTCACATTTCGACTCAGGAAAATGAGTCTTCTTGACTCCAGGCCCAGTACTCTGTGCACTATGGCACCACCTAGCTGTCCCATCACTCTGCAAATTGCAGTCCAAGAAGTAGTAGTGATTGATCCATGAACGCACTGAATATTGTCTCTGTTCCAGCTGCTCAACTCTGCCCTTGTAGAGCAAAAGCAGCCCTCTTAACAATACGTAAACAAATTAGCATGGTTGTGTTTCAATAAAACTTTATTTATGGACACTGAAATTTGAATTTCATATAATTTTTACATCATGAAATATTATTCTTCCTTCAATTTTATTTCAACCCTTTGGAAATGTAAAAGCCACTCAGCTTCTGAGCCCTACAGAAGGCAGAAGCCCCAGGGGCTGTGGTTTGTTGACCCCTGCTCCAAATGATCACAGGTGTAGAGATGGAAGGGGACCTAGATATCATCTAATTCAATCACTTCATTTTACAGTTGAGAAAACTAAGACCCGAGTAGATTAAGTGACTTGCCTTTGTCAGATAAGTTAAGTAGTATGGTCAGGATTTGAATCCAGCTGCTCTGATTCCAAATCCAGAGCTTTCTGCTAAACTATACTGCATATATTCCTTTGTACCAGAGTTATTTGTATACATGTCATTTCCCAGTATAGTCAGTTCTGCTATAATAATTATTTTGAAGACACAGATTTGTTCCAATGTGACTGATATATTAGGAAACAATTTGAACGTCACCCAAATTTTGTGTTAGTTTATGCATGATTTCTTCCTGAAAAACAGTAAAAATGCAGAAATCTGCCCCACTTCATGGATAACTCAGAAGCTGCAACCTTCTCCATGTACACTTCCATAAGCAAACTTCAAGTCTAAGGTTAAGTGCCATTTTTATTGTATATCTTTTGTAGGAGCAATGGCAGGAGGAGGGTGGATCCACACCCATACAACCACCCCCTCCTTGTACCTTCCTCTATGGTAACTGCCTAGACTCAGGCTACCCTCTTGTAAACATTTTTGATCTTTCAGACCAAGCAATAGACCAAGGCCATGGTCTCTGCCACTATTTACTATAATATATGTTGTTGTTGTTCTGTCCTGTCTGACTTTTTGTGACATCATTTGGAGCTTTTTTGGCAAAGATACTGGAGTGGTTCGCCATTTCCTTCTCCAGGAGATTTTTTTTTTTACAGATGAGGAAATTGAGTCAAATAGGGCTAAGTAACTTGCCCAAGATAACACAGCTAGCAAGTGTCTAAGGCTAGATTTGAACTCAGGTCTTCCTGACTTCAAAGTCTATCCACTGTACCACCTAGCTGCTCATAATATTCATGTGTTTCTTAACCATTTAACATGGATAAAACCGCGGTACCATTTTTATTAGGTTTCTTTTTTTATGTCATTGATGAAGTTTTTGAGTGTTATATCCCCAAACCTGCTTTTACCATAAATTCTGTCATTTATATTGTTTAATTTTGCATAACAGAGATTTTTAGAAATGCCTATGTCTTATTATAGCAGAATTGTCTGTACTGCTATACAGTATATGACTGAATATGTTCCATGAGGGCAGGGACCACATTTTGTCTCATCCAACCTTTCTATCTCATCCAGCACTAGACATACATGTCATGCTTTAGGGATCTTTTATTTCATTGCTTTTGGGTACACCTTCCACCAGGATGCAAAGCACAATTCTTTCTATATTTTAGTAGGTGATTTATTGAGTTGCTGGTCTTTGAAGGATAGATATTACTGAGCACATATTCAAAGACTTTACAGCTTGGACAGACTTGCCAAACTTGAACTCCTTTGGCAAAGTTTTCAAGAAGCCAAGATCACTCTCATGCAGGAGTAAGGCATAGGGGTAGGGCTTTAGGAACATCATTTTAGAACTGGAAGGGACCTTAGTGATCATCTAATCCAACCTCTTGTGTTAGAGATCAGGAAACTGAAACCTAGAGAGCTAAAGTGACTGCTTAAAGTCACATAGGTAAGAAGTGGTAGAGTCAGCTCTTTTGGCTTTAAATCCAGTTCTCTTTCTTAAAGAAATCAATTACTATCATTTATTTGCATCCCCTCCCATCTCTCCTCACCCATCTGAGAAAGAAAGAAAGAAAGAAAAAAGGAAGGAAGGAAGGAAAGAAAGAAAGAAAGAAAGAAAGAAAGAAAAAAGGAAGGAAGGAAGGAAAGAAAGAAAGAAAGAAAAGAAAGAGAAAGAAAGAAAGAAAGAAAGAAAAGGAAAGGAAAGGAAAGAAAAGGAAAGAAAAGAAAAGAAAAGAAAAGAAAAGAAAAGAAAAGAAAAAAACCTTGCAACAAATGCTCTGCATAGTCCAACTAAACAAATTTACATATTGGCTTTGTCCAAAAATATATGTCTCATTCTGCATATTAAGTCCATCAACAATCCATCAGGAGATGGGTAGTATTCTTCATCACTGGTCCTCTGGAATTGTGATTGGTCATTACATTGACAGAGTTCTTAAAGCTTTCAAAGTTACGTATCTTGATAATGTTGTTGACATTGTATAACTTGTTTTTCTAGTTCTGATCACTTCACTCTGCATCAGTTCAAATAAATCTTCCTGGGTTCCTCTGAAAACATTCCTTTTACCATTTCTTAAGCACAATAGCATTCTATTATATTCACATGTTATATATTGTTCAACTATTTCCCAGTTTATGGGCATCCCCTTACCAGTGCTCCTTCCATTACATCACTGGCTTTAGTGGAGGCTATATGTTGCAGAAGCTTGAAAAATATTTGTTAAATTCAATTGCTGCCTTCTGGGCATAATGGTAATGTAGATAACATCAGTCTCATTACCATAAATCTAAGCAGGATTAAAAAGTATTAGTGTGACTCATGATGATGGTAGAAATTCTGTGGACACAGCTATGTAGACTAATGCTTCTATAATGTATAATGGAATCTCCTTGAGGAAAACTATAGTTTCTCCCTGGTACTTGAGGTATTTGGCACAATGTCTGGTGACCTATGAGATTATCAGCGAATATCTGATAGTAACATGTATTTGTTTCTCATAATAAATTCTCATATGATTAGCAAATCAAGAATTCTCTTGTAAAAGTATGACATGGAAATTAAAACTCCCAAGAAAACTCCTAAGAGTAGGGCTGGCAAAGTAGAAAATGACAGTATGAGAACTAGGAAGTATTCTGGAACAGTGACAAGAGAACTCACTACATCACAATAATGGGCCTGAGTTCAAATCCTCTCTTTGATAGTTATTACTCATATGAACCTGGACAATTCATTCAAAATTTCAAGGCCTCAGTTTCCACATCTACAAAATAAGGGGACAGGACTAGTTAGCCTCAGAGGACCCTTTCAGCTTGAAATCTTTGATCTACATAGATATATATGGCAAGAAATTCATCCTAACTTTCAATGATTAGTGTGACTCTAATCTTTTCTTCTTCCTCTCTGACAACCTATATGTATTCTCAAAAGCAAATCTTGACTTATTTATTTTAAAGTTGAAACATAGTTCTTAACAAATTTGAAGACAGCGAGGTGGCACAGTGAATAGAGCACCAGCCCTGGAGTCAAGAGGATCTGAGTTCAAATCCAGCCTCAGACACTTGACATTTGCTAGATGTGTGACCCTAGGCAAGTCACTTAACCCCATTGCCTAGCCAAAAAAAAAAAAAACAAACAAATTTGAGTATTCCTAAAACATCTCCTTTTGTATTGCCATGTTGATGTTGGCGACATTAATTTTGAGGGGCAGGGGTATAAGTCCAGGTTTCATCTTTGTAGAGAACCCACAGCATATAAATTCCTTCTGCCAATGCAAATTGCTACAATTCTTCTGTAATTTATAATCTTGGAGAAATGCTTAGGTTGTTGAGAGATGAAGTGACCTACTAATACTCACCTAGCTTGTATTCATCAAAGGCAGGATGTGAACACAGGTATCCTGACTCCAAAACTGGCTCTTTATCCACTAGGGCATGCTCATTGCCCATATCAAAGACTGCTCATCAATGTTTTTTTTTTTCCAAAATGCTCTGAGTCTTTAGGAGAAAAAGCTAGTTACCAGAAGGTTTGACAAGAAAAGAACAACAGAGAAAATGTGTTTTCTGGAAATAAAAATTAAGCTCACCTGCCACATTATCCTAACGAGGGAAAACACAAGTTATAGTGCTGTCAGATTGATCTTTCTAAAATACCATTTTCATCATGCCACTAGCCTGGTCAGAAACCCCCCACTCACTCACTGCCTACATGATAAAGTCCAAACTCCGAGCCCAGCATTCAGGGCCCTTTCGAATTTCTTTCTCATCTGACTTCCCAATCTTACTTCCTGTCACTCCCCATCCAACCAGGCTAATTTAGACAATGTCCTCCAAAAACATCATTGCATGTTCTGAAACATAAATCCTCTACTCCTTCTCTGTCTCTTTACTCTCCTCTCACTCACAAGACACATTGCTTTCTCTATGTCTTTGCTACATATTTCCCTTCTCTTGATGTATCCTTCCCTGGGATTAAAGTCGGAAGACTGATATTTCTAGCTGTGTGACCAAGGGCACATCACATAATGTATCATGCTCAGTTTCTCCATCTGTAAAATGGGAATAATGATATCTGTAGTACCTATCTCACAGGACTCTTGTGAGGATAAAATGACAATGCAAATATATGTATATGATATGCTTTGAAAACTTTAAAGCACTATGCAAAGTGTTCTAAAAGTTTTAGTGCATTCCTAAGCTTTAATACCTTTAAATTCATTAAGAGTTTTGGGAAACTCTACACAAATGTAGTCGTTATTAGCACTATCAAGGCCCAAAGCAAGCCTGACCTCTTGAGCATTCTTCTCCACAGTATCACACCTGCCCTGGAATTGTGTAGTATTTCTTGTCTAAATTATTTAAATGTCACTTAATCGCATATTTCCTCTTGTTATTCAATTTTTCATAAACATTACTTTATCTTCAACTAAACTATGTTTCTTTATGGTAAGAACTATTTCAATTATTTTATATATGTAATATATATAATATATATGTATATATACACATATATAAAATTACACTACATTGTGTTATATTGTTATATATGTCATATCACATCATATTTACGTTTTCTATGCAACAATCAATAAATATTGATTCCACTAATAAGGTATAAAAGGCAGTTGCATATAATAGGATGAGAATAGGATTTGGAGTCAAAAGACCTAAGTAAGTCACCTCCTGTCTCTGGGGCTGAGTTTCCATATCCAAAAATTAGAGGAATAGATGATACCTCAAGTGCCCCTTCCAGCTCTAACAGTTTATGATGAAAGGCATGATGACCCCTGTCATTCAATGGACAGGATTGTTAAAAAGCTTTTGATGTACTCAATGAAGCTAACCTGAGTCACCAACTTCTCTGATGTGTTTTTTCCCAAATTGTATGGGAAAACAGTGGTGAATGCATGGGGGATTTGATAAGCTTGCTTTTCTGTTGTTGTTTAGTTGTTTTCATTTGTGTCTGACTCTTTGTGATCTCATTTGGGGTTTTCTTGACAAGGATACTGAAGTGGTTTGCCATTTCCTTCTCTAGTTCATTTTACAGATGAGGAAACCGAGGAAACAGGGTTAAGGGACTTGCCCAGGGTTATACAGGTTAGTGTCTGAGGCCAGATTTGAACTCAGGAAGATGACAAACCTGGAACTCTATCCACTGTGCTTCTTAGCTGCTCCAAGCTTGTTTCTTGTACCTTATTTTAAAAAAAAAAAGCATAGCTTAGTAGAGAGTCAAGGTTTCAAGAATTGGAATTTCAGAGTAAGATTCTGTCCCTTTAATGTACTGCCCAGTTTGTTACTTATCTGGGGCATAGGCAATGGTGTATTGATAAATGTTTAACAACCAGTTCTCAAAAAAAGTACACACAACATACTTTTTAAGTTTAATCTGTAATAGTAACACACAACATACTTTTTAAGTTTAATCTGTAATAGTAACATTTTTCCTTATTTTCTCAAGTTTATATAATAAAAAACCACAATAAATCAAGTCCTGATCTATAGCATTTACCAGTTTCTGAGACGTAAATGCTCACGCTGAATACTTAACAATCAGCTCTCTTGAGTCAGTTTGAGCCGGCCCCAGCACATCCCTGGCCAGACATGAAAGCAGAAACACTTGGATTTGAATCTACCCTGATACACTTCCTAGATATGCAATCCTTGGCGATATGTGTAATTCCTCAGAACTTCATCTTCCTCAATAATAATGACACCCACCTCACAAAAGTTATTGTAAGGATCCAATGGGGTCACAGATGTAAAGCTTTTCGCAAACCTTAAAACCCTATATAAATGTTAGATGATATTATTATTTCATAGGACATAGATAAAATGAGATAAATGGTGTAAACCATTTTGGAAAGTTAAAAGGTATGTAAGAAATAACCAAATGCCACAGTACACATTTCAGATAGATTAGTCTGAAGCCTGATGCCAGTATGGATTCTACATTCTTTATGCTATTCTCTCAAGTGACAAGTTCAAAAAAATAGTACCCAGAATAGAATGATGCAATGAAAAGAGCATTGCATATGGAGTTAGAGGACCTGATTTGAACATATGCACCATGACTTATCATCTGGGTGACCTTGAACTTCACCTCTCTGGGGCTCAGTTTCCTCATTTGTAATATAGATGATTTCTAAGATGCCTTCTAACTCTAAACCTCTTATACTATTCTGAATGTCAGTAACAAAAAGTGATGGAAATAGACCTATGACTAGATTGGTAGAAGGAACCACTGAAGGGGAAATGATTTTAACCATGCATTTTGGCACCTGCTCACCAACTTATGGTCTCAGAGAGTTGCCAGGAGACATGAGAGGTTACATAACTTGCCTAGGGTCCCTCAGCCAGTGTGATTTCTCTCAAGTTAAAGACCGACTCTCTGTGAATTGTAAAATGCTCATGTGTCTCCCAGAAACAAAATAGAGAATAGAAACAATGTTACTGGAGGTGAGGAGATGTGGCCAGAGAGGAACAGTGGAATATTTATTTATGTTCCTGGTTTCATTAAATAAAGGGAAGAAACAATCTGGGCTTGACAACATTTCTCCCCAAGTGGTTATATAAAAGGGTAGAAAAGCAACCAAAAAGTAGACCAAAAGTATTAGGGATAGAAAAGTAATAATGAACAATTTAATACCCCCTCCTGGCTTACAGCACAACTATCAAAACAAACAAAATTTTATCTTGAGCTTAGAAGAAAACTCTCCAACAACTAAGAGTCAAGAATTTCTGAGTTTTTGAAATTCCCAGTGGGAAGGTTGGAGGGTGGATCAAATCTAGCTCAACACTCTAATAGTTTGAAGATACTTAAAGGTTTTGTGCACTGCTACTAAGAATGCTCCACCTAGACAGACACAAGGCTCTGTGCTTTTATGCCAAAGAGAAAACACAGAGAAGATGGTAGGTAGGTAGGTAAGTAGCTAGACAGACAGATAGATAGATAGATAGATAAATAGACAGATCGATCGATATAGCATACCTATTTATATACCTATTGTATATTATAATATTTTTATATACCATATACACATACATACATATACATGTATATCTAGATAATAAATATGGGAGTATATAAGGGAAAGATAGATAGATACAGAAGTATAGCCTATATCTATATCTAGATATGGGAGTAT
This sequence comes from Vombatus ursinus, assembly GCF_900497805.2. NCBI lineage: Eukaryota > Metazoa > Chordata > Mammalia > Diprotodontia > Vombatidae > Vombatus > Vombatus ursinus. Next base: position 3,962,455 of record NW_020954587.1, on the reverse strand, counting down.
ATAAGGGAAATATGTATTTATCTAAAATATATTATATATAATATTCACCTAAAATACATATATAATATGAATATATTTTAGATATATTTCCCTTATATAAATATTTGTCAACTTATATATGTCTATTTACCTAAATATACATATTTTATCTATATTTTAATATAAATATACACACATATATGTGTGTGTTGAGTGATAAGGGAAAATATATATTATATATATTGCATGTATATATTATATACATACACGTGTGTGTACATATACATATATGTATATATGTATATGTGTGTATATATACAGACATTTCCTTTATATACTCCCACCTTTATACAAGTGGACTTTGTATACTGGGACAAATAGCTGTGCCCTCAAACTCTATAACCTCCATTTCTTCAAATTCCTTAAGTCTCATAATCTATTCCTTCACTCTCCCTCAGCCACACAAAAGGACTGTCACACATTAGAAGGTCTTGTCATGTCCCACAAGTGTTCTGCCTCTCTAATGAGAAAGTCTGAAATTCCCCTATCTGACATAACCTCCTATCCTTCCACCTCCCTCTCTGTTCCAACCCTCCCACATCTCTTCTTCACCCTTATCTAGACCTCCAATTCTTCTACCCCTCTACTTTCTCTGGCCATTAGTACCTCTCTGACTTCACTTTCCTCACTCTCTCCATCTTCACTTTACACTGCCTTCTGCTCTTGAAACCCTTGCCTCAAAAATCTTCTCTTGCCAAACCTCAGATCCAGATTATTTCATGCTCCATTTCTATTGCTCCTATTCACGAGCCACTGAACAGAGCTGGAGGAAATCTCACAACTGTGCTACCTGAGTAGATAAAAATTTCATATTATCCAACCCAAACTGGACTCTCGCTGCCCTACAGGGATCCTTTTATTCCTTCTTGTCACACTCCCACAGAAGCTATTCCAAATTTTCTCTTCCCTTCTTACACCTCCCCGCTCCCCACCCCTATTATGTTTTTTCTCTCCCTCTCTTATTTGAGGTCCCTACCTCTCTCTTACATTACTGGAAAAAATGAGGCCATTCAGCATGAGCTCTGATTTATTCCAGAAGCACTTGACATCACCTTTCACTCTATTGTCCTTCCCACGACTCCCTGACAGAGAGGCTACCTTTCTCTTTGTCAAGGTCAACTCCTCTACAAGCACACTTGATCCCATCTCCTCCCCTCTTCTTTGGCAGGTTACATCCTTAATCACTACTCCCTCCCTCCTTCAACTTCTCCCTATGTGTTGACTCCTTCCTTATTGCTTACAAGCATGCCAAAGGCTCCTCTGTCCTAAATTAGACCCTACCATGTCATCCTTTATCTCTCCTCCCTTTCTCATCCAATGTCTTTGAAAAGGTTGCCTACACTCATTGTCTCCATTTCCTCTCTTCTCACTAACTCCTCATTCCCTTGCAATTTGACTTATGACTTCATCACTCATCTAAAATTGCTCTCTCCAAAGTTACCCGTGATCTCTTAATTGCCTAATCTGACGGCCTTTTCTCAGTTCTTATTCTTCTTGATCAATCTGCTGCCTTTGACACTGAAAACCACCCTTTCTTCCTGGAAGCTCTCCTCTGGGTTTTATGACATTAGTCTCTGATGGTTTATCTACCATCTATCTTACTGCCCCATATTTTTCTTTGCTGACTTCTTTCTTATCACTCCAACTAGCTATGGATATTCCATAAGTTTCTATCTTAATCCCTCTTCTCTTTTCACACTGTATCCTATCTCTTGGTGATCTCTCTTTCCAAGATTGTTTATTTATGATCACTTTTTGTGGTCTGCATTTTCAAATAATGTAGTTTTAGTTGTACATTAATTTAAAGGGATTGTTATCAAGTAGAATATTCCTTTGGAGTGTAGTGAAAAGTTTCCATTAATATTCAGGACAATAGGATTAATAATTACTAATACTCCTTAAATCTGTGCTAGTTACTAATAAATTTTTTTTATTGAATTGGATGCATAAAACTATTTTTTTCTTCTTCATACTGGACTGTGTATCTAAGCTTTTTAACCAGAAAGAGAGAAGGATCTATTGTAGGTAGGTGTTTTACTCTCATTTGTCAATATCAGCAATTCCCATGGATTCAACTACTACCTCCCTGCAGGTAATTCTCAAGATACATGCATCCAGTCCTTTCCTCTGTCCAATCCTATGAGTCCAGGGACGTGCTGGAGTCAGTTCAAACCTGTAGCTGATTGCAAAATTCTCAGTGTGACCATTTACACCTCAGAAATGAGCAATTGCTACAAATCAAGGCTTGATTTACTATTTTATTGATTGTCTAGATTTAAGGAAGTACATGCAGATTAAACAAAAGAAGTATATGTGCACACATTTTCCCCCATATCTTTGGTTGATAAACCAGCATAACCCTGCACATCTCCAAGTGTTTACTCCACCAATACGGCCCATAGTTATCTCATCTCAGTATGTTCAAAACAGAATTCCTTTTCCTTCCTCCCAAAACCCACTTCTCCTCCTAGTTGCCCTATTTCTATGAAGGGCACCATTTTTCTAGTCCCTCAGATTTGCAGCTATCATACTTGACTTTCCACTCTCTTTCACCCCAACCCAATCCAATTAGTTGCCAATTCTTGTTCATTTTACCTCCCCAGCACCTCCCCAAATCAATTCTCTTCTCTCTACTCACATCACAACCACAAGTATAGGCCTTCATCACCTGTCACCTGAATGATAGCAATAGCCATAGGTAGATAAGATAGATAGATAGATAGATAGATAGATAGATAGATAGACAGACAGACAGACACGGGCATACTGGAGCCAGCTCTAACTGGCTTGTGAAAGTTGATTGTTAAATTTTCAGTGTGAGCATTTGTACATTAGAAATGCATAGTCACCACAAATTTGGGCTTGATTTATTGTTTTGTTGACTGTCTAGACTTTAAAAAGTGTTAAAAATGCAGGTTAAATGAAAAAGCGTATGTGCAGAAGAGCCCTTTATTACTCTATAAACATTGCTTGAGCTCAGTAAAAGTGCAGTAGAAGGCTCAGAGAATAAAGTAGTCCCCATCCTGGAAGCCTGATAATCATAACAAAAACTGGCATTTATATAACACTTTAAAGTTTCCAAAGAGCTTTTAAAAACATTCATTATCTTATTTGGCTTTACAACACCCCTGCCTGCCTACATACATACATTGAAGCATACATATAGATAGATAAACATACATACTTAGCATAATATTATCCTTCAACCAATTTTGTTTCACAATAACATCTTTAATACATTATAACTAAATTCTACCACAACAAAATAAAACCTGCTATGAAATCATTGACATCATATGCAAATCTGATGGTTCACTATGAAATTAACTGCCTCCAACACCTTGAATATGCGCACATATGTAAATTAACAGCAATAACAAAGTTTATCTTTGGCTACCTTCCTTTTATTGGCCATTTCTCAGTGCACAATAAAATTCCATTATATTCACATGCCACAAGTTGTTCGGCTATTCCTTAAGTAACAGGCCTACTTTTTTTTTTTAGGTCTTTGCCAACACAATAATGCCATGAAACTTTGATATATGTTGAACCCCTTTTCCCTGTCTTTACCCTCCTTGGGATATATACCCAGAAGTGGGATTAAAGGACTCAATGGTATGGAAAGTTTAGTTACTTTTCTCATATAATTCTATTGTCCAGAACAATTGGACCACTTCACAGTTCCACCATCAGTGTGTTTGTGTATCCACCTTCTCACAGCCTCTCTAAAATGGACTTTTTCTATTTTCAATCATTTTTGCCATATTTCAAGGGTAAAGTGAAACCTCAGTTATTTTAATTAGGATTTTCCTTATTATTAGTGATTTGCAACATGATTTCATCAAGAAAGCTAACACATTCTTGGGCTATATTGAGAGGCATATACTGAGGATGAGGAAGGTGAAAATCCTTTGCCCTGGTCCGACTGCATCTAGGGTATTTTGTTCACTTCTGGCCACTGCATTTTCGATAGGAGATAGATAAATTGAACAGCATCAAGAGAGTAACGTAACAAAGAGAGTGAAGGACCTTGAGATCATGCCATATGAGGTGCAAGGGAAGGAAATGAGAATTTTAGTTTTTCTTTGCCTAAGTCTCTTTCAGTCCATGTTCCATAAGGCTGTCAAAATGAACTTCCTTACGTGCAGATCCTTACGTGTATGTCACTCCTCCACTTAGTCAACTCCAATGGCTTCCTATTGCCTCTAAGATTAAACATAAACTCTTCTGTTTAGATTTTAAACCCTTCCCAACCTACCTTTACAGACTTATTTTAGTTAATCCCCCTTCCACATTCTGTGATTCAGCTGAACTATCTTTTTCTCATACTCCATCTCCCATCTTGGTACATTTGTTCTGGACACCCACATGTCCAGAATATAGTATCTCCTCACCTTCATATCACAGAAATCTCTTCCCTCGAGGAGCGGCTCAACACCGCCTTCTCCATGAAACCTTTCCCGACCCTTTCCCCCAATGTTGCTGCCCTCTTTCCCAAACTACGTTACATTTCACTACTTTACATTTACTTGTATTTATTCTCTTTACATGTATTCTGTGTGTATGTGTGTGTGTAGGGGGGAGGGGGTGTTTTCTTTCCTGATAGGATGAACGTTAGTTCCTGGAGAAACTCATGAGCTGTGATCTAGGAACCTAAGACACATACTGCTTTCGTGAAACCTGGGCAAGTCACTTAATCTTTGTTGTGTCTCAGTTTCTTCATCTATAAAATGGAGGAAAAAACCAAAAACTGCATTTATACAACACTTCAAAGTTTGCAAAATGCATTTAAAAACATCCATTATCTTAATTTGGCTTCACAATACTCCTGCCTGCCTACATACATACATGGAAGCATACATATAGATAGAGGTACATATGTAGCATAAAATTATCCTTCAACCAATTTTGTTCCACAATAACATCATTAATACAGTGTGAGGATAAAAGTAAGATGTTTGTAAAATACTTTGCAAACCTTAATATTGTTATATGAATGTTGGCTATTACAATTTATATTATTATGATTATTATAGAAGTCCCATTGGCATGGTCTACCCAGCTTCATGGATGGTGGTTAGTCTCAGGGTAACTCTTATAATTGCTGCAAGGCCTGCATGGATAGGTTTCCAATGGAGCTACAAGCATCTTTCCCACTGCAGGAATTTATTGGCCCTCAGGCTGCTCTCATTTGTGCCAAAGGTGAATCCCCCATCCAGGAGAGAAAAGAGAGATTTATTTTTCCTCTATTGATTTGGTTATGGAGGGACACTCAACTTGTCCAAACCTCTTCCAGACATAGAGCTAGAGGTAGAAGGCATCTCAGGGACAGTTGAGTCCTAATCCCTTATTTTGCAGCTGAGGAAACTGAGGCCTGGGGAGACAGAGTGATCTTCCCAAGGTCACAAAGCTAAGCAGCAGAGTGGGTGCTTGTTGCATTGTGCCACACTGGGAGACATGAGGCAGTTGGATTCCAGTGCTCCTCCTGCGTTTGTCACAGTATCAGGGGGTGAAAACCACCTATTTCCAGTTCTCCAGCTATGCCATCTACCCTGTTATACATGGGGAGACATCATTTAGCAGTCATTTTATTACATATCTCTGAATTAAGACAAATATCCCTGCTGTTACCATTAACTTTCCTACTAATTTTGACTTCCTATGAAAAAGCTTCAAGCTGTTTGCTGGAAGGGAACAGATGTGATTGATTGACGGATCCACATCTTTTTGCCAGTCTAGATTAATTTTGATACAGAGCTGTTTTGATTTTCGAACAATATCTCTCCCAATATCCCTGGGGACTTTCTGGAAAGGGCTTATTCGTGCTTATTCCCTATACCCAGTGTAGTTATTAATGACTCTTTCCTTTTCTCAGAGTTTCTTTCGGGAAATGCTAGTGATGCTGTTTGTTTGAAAGTGTGTGTGGAAGGGTGGATCACTGTGGAGCTGGGAGAGAGTTGGGAGGGTGACATCTGGATTCCCTGGTACTGTTAAATGAATGTGAAATAGATTTTTCTTCTCTTTTTTTCTTCTGTATTATTTCATGGTTAGGAAACAGTTGGGAGCCTTGAGCAATTCATGGAATAAAGTACAATCAAGCCTGGAACAAAAATAACTTAGTAAGAAGGAACATGGTAGGTTCAGAACAAAAGCCCAAGTGCAGTGGGTGACAGAGAGTGCAGGCTCTTCCTTTGACCAACCTGGATCCTGGGAGGCTTGTTTAATAGAAATGTTAAGAGAGGAGTCAAGTCAATGACAGGGAATTACTCCAGGGAAATGCATTGGCATTTGGAAAATGATTCTGCACATTCCCTCTAGCAGTTCTTGCTACTAGGCAGCCAGAGTGATGGTGATCCCTGAGGAACACATCTTGGGGACAGTCTACTGGTGGCCTCAGATTTATAGGCCTGGGGCTGGCTTCAAATGAAAGCTATATTCCTGAAAAGGAGCTGGGTAAAACATGCTTGTTTATATAAGGTCGATCATTTTCATATTGGCTGACATCTGAGCTTTGGATTGGCTCTGTCTTCATTTCTGATTACTCTTCCATTGGCATTGACTCCTAAGAAGTTGACTTTCTAGTTTCTCTACCCTGTAACCCCCATTCTCAGTCAAATAACTAGAAATCTATAAACAAACAATTAAATGCAGGAAGGAAGGGGAACTGTCAGGATTTGTGTGCAACTCTAGGAAAGCAGGGAAAAGAATGCCAAGTTCACCTAGCCCTGGTGAAGTTCCAGGGTGATCCAGGTGATACAAGGCCCTTCCAGGAACACGAAGGCAGCCAAAAACAATTTCACACTCCAACCCAAATAACAGGAAGAACTTGGGTAGAGATGGTTAAGGAAGAAGCAAAGTAGTGAAAAAGACAGATATGACCTAAAGGCTTTTGTTGGCTTGCTAGTGGACACAGTGGCTGTGGGCTTGACTATAGGTCAAAGCTGAAATAGCCTGGGGATTATGGGCTATTTCTTTAAAAAAAAAAAAAAAGAATATCTTTCAAAAAAAATTCTGAACTTTACAAATACCCCTCCCATAAAGGAATATTTCCATATAAAAAGTAGAACAGATAAAGAGTATTATAATCTCTATTTGCTTTACTTTTTTAAAAAAAGTATATAATAAATTCAACATATTATTTTCAAAGCTGGCCTGTTTGTGTTTCCTTCTGATTTTCTTTCTGTTATATCCTACACATTTTCAAATGCTTCAATGACTTTCCTTCCTTCCTTCCTTCATTCTTTTCTTACTTTCTTCTTTTCTTTTGACTAGGATTGTGATTCCTTTCTTTCTTTGTTCCTTCATTCCTTTGTTCCTTCCTTCTTTCTTTTCTTTCTTTCTTTCTCTTCCTTCCTTCCTTCCTTCCTTCATTTGTTTGTTTCTTTCCTTCTTCCTTTCAGGGGACAATATTATTACTAGCTTCCCTCTCCCCCAAGTGAAAAAAAAAAACAAAAGGAAAAACACGATCCTTGTCAAAAAATAATTATAGTCAACCAAAACAAAACCATACATTTTCCATGTTTAAAGTATATTCCTCTAGCAGCACAGCTGGCTTGTGAGAGATCCTTGAAGGATAGGAAGACTAAAGATATTCAGCTATATACCCCGGGCAGTGATCATGAGTATGACCAAGGGATCTAAGGCCCGGAGAAAATAAGATTGAACAAAGGTTTTTTCCTTTGAGGTCAGGATCAATGGAGACATTTTGCTGATTCCTCCCACTGCATACCATTGTTTGTGGAGCATATCAGCATCCCTCAGAGACATCTTATGCCCTTCATTGAATTAGATTGGAGCCTTTACAACAGAGGTTGAAGAGTAGGCCCATTGCTAATTTGGACATAGGGAGTGTGATTCCAGGCTTTGCTGGGAATGGGATTATATTATTCCCCTATACTAAAGATGAGCATAGACTTCTGCTCAGCTAGACTCCTAGTGCCAGTTGGAGTACCCACCTAACTCATGTGGCCCTTAAGCTGTCCCATAATGGCAAATTGGCCTTCTCACCCCACCTTGCCCCTGGGAATCAACATCTGAATCACAAATCCCCAGCCAGAAGTCATGTCTGTGATGAATCAGCTCCATCTTAGAAAGTAGGACTCTCCAGTATAGTGAATTCTTAGATGCAGTATCCAGGAAGATTTTCCTGATAAGAATGGACTCCTGTGCCATACCAATCAAACTACCAAAAATTATTTTATAGAGCTAGAAAAAATAGGAGCAAGATTCATTTAAATAACAAACGGTCCAGAATATCAAGGGAACTAATGAAAAGAAATACAGGGGAAGGTGGCCTAGCTGTTCCAGATCTTAAATTGTATTACAAAGCAGCAATCATCAAAACTACTTGGTATTGGCTAAGAAATAGAGTGGTGTATCAGTGGAATAGGTTAGGTACACAAGACACAGTAGTCAATGACTATAGTAATCTGCTTTTGATAAGCCCAAAGACCCCAGATTCTGGGATAAGAACTCACTGGGAAAACTGGTAAATAGTATGGCAGAAAGTAGGCATAGATGAATAACTTACATCATATACTAAAATAAAGTCAAAATGGGTACATGATTTAGATATAAAGGCTGATACTATCAGAAAACTGGGAGGACAAGGAATAGTTTATCTGTCAGATTTATGGAGAACAGAAGACTTCATGGCCAAACAAGAGACAAGAACATTATGAAATGCAAAATGGATAATTTTGATTACATTAAATTGAAAAGTTTTTGCACAAACAAAGCCAATGCAACCAAGATTAGGAGGGAAGCAGAAAACTGGGAAAGAATTTTTACAATCAGTGTCTCTGCTAAGGGCCTCATTTCCAAAATATATAGAGAACTAGGTCAAATTTATAAGAATACAAGTCGTTCTCCAATTGACAAATGGTCAAAGGTATGAACAGGCTGTTTTCAGATGAAGAAATTAAAGCTATCTATAGTCATATAAAAATGCTCTAAATCACTATTGATTAGAGGAAATGCAAATCAAAATGACTCTGAGGTATCATATCACACCTATCAGATTGGCTAACATGACAAAACAGGAAAATGATAAATATTGGAGAAGATGTGAGAAAATTGGAACACTAATGCATTGTTGGTGGAGTTGTGAACTGATCCAACCATTTTGGAGAGCAATTTGAAACTATGCCCAAAGGGCTATAAAATATACATACCCTTTGACCCAGTAATACCACTTCTAGGGCTGTATCCCAAAGAGATCATAAAAATGGGAAAAGGACCCACATATGCAAAAATGTTTTTCTTTCTGTGGTGGCAAAGAATTGGAAATTGAGGGGATGCCCATCAATTGGGGAATGGCTGAATAAGTTGTGGCATATGAATGTAATGGAATACTATTGTGCCATAAGAAATGATGAGCAAGTGGACTTCAAAAAAAACCTGGAAAGGCTAGTATGGACTGATGCTGAGTGAAGTAAGCAGAACCAGGAGAATGTTGTATACAGTAATAGCCACGTTTTGTGATGACTAACTTTGATAGACTTTGCCCTTCTCAGCAATGCAAGGATCTAAGACATCTCCAAAAGTCTCATGATGGAAAACACTATCTACATCCAGAGAAAAACTATGGAGTCTGAATGCAGATTGAAGCATACTATTTGGTCTTTTCTTTCTCTTTTGTTTTGTTTTGTTTCTTCTTTCTTGTAGTTCCTCCTATTGGTTCTGATTCTTCTTTACAACATCACTAATGTGAAAATATGTTTAATAGGAATGCATATGTATAGCCTATATCAGATTGCATGCCACCTTGGGGAGAGAGGCAGGGAAAAGGGGGGGGAAGATTTAAAACTCAAAATCTTATGGAAGTGAATGTTGAAAACTAAAAATTAATTAATAAAAAAATGCATCCTTTTCAGATAAAAAAAATGGACTCCTTTTGGACATAATTCCAGCTGACTCTCTCTTATTCTTCCTTATTCTTTTTGAGGCATAGAGTTGGCTGGATCTTAATATCTTTACCTACCTCAGAGGGTTCTTTCAATCCTGTGGAAATAGTTCAGGTCCCTTTCATTCGGCAGGCTTCCTTTTCTCTGGAATGGTCTGGACAACTCCTTCTCAGAAATGGTTTTTAAGACAGAGAGGTGGTAGTGTAGGGAGGTACTCTTACTTACATTATGGGAGAGGTGAATTGCTGTATAACTATAGTGAATATGTATCTATTTGGAAGAAAGGGAATATTCCCTCACCTATTTGGTGGCAATCTAAGGATGTCCCAGGATCTTTATGGAAAATTTGCCCAGATCTTATGGAAGAAGGGGCAAGAAGAACCTTTCTTAGAGTCTTTTAAAGGGGCAAAGACATGGTGTCATCACGCTGATGTAGCTGCAAAGGAGGAAGAGGTTTGCACAGTTGTTCCAGGAAACAGTATCTGAAGAATGTTGTTATCTACTTATATCCTGGGTTAGGCAATAGCCTAAGAATTGCTCTCCCTGTCCTTGCCTCTCCCCACTCCAATCCATCCTTCACTCAGTTGCCCAAGTGATTTTCTTGGAGTACAGGTTTGGCCGTGTCACTCCCTTAATCAATGAACTCCAGGGGCTCCCTATTAATCCAAGATCCATTGTAAAGTCCTTTATGTGGCATTTTCCAGCTTCACAATCTGGCTCTTTCCTACCTTTCCAGTGTTTTTTTATATTCTACTCACCTCCCAAACTCTATGACCCAGCCACACTGGTCTATTTGCTGTTCCTTGCACACAACACTCAGTATCCTGACTCCTCTTTCACCTCTGTGCCTGGACTGTGCTGTCTCCTGGGATGTTCTGCCTGCTCTGTTTTACCTCTTAGCTTTCCTGGATTCCTTCAACATCTTCTGCAAGAGGCCCACTTTCACAATTCTAGACTATTTGACTAAAAGCTTCTTGAAGAAAGGGACTCTGTCTTAATTTCATTCTGGTGTGCCCCACAGAGCTGATTAATTAGTACCTATGTCTCCAACGGATACCACTAGTGGACAAGGCTTGGAATTGAATAGAAGTAAGATGGGCCACATCGCTGTTGGGAAATTATGCAGTATTTTAATGTTCCTAAGCTTTTCCCTGAAACAAAGGCTTATCTTTTTAATATTGATATCCTCCTGGTCATGCTATATGATTTTGAGTCATGGAATATATCAAAGTCTCTGAATAATTAAAATTCAGGGTCCTCAAGAGGCTAATGGAGAAGAACATGGCCAGAGGGAGTAGCCAGCAGCATGCTACTTTTGAAGAATTATACAGGAAAGCAGCAGCAGGGACTGGTTTTTGCTTTTCTTTTTGTCCCCAGCACCTAGCAGTACCCAGCAGTACCCCAGCACCTAGCAGTACCTTTCATTCTCAGTACCTCGTGCTTGGCACATACTAGGGAGAATGGAATAATCACTTATTAAGTGCCTACTATGTGCCAGGCCCTATGCCAAGCCTTTTATAAATATTATCTCATTTGATCTTTGCAACAACATTAGGAGGTAGATTTTATTATTACCTCCATTTTACAAGTGAAAAAACAGTATCTCTTTGGCTTCAGGTTTGGATAGCTTGCAAAGAACAAGCACCCCTGGGAGAGTTAACCCATTAAGCTTTAAAAAATCCTTAAGCCTATAATAAGTGCCCTAATGTGAATGAGCTTATTGGTTTATTTCCTGAGAGTGGGTTTTGATGAGAGGAAGATGGTAAGAGAGCAAAGATGATCTGTATGTATGCAAAAACAGGAGAAAAAGGATGAGAGAAAGGATGCTGAACCAACAGAGACTTCAGACAACCTTTAATGGCTGCACAGTTTTGTCTAGGGCTAGTCCTAATTCTGGGCAGAGCTCATGCTAAATCAGTAGGTGAGCGTGTTTTAAACTCTATTGAACTCCTTACTACACTGTAAGTAAATCTCAAGGTATAAATGCTATACAGATAAGCAGTCTCATTACTTGAATCAGCGCAGAGCCATAGATTATTAAAGCTGGAAAAAGCCTTACAGGTCATTGAATGCAATGGCCTCCTTCAGAGATGAAGAAGTTGGGGCCCAAGAGGTAAGTGAGTTGCTAAAGGCTACAGCGCTCATCAGTGGTAGAGCTAAGACCGGAATCTCAGGGCTCCTGCCTCCAAGGCTGGATTTCTTGCTACTTCATCACAGTTCATCCAGGAACTAGGTTTTTACCATCTCCACCTCTTTTGTTTCCAGGAATAAATGATTCTAGTCCTAAAAGCTGCCATGCTCTTTCCTGTTAGACTCGAATGCTAGAGTTGAGTTCAAATCCTGCCTCAGTCAATCACTATCTATGTGACCCTGGACTCAATCTCTTTCAACTTCAGCTTATTCTTCTGTAAAATGGGGATAAAAATAGCACCTATATCCCAGGATTATTATGAGGATCAAACGAGATCACATATGTAAAGGACTTTGTAAACCATATTTCATATGAACTATATAACATCATATCCTTACAGGGCGCTACATAGGCTATTTCCGTAATAGTTATTATTATTAGTTTGTTCAGTTCTAGGTCACTAGCTGTCTTTGCAGCATTAGTCTACTTTCCACCTGATTCTGTTTAACTCCTTTTAAATATGTTCCTTTTCTCTAGATCCTCTTGGTCTGTCCAGATAAATTGTCTTAAAGATTTCTTTCCTGTTTTCACACTGGACAAGTCATACAATCTTTTCTGGCTATGCATTACAGCGTCTCCAATCTGGATGGAATCATCAGTGTTTCTGATCCTAGTTCCTCTTAATGGTTCCTTTTTTTTTTCTCCCTCTAGGGAGAGAGTGTCCTGCCTGAAGTCAGGAAGACGCTTCTTCCTGAGTTCCAATCTGGTCTCATGTACTAACTGTATGACCATGGGCAAGTCGCTTCACCCTGTTTGCCTCAGTTTCCTCATCTGTAAAATGAATTGAAGAAGAAAATGGCAAACCACTCTAGTATTTTTGCCAAAAAAAAATCCCAAATGGGATCATGAAGAGTTGGACGCTAGTGAAAAGCTACTGAACAACAACGTCTGACCCTAACTTTGGTCTTTGTTTCTCATGAATTTCATGAAAACACCTGTCAATTAATAATGACATCAGTGATTTTAAAACCCAACTTTGCATTTAGTAACTTCATCTTGTGAAGAAATAAGGATTACATAAGATAAGTCTTGAGAAGAGGTTATTTCCTCACATGTCTTTCCATATTTCCACCCAAGGAACGGCTGCTATTCCTAATGGGGTCATTATAGTTATGCAGACTGTTGCACAATTTTTTTTTCTTTCTGGACAAATTACGCAAAAATATCTGTGGAAAGTAAGCCTGGCTTTATCTTTCAACATTGTGCATGTTTATACATGTAATTTTAGCACTGAAAGGAATTTTAGTGGTTATCTCCACCAACACCAACTCATTTTAATGAGAAAACTCAGACCCAGAGGTTACACAGCTTGTTAGTGGTAAAAGGTGGGATTAGAATTTAGGTTTTGATAGCCAGGCCAGTGTTCCTCCTATCACACTGCTATTCAGGTTTTTACAAACTTGAGAACAGAGTAGAAATTATCTTGCCCAGTAGGACTGAAAAGAAGAAACAACTCTTCCCTTTTGCTAAGGTATGAGTGGGTTATTATCACATCATCTGGCCTCCCAGCATGGAGCAGCTATTTATGATAGCATGTTTCAGTGGCCAGAAAGTACATTGTATACTAGGCAGCTAGGTGGTGCAGTGGTTAGAGGACCAGCCCTGGAGTCAGGAGGAGCTGAGTTCCAAATCCAGCCTCAAACACTTACCAGCTGTGTGACCCTGGGCAAGTCATTTGATCCCGTTTGCCTCAGTTTCTTCATTTATAAAATGAGCTAGGAGAAAATGGCAAACCACTCCAGCATCTTTGCCAAGAAAGCCCCAAATGAGGTCATGAAGAATCAAACCCAACTGAAACAACTCAGGAACAACAACATATGCAGGTTACCATAGTTGGAAGTAAAAAGGATGCCCAGCTCCTGTGTAAGTAGTCAAGATAACAATGCATACTGGTGAGATGATAGCCTTTATTTTGCTCCATAGAAAATACAAAAATAAAGAAACAAAAAATGCATAACTCATCATAGTCCATAAATAATAAGTAGAATATTCTTGTTTTTATTGGGAATTCATCCTACCACTCCTTCAGGTTCTTTCTTACATAAACTCTTAGTACTACCCCAAAGTTTGGATTCTCCTCAGAAATGAAATGAATTCAAGGAAAGCACATCTGCATTCTGACTAGTCCCACTTTCACCTCAGAGATGCATACAAGCCTGTAACCCTACAGTCCTACCCTAAGGGCTTGGACTCCTCCCAGTAAGAAAACAAAGCTGGGGTTGTTAGAAAAGGGGCAAACTCCTTTTCATGAAGCAACAGATGACAAACTATAGGGCTTTTGCTCCCCCTTATTGTGATTCAGTCCCTTACTCAAAGGAAGCTAAGGGGTACAGAGTGACAGGTCTGGAGTCAGGAACATCTAAGTTCAAATGTAACCTTAGACTCTTATTAATTGTATGACCCTGGGCAAATCATTTCACCTGTTTGCCTCAGTTTCCTCATCTGTAAAATGGGGATAATAATAGTAGTATCTACCTTCCAGGGTTGTTGTGAGGCTCAAATGAGATAATTGCAAGGCACTTAGCACAGTGTCTGGTGGATACTAAGCATGGTATAAATGTCAGCTATTCTTATTAGAATTGTTAAGACTTGTCAACTGATTGGATCTATGAGTTGAGAAAGGGAGAAGTCAAAGATGCCTCCAAGGATAGGAACCTAAATGACTGAAAGGATAGTGGTGTCCTCCACAGAAATAGGGACATTTGGAAGATGGCTTGGTTTTAGAGAAAAGAGACTAGGTTCAGTTTTGGGCATACTATGTTTGAGATGCCGACAAAATATCCAGTTAGAAGTACCCAATAGGCAGCTGATGATACAGCAGTAGGTATGGAAGTGAGGTACACTGGATATGGCCTAGGATTTGAATCGTGGATGGTGCTTAATAAATATTTTCAAAAAAATTTGAAAATTTATGCTCAAAATTTACTTCCCTCCCAAGTACCTTTGAGTCCAAAAGGTTTAATATTTTTAGTAAGTTATGAATGTTGGAGAAAGGAAAAAAAACATATAATATATGGATCACCCATTTCTTTCCAATAAGCGTAAGATACATGAAAAACCCATCAAGAATAAGAGAAAGTTTGTCCAGTTAGAGTGAGTGCCTGCATATAAAAACCTCAGCATTAACTTTATTGACCTCCCCTTCCCCAGATGAATTGTAAAGTAATTTCCAGACTTCGATTTCTTACTTACAGCTATAGACAGGCCCATCCCATCGACCAAAGGCTCAATGAGGCATGGTTCTTGAATGAGAACATGGAGTCCTTGTCCTGAATCAGCACTACTTGAGAGAGACCCAGAAAAAAATAAAGCCGTTTGGCACCTGGGAGAGTTGAATATTCTGGAACTTGTAAATTAGAGTCCATATTTCTCTACTTTCATGCTAAGGAAAAAGTTTATTTCACAAAAAAGCATTAAAAATAACCTATTGCAGGTAACAGCTACAATGAAATCAACATTGGAGAAGATGAGGGGATAGGCTTGCATTCCTCCAGAGACTGGCATTCTCACCTTATTCAATAAATTCATTTCCTTGGAATAATCTCCCCGTGTTTGCTTTCCTCCTTAATGAATGCATCAGGGCATTCTCTTTACCACCCTCAGCGATGCTGACTTATCCATGTGGCTTCCTCTCCTTTAGGAATTTCACAGATAAATCACTGCATACAATTATATGAAATAACTTGATACTGAACAAGATGAGCTGTGGGTAGGCCAGTGGCACTGAGTGCTTCTAATGACTTAATCCTGAATAAAAGAATAGCCATTTTTCATTCATTCTATCCCATGATTCACATACAAAGATGATAAAGATGATATTCCTGAGAGATTTGAAGTTGTTTCCCCTAGTAGTGGTGGTTAGATAGAGTGCTGGAGTTACCACCACCTCCACCCTGGCTCCCCTGGTAGCCAGGTACCCTGGTAGCCCACTATCCTCATTTCATGATAATAATAGCTGATATTTTTATAGCATTTACTATATGCTATATAGTAAATGTGCTTATTTTTGTTTTTATGGGATTACATTATAATATGGAAGTGTACATGAAAGGAATGAAGAGGGCATGGAGATAAAGAAAAATGTGTAATGTGCCCAGGTCAGATCAAGGGCTAGCAATGAGGGGAATATGACCCTTATGGTCTCAGTAAAAGAAGAGCTTGCAGGAGAGTGGACAAGGAAGAGATGGGAAGAATCAAAAAGAGACTGTGCTAAGTCCTTTACAATTATTATCTAAGTTGATCCTCTCAGAGGTAGGTGCTATTTATTATTTATCATTATTATTATGAGGAAACTGAATTAAGTAACTTGTCTTTAGTTTTATTTTATGCATATATTTTTAAAATGTGTATCTTATGCACAACAACAGATTGTAGGGTTTTATTTTCTTATCCAATTTGCCACTCTTTTTCATTTTATTGTATTGTTTAATCTGTTCACATTGAAAGTGATGAGAATTAGGTTTATATTTTCCTCCATCTCTCTCTAACATTGTGGTTTTTCCAACTTTAATTTTCCCCCTTCTGCTGCAAACTTAGTATTCTGCTCTTTCAGTTACTTTACCTTCATCTTTTTTTTAAGGTGACTTTATTCCCAGTGACTGTCTTTTCATCCCTGATCACTTGCTTCCATTTTTTACCCATTTCCATTTGGGGTTTTATCTATTGGTTCTTTTGACTCTCACTTTCATACACGCATATAATTCTCCCCCTTTTTTGTTCTCGTAGTCTTATTCATTAGGGTTTTTTTTTTAATTTTGTGACCTTTACCAAAAAACATTTCTCTCACTGTCTTCATTATCCATTCTCTTTGTATCCTCAATACTCTCATTCTCCTATTCATGATCCCTATAATTATTATCTAGTCTGTCTATTCTCTATATTCCTTATGCTCAAGAAATTCCAAGTTATCCATTCTAAGCACTCCACTTTCTGCCACTGCCTTGTAGAGCTTGCCCTATGGATTCCCCTTTTCCATTGTGTCTTAATTCCAGAACAATAACAACTATTGTAGGAGAATATTTTCCCATGATAGGGCTCCTCCTCTACCCTGCTTCTGATTATGTCACTTACCACTGACCTATACCCTTCCCTAGCTACCTGTTGACTCAAAAATCACCTCTCTGGATCCATGCCCTCCTGTTCTCTTAGGTGCCAGTTATCCCCAAAAGTTCCCCAGTTATTCCTCCCTCCTAAAGTAGGACAAGTGGATTTTCCCAGTACCAAATCCCCTAGACCACATCCATTGTAAGGTTACCACCTCCCTTCACAGCCCAGTTCTTTTCATCAATCGGGGCATTTATCAGTGAAAGCCCTTCCCACCACCAGAGCAAGGCTTCCTTCCTTTCCTCTCTTTTTGATTCTTCCCCCTTTTTCCTCGTCCACTCTCCTGCAAGCTCTTCTTTTACTGAGACCATCAGGATCATATTCCCCTCATTGCTAGCCCTTGATCTGACCTGGGCACATTACACATTTTTCTTTATCTCCATGCCCTCCTCATCCCTTTCATGTACACTTCCATGTTATAATGTAATCCCACAAAAACAAAAATAAACAAAAACAAACAAAAAATCCCCATTGATAGGCAGGGTGTCACCAATTATTGTTCACAATGCCCCAGGCCCACCTGTTCACTATCACCTCCACCCTATCTCTATTTAGAAAGAAGTTTTTCCCCCTGGTCTCTGTTGTCACTTTTCTGTCCTTGGCTGCTGCATTCATTCATTCCTCCTGAATTTCTGTTGTTTGGAATAATGGAGAAGCATATAATCTCTTCAAATAATCTCTTCTCCTCATTATTATTGAATAGCCATTTTTTTTCATGTCTGGTAAGATCCACTTTGTAGCCCTGGGCTGCATCCTGAGCTTCATTCCTCTTTGGAATAAATTGTTCCATTCCCTCCTATGTTTTCTGGTGAGTGTAGAATAGTCTTGTGTTATTCAAATTCCCTTTCCTTTACATTTAAAGGTTTTTCTTTTTATAGTTTTCAGATTTAGTTTCCAAATTGAATTGTTAAATATAACTACTATTTGTCTTGAAGTTTGCAGCTTTGGGATTTTTTTCAGGAGGTGATGTACAAATCCTTTAAATTGGTATTTCATTTCCTGTGTTCAGAAGTTCTGGGCAGTTGTCTTCTATTATTTCCTGCATTGTGAAGTTAAGGTTTTTGTATCATTCGCTGATCATCTCTTTTTCAATTTTATTAACAGACATTTTCAGAGTAATATTTTTCCTCAGAGTAACATTCTTGCTGTGTCACATAAATTTTGGCATGTTATTTTACTGTTTCATTTCAGTCAATCCTTGACTTTATGACTTCTTTTGTAGATAGACTGTTCCATCTGGAAATCCAAATTGGTGCCACCCAAACGGGTTCCTGCAGCAAAGAATTTAAGGACATCCTCCTCCTTTATCTACAAGACATCTAGGGCTCCAGATATTGTGAAAATTTCTTTTTAAAGTTACAATGGAAACTGAGAACAATGCTGTATGGAACTCTCTTAGGGGCAGTGTGGAAAAAAAACCAAACAAACAGTGCAGCTCCTGTTTGGAGAAATTCCACTGATAAGTAGAAGAAATTCTTTTTATTAAATGTAGTATATTATAACCCTTTTCTGCTTTCATGGTAAGAGCTATTAATTTTCTTTGAAGTAGATCACAATTGTTTTTAACCTCTTAATTGGCCTATTTAAAATCCAACAATTTGAATTTTTCCCTTTTTAACTGTTGCAAGCAGTCCATACTGTTACATAGTAGTAGCTTTTTAGGATCATAGATTTAGAGCTGGAAGAGATTCAGTGTGATTCTCTGGATAATCATGAGCAACAGCACTGGCAGGCTACTCCTTCAACAACAACAACAATAAATGAAGCTGTCTCTCAAGGTTCCTTTATTATGAGAAACTAACCAATATAGGCATTCTATTCAGCTAACAGATGCCTATGGTTAAGGCCATTGAAGGTACTGAATGTGTGCCATGCACCACCTGCCCAAAGGAAAGTCCATGCACTCAGCTATGTGTGTCCTGGCCAACCAGTAGTGCACATAATGCCTTTCATTTTTTTCTCTACTGAACATAGCTGCTAATGTGTGTGCTTGCCAGCATGAAAGTAAAAATGAGGTTACTAATAAAATCACGCAAATGCTTGAAGTCACAAAAGTTATATCTGCAAATGTTGAGATTGATTTTATCTTCAAATTAATTATTGCTTATTGTTATGACTTTTTCTTTGACTCATTCATTATTTAAAATATTATGTAATCTCAATTTAGATTTTTATCTTTTGCTTATATTTTATTTATCAATTGGTATTTTAATTCATTGCTATTTATAAAGGATATGTTTATTATATCTGCTTTCGGATATTTGTTTGTGATTCCATTATGTCCTAGTACACGATCTTTATTTGTAAAGGTACAGTAAGATATAAGTAATATGTGTACTCTCTAGCATTCCTGTTCAGAAATAGCCATAGGTTTCCATCTTATCTTTTTGTGTATTTATCTAGTTCTAATAAGGAATGTTACATTTCCCTACTATTATTTTGATACTATCAATAACTTTTTTATGTTCTCCTAGCTGGTGACATCATACGAGAAGTGTCTTTGGATTGGTTGAAGAAATTGGTCATGACCTGGGGCTTTTGTTTAAATTAGAAGACCAGCGTGGGAACCGAGTTATTTCAGTCCTTGGGGATAGAAAGGAAAGTCATCTCTGAGATAAAATCAGTTGATGGCTGGAAAATGACCTCGCAAACCTTAGTGGACGGGAAGATTTGGACTTTTTCCACTTTTTTTGGGGGGGTTGTGTTTTTATTTTTAGGCAATTGGGGTTAAGTGACTTGCCCAGGTTCACACAGCTAGTAAGTGTCAAGTGCTTGGTCTGAGGCCAGATTTGAACTCAGGTCCTCCTGACTTCAGGGCCAGTGCTCTATCCACTGCGCCACCTAGCTGCCCCTCCACTGATGTCTTAGCAATGTCCCAGAGGATCAAAGGCTGGCAGCAGTGTCTGCATCAGGAGGTAGGAATGGACTGGACTGAATGAGGAAAGGAAGACGTCTCTGTAAGGAGCTCAGACATAGTGCTACACAATAGCTAAGAGGAACATCTTGAGGATTCCAACCAAAGGACTTCTAGGAGCTATGAGTTGCCTCTTTTCAATATACGCTTTCCAAGTTTGAGCCCACTTTCCCCTGAACTCTGTACATTTGGCAGGAAACTGTCCTTACTATACCATTTTTGTAAAAGCCAGTTACTAACAGCTAATTAAGTCTAGCTATCTAATTGATATATCATCTAACAAACAATGGGGAGAGAACAGACTGGTGATAGCTCATAAGTTGTAGCATTGGAAAGTTCCCTGTTCCCTCCTCCCCACTGCAGTGGACTGTGCTCAGTGAAGGTAGAGGCTATGTCTCAGCTAATCTTACACTCTCTCCAGTACATGCTCTGCACAACGTTAAATTGAATTGAATCAGTCTGACAATCACATGCAGCATGGATTGGGAGGAGGAGAAGACTGGAAGAAGGTATACATATTAGGGAGCTACTATAATTTAGTTGCAAGATGGTGGACATGAGCGGGAACAGAGAAAGAATTAATTTATCAGATAATATATGAGGAACTTGAAATATTGGATAGAGAGGATAAATAAGGGAAAAGGATTGAAAAGACTTCCTAAATTTCAAATATGGATGTCAAAGAATTGTGGTACCACTGACACGTAACCAGGTATTCAGAAGGAGTCAGGCTCATTCTCCCTCAAGAAGAGGAAATGATATTGGATCCTTGATATCAGATCCTGGGATTCATAGTCTTGCTAACCTGGGAAGGGTCTGAACTATTTTTTGGCTTTGAGGCAAGAGCAAAGTTACAGTGGCCTGGGCACACTTAAAAACAAAACAAAACAAAATTCATTACAAGTATGTACAATCAATCAAAACAACTTTTCATATTGTATTGGTCACATCCAAAAAAATAGTCTCATTCTCAATTCTCAGTCTTTAACCTATGCATCAGGAGGTAGCAAGCATGTTTCATCATTTGTCCTCTAGAATCTTGGTTGGTCATTATGTTGACAAGAGTTTAGCACCATTGGATTCTATCACATTTATATACCACTTATATACCATTTATATATATATATATATCTCACATTTATTACTTGTTTATCCGTTCCCCAACCTATGGGCACCTTCTAAGATTCCCATCTTTTGCCACTTCAAAAAGCTTTTATTTTTGTCCATATTTTTGCCCATCCTTAGAATTTATTTTACTAATCTTCCCTTTAATCTGTCTTCTAATTCCTCATCCTCCCTTGAACACTTGGCTTTGAAACGCTGTGTGTGTGTGTGTGTGTGTGTGTGTGTGTGTGTGTGGTTACTCGCGAGTGTGTGTTCAGTCATTTTTTCAGTTGTGTCCAACTCTTGGTGATCCCATTTGGGTTTTTTTTTTTTGTTTTGTTTTGGCAAAGATACTAGAGTTGTTTTGCCATTTCCTTCTCCAGTTCATAATTTATAGATGATGAAACTGAGGCAAACAGGGTTAAGTGACTTGCCCAGGATCACATAGCTAATAAGTGTCTGAGGCCAGATTTTAATTCGGGAAGATGAGTCTTCTTCCTGACTTCAGGCCCAGTGCTCTATCCACTGCACCACCTAACAAGGAAGACAAGTTTAAATCCAGCTTCAGATACTTAGTAGGTGTGTAACCCTGGGCAAGTAATTTAACTTCAGTTCACCTCAGGTCCTTCACCTGTAAAATGGGGATAATAATAGCACCTATCTCCCCAGATTGTTGTGAGGACCAAATGAAATAATAATGGCAAAATGCGAAACACAAGAGTCTGATAACATAGTAAGCACTATATTAATGTTATAATCATTGTTATTATTGTGGTTTTTTGAATGAGGTTTATGCTAATCCTATTCAAAGGACCATAATACTTTTTAAATGGAGGTGATGTTGGAGATTTCTGCAGTGGGACTAAAGAACCTAGATTTCACCTACAGGATGAGTGGTATTTAAGGGTTGTGAAAAAGAGGTAAAAAGTTTAAAAATCTCTTTCAGCTTTTTCTTGCTCTGTGTGCACTAATAGTCACCATATGGAATTCTTTTTGCCATTCCTTTTAAATTGTTACTTGCTATTTTCAACTGCACTTTGAAGCTGGCCTTTTTACAGATAAAGATAAGATCAATCTCCACTCTTTTTGAATCTTGTTCTACAGAGAATGCAGATGGGAAAAATGGGAATAGCTTATTTGAAAACACAAGTTTAAATAAATCAGGGATGTACTCTGTACTGGTGATCAAAAGTATTCTTATCTGCGGGCTCTGAGCTTTTATGAATTTTATTAACCTGCATTTTTAAGCTCCCTAAAGAGGTAGAACAAAAGATGACCCTGTGAACTTGAGAACCATTGCCCTAGTATAAAAGCATGAGCTTATTCATTGTTTGTAGGCAAGCTAGGTCACTTTATTGTAATTACATTTTATTTGTTCAATTATCAATTATTTATCCTTTTCTCCCATCCCATTCTCCCATCCCACCCCATCCCCCCAGGGATAAACAAAACCCTTATAACAAATATGCACAGTCAAGCAAAATAAATTCCTATTTTGGTGATATCCAAAAACATGTGCTTCATTCTGCATATTTAGACTATTACTACTTGGTCAGGAGTTGGGTAACTTTCTTTGTTATTGCTCTAGGTAATTTTAAACATAGTGATCTCCAGCCTCTAACAAGAAAGGGACTAGTAGGGAGGAGTAGGCAGTTATTAATAGGGAAGTTTTGGTTCAAAACCAAACCCCATGGGAGGAGACGATGTGACCTCTGAGTACTTTGGTTCTACCTCTTTTCTGTTAGGAAGGAGGAAAGCCCTCTTTAGCCACAGACTTTGTCCTATACAGTGACACCTGATAATTACAGGCATAAATAGGGAAAATAGAAATATGAGATGGCTTAGGAAGGAAGATGAAGCTTGAGATGATAATGGGACATCCAAATTGAAAAATAATTGGGAATAAAGGAATAGAGTCATGCATATTAATTATTCTTCCACTATATCTAATCAAGGCACATGCAGACCCTTTGACTACTGTTGGGTATGTGCAAATTAAAAATAAATAAATAAAACTTTTTTCATATGGATTGTTAGAAGCAACTATGTGGAGATTGCTTGTAAATAATCTAATATCTAGGGAGGACCTTACCATATACAAGTAGGATGGTTTTTTGGGGGGGGGAGCCACAAACACACACACACACATACAACTAGGATAAAAGAAAGACTGAGGAAACCAAGAAAAAAAGCATGAGAAATCTAAGGATGAGTCACATGTATCTAGTAGGAGTCTGGGGAGACTTCATGGAAGAGGTGGCATCTGAATTGCAGGAAAGAAGATGGAGATGTATGAGAGGGATGATGGGGGATGGCATGAAAACAGGAAAAGGCATAACAAGTATCATGGATTCAGTATATTCTAGTTTGGCTGGAACACAGAATATGTGAAGGGGTTGGGACAACACACAGGTTAAGTCAGAGCCAGATTATGGCGGACTTTGGATGCCAGAATGATGAATTTACACCTTATTAGGGAGGAACTGAGAGCTATTGGGGGTTTTTTGGGTGGCTAGGTGACACAGTGGATAGAGTGCCAGGCCTGAAGTCAGGAAGACTCATTTTCATGAGTTCAAATCTGGCCTCAGACACTTACTAGCTGTATGACCCTGGGCAAGTCACTTAGCCCTATTTGCCTCAGTTCCTCATCTGTATACTAAGCTAGAGAAACAAATGGCAATCACTCCAGTATCTTTATCAAGAAAACCCCAACTGGGGTTATGAAGAATCAAACATGACTAAACAAAGCGTACAACTGGAGGTTTTTAAAACAAGGGGTGACATCATTATGGTGACTTTTAATAGATCATCAGAAAGATTACTCAAGCATTGAGAATAAATTGGAGAGAGAATCAAGTGGAGTTTAGAAAGACCAATAATTTACTATAATAGTACAGAGAGGGGTTGTATCCAGAAGAGTAGCTGCTACACTTCAGAATGAAGTGTGAAGAGAAGAGGCCAAAAAGGAGAGATGTTGGGCAGGTTTGGGATTAGAAACAACAGATTTTAACAAGTAATTGTTGGGAGAGGAGAGCCAATGATTCCAAAGTGACAATCCTAGAATACTGGGTAAAGCTAATCAATTAATAATAATTTTAAAAGCACCTACTATCTAGGGCAGGGTCCTAAGTACTAGAGATACAAAGAACAAACAACCAACCCTTGACCTCTGGGAGCTTACATTCTACCAGGAGAGGCAATATGTACATATGAAAGTATATATGAAATGTATACAGAATC
Organism: Vombatus ursinus; assembly: GCF_900497805.2. NCBI lineage: Eukaryota > Metazoa > Chordata > Mammalia > Diprotodontia > Vombatidae > Vombatus > Vombatus ursinus. The sequence goes on along the minus strand of NW_020954587.1, from coordinate 3,937,959 downwards.
AGTACATAAACACAATTTTGGGGTAAGGCAATAGCATCTGGGGGATCATTAAAGGTCTTCTGTAGAAAGTAATGCTAGAGGGGCAGCTAGGTGGCACATTGGATAGAGCACTGGCCCTGGAGTCAGGAGGACCGAGTTTAAATCTGGCCTCAGACACATGATACTTACTAGCTGTGTGACCCTGGGCAAGTCACTTAACCCCATTGCCTAGCCAAAAATAAATAAATAGATAAAAGTCATTTCAGCTCAGCACTGAGGATTTTCTTTCTTCCTCCCCCTCCCCCAACCCTAACCCTCAAACAGGAAATAGCCTTTTGTTGTTAAGTCATTTCAGTTGTGTCTGACTCTGTGACCCCATTTGGGGTTTTCTTGGCAAAGATAATGGACTGGTTTGCCATTTTCTTCTCCAGCTCACTTCACACATGAGGAAACTGAGGCCAGCAGGGTTAAGTGACTTGCCCAGGGTCACACAGTTAGTGTTTGAGGCCATATTGGAACTCAGGAAGATGAGTCTTCCTGACTCTAAGCCCAGCACTCTGTGCACTATGGTGCCACCCAGCTGCCCTCCAGAAAAAGCCCATTCAGCAATTTGAGAACAGGAGAGATTGCAGGCTGGGAACTGCTTGTAAAGAAGACCTTTGAAAGGGGTGAAGAAAGGAGGGGATATATTTTTCTTCCCTTTTCCCACCTAGCTTTGAAGAGTTGCTACTGGATCAACAGTTGAATCAGGTGGGGAACAGAGACACTCCGAATAGACATGGATGATTCCTGGTGAGTCAGACCATGAAAAGGACCATACCCTATGAAGCAATTGTGAAGAAAATGTCTTGTTTTTTAGTGCCAGGAGCTGTGAGTTGCCTTTATCATACACTTGTCTTACTAGCACTGTACTTATAATTTGAGCTCATTCTTCATACAGATACTTTGTGAATGTGAGAGGGGATAACACAGTTTAGATTTATAGAGGGACTCTTTGTGCAACTGTTCTTACTAGGACATCTTGGTAAATATCTTTACTAAAAGCTCATTGTGTGTACTGTCGTTAATGAGTATTACTGTTAATTTGAAGTACATTTGTGGGAGCTCGGGATCTATAGTAAAAGGTGTAGCCAGGGGTTTACTGGAACCGGTTCTTGTGTTCACTTTTCAGTTTAATCATTTATACCTTGGAAATCAGTAAACACTATAAATCAGGACTTAATTGTTTTGTTGATGATACAGACTTAAGAAAGTGATGGAGAAAATGTTAATAATGCAAATTAAATTAAACTTAAAAGTATGTCACAAATATAAACATACATATTACTATATAGATTACCATATATACTAAGCATACACATATATATGTGTGTCTATGTATATATATGTACATACATTATATATATATATATCCTTTGGGGACTGAAACTTGTTAAGTGTTAGTTGGAAGAGTAGTGTGGAAGCGCCATTTACATAATATACAAAAGTGGCTTACTGGATAGTGTGCTGGACTTGAAATCAGGAAGACCTGAGTTCAAATTCTGTCTCAGATACTTACTAGCTGTGCAAACCTGGATAAATCACAACTCTTTCTGCTTCCTTTGCTACATAAGGAACCTGGGGAAGCTAACCTACCTCAGTGGGTTGTTATGAGGATTAAATGAGATAACAGGTAAAGCACTTTGCAAATCTTAAAGTGCTATATAAATTCTACCTATATTACTCTATGCAAAAATTGTGTGTAGTATTTTTTAATTGACTGAGAAAATTATGAAATATAGACTTTCCATAAAACAGCCTTTCTTTGAAAATATTAGCTCCTTGATATGTACATAATTTACAGTTGAGGATGGTTATACTTTCTAACTCTTTTTTATATAGTATTGCAGTGGAAAAAGCACTAGCCTTAGGAGTCAGAAGACCAGGATTCATGACTCAGCTATGCTATTTACTAGACCCTGGACAGGTTCTTTAACTTTTTAAACCCTGGCTTCTTTCCCTATAAACAAAGATATTACCTGTACAACATCTACTTCTGGTTGTAAGGATCCAATGAGAATGCTGATGAAATTGTTTTGCAAAATATTAAGTTCTGTAAGTTCTCATGGAGAAATATAGTTAATAAATGCATAGATTTGTTTAGAAAGTCACCTCTTTGGGGCAGCTAGGTGGTATTGTGGATTGCACACCAGTCCTTGGAGTCAGGAGTTAAAATGCAGCCTCAGACACTTACTAGTGGTGTGACCCTGGGCAAGTCACTTAACTCTGATTGCCTCTAAAAAAAGAAAAAAGAAAGCCACTCCCTTTATTTACTAATCATAGGATGCTCAAAAATAACAAACTATTTCATCTTTCCTCAGGTTGTGAGGATATCATTGTCCTTCCCTTTTCATTTACGTAGGAATTGAACCATTGAGTTGGGAAACCAATGAGTTCTACATATTTACTATCAGTGAAACTCATTGCCCCTTTAAACTAAAATGCTCCTTTTAATCAAGTGTAAAAAATTCATACTTTAGCATAATGGTATGAATTATTATCTGTGCATCAGGAAAACTGAATAATATGATCTCTTTGCCCACAGACTGAGCTGTATCTACATGATGAGAAACTGGGAAGGAGAGTTTGCAATTCATTCTGCCAAAATCCTTTACATTCACTTCACAGGATTTTGAGGCAGTGATTTAAAATCATTTTGGCAGCTCTATTTCCTCATGCAAAAACATCCACTTCACAAGAGTGTCTAAAGTTTTTAAAATGCTCACTGATATACCAAACCTTCTATATTTAGGCTTCATCTGCTGAGAGAGAGAGAGAGACAGAGAGACAGAGAGACAGACAGACAGAGAGAGAGAGACAGAGAGAGAGAGAGAGAGGATAGTGAGTGTGTGAGTGTGTGTGTGAAAAGTTGGAAAAGAAAGTCAGGTAGTAATAAAAGAAAAAACAAAACACAAATAAATCCATAATGGCTCCATTTATTAATACATGTATCACAAATGCTCACAATATCAATGCATTCTTGGCATGCTAGACAGAGGCATTATTTAAAAATTTCTATTTTTTTAAAGGTTTTGAATTTTTTGCTCCTCCCTATACACTCATTTTTAATCAATCTGATGATATTCTTGATGACTGTAACATCAATACATGAAAGAAATATAATTATAGAAAGAAAAAAGTCAAAGTACAGCACAATCAGGATTAGTTTATATTATCTTTAGGGGAAAAAAGAGGTGACATTATTGCCTTTATAGTGAGCAACAACACAGATTTGTAACAGTACTACAGGTTCAAAGTCAGAGGCAAAAATTCACTAAACGGTCTATATACATACTAGGCATACAACAGAGAAATAATCAAAGATGTCTAAAAATCAAGAAAAACAATTTCCTTCGAGTATTACATTTTCAAAAATTTCCCTCTGAATATCTTCATGGTCAATTACTGGTTTTTCTTTCTAGGATCAGGATAGTTTGAGGAAGGGGAGGAAAAGTCCTTAGTAAAGCAGTAAATAAAACAAAACCAAAGAAGATTAAACCAAAAGAAGAGATATATTTCATATACTTCTTTAGATGAACATGTGCAACATTTATTAACCTTGGTGAAAGGCTAAGGATGCCCTCCAGCCACTACATGCAGAGTCTGATCGAAGGGGTTAATGGATTACCTTTAAGTTACCATGCAGCTACAGTATGGCCAGGGGCATACCAATAGCGCCATCTTACGCATAGCCTTTGAAGATGGAGTGTTGTACAGTACTAGATGTAGAACAATTTGGGCTACTCTCTGTGGCACAACAGTACTTCACAGAATGGAACTCTAGGCATGGTACGATTTGACAAGTGGAGCTGAGACTTCATGTCTGTTGGCATTTGGGTGTACATGTATGCACACAAGAGCGTGCGTGCATGCGTGTGTGCGTGCGTGTGTGTGTGTGTGTGTGCGCGTGCATGTGCACGTATAATATGCTGTAACATTACTTGAAACTCTTCCTAGATTGTTGCAGCTCCCAATTTGGAAACAGGTTTCTTCTTTCCCCAACATCCCTGAAAGACTAAGGAAGAAAATTAACTGACCCGTTGGTTCTGGTTGGTAATTAATAATGCAGAATTGTGGGTTTGCTTTATATGCAAGGACTGTTTCACTTTTACATTTGTATCTTCAGTACACAGAACTCACAGGTCTCTCTCCTGGCCCCTCCTCCTTAACTGCTGCATTGCCTTTCCTGCCCCCCTTTCCATCCCTTCTGGTTCCCTGTTATGCATCTTCTCTCTCTTCTTTTCTCTTGCAGATTGTAAACTCCCTGAGGGGACCATCTTGCTTATATGTATTTGTCTATTTGTATCCTAGTACTTAGCACAGTGTCTGGCACCCAGAAAGTGCTTAATAAAAGCTTGAGCTATCAATCAGTGTAGGTCCTGACACACAGTAGGCTGTTTAAGAAATAACTGTTTGTTTAAACAACATGGATCAAGTAAAAGAAAACATTTTTAAAAGCATCCAGGATACTATTCTTTACCAATTCTGCCTTAAAGGCATCGAGATTGTGATGGAATCCCAGAAGGCTATACCCTATTAAAGTCCCTCCAGCTGCCAAACCTTGGCAGTACCATATTTGCCCATTAACTGAATCTTGAGGGCAGCACTTCTATGACATATACTGAGTATGTGTACCTATAAATATAAGTAAAAGTACATATAAGTATAAATGAAACTTGCCTTTTTATTACACCATCTCATATTGATTGGCAGTGATAAACCGGGACAGACAGCAGGCCAACAGCATACCAATCAACTATTGCAGGGAAGAAAAATGCAAAAGAGAATCACGGCATTCACATATGTTCCTTCCATGTCCCTGAACAGATTCTGGCCACAGGGGACAATCAGGACTTTACTTTGGACACTCCCTTCTCTGGCTTGTTTTTCAAAAAATTGGAATCAGGTATAATAGGGGGAAATTACATTTAATACCTTGAGTTCAAGGTTATTGGTCTCAAATGCAGAAGAAACCAGAGCATCAGGAATTTGAGTTTAGGTTTTGGTTTCTAGCCTAGCTCTCAACAGAAACTTAAAAAGAACTCAGCTATAATACTGACTCCTAAAATATTAAAACACGCTAATAAATTAAAAATTAGAATAATCTTGTCACAGACTAATGCTGCTTCAACAGAAGAAACAGGTACTTTCCTTAATTCATGCTATGGCACAGATGAATCACATAAAGGAGTGGTGACACCAAAAACTCTTGGGCAAACCTTCGTTTGTGATCTCTGGAGAAGCAAAATCCTTATTGCGACAGCCCAATTTTACATTTTTGCCTTAAATTCTATTCCTTTTCTCTGCCAAGCAACATCTATTGTGTCAACAATTTAGCCACTTTATTATTTTATTTGGTAAGCTTAATGAAAGTTCTTGATATACCATAAAATCGGCCAATGTAATTCAGAGAGGAAAAAAAACGTTGTATAGCGTTTCTCATATTCATCCTCATGCCACTCACTTGTTTTAGTGATGAACAGGCATCATGCAATCAAGATGGCCTTGATCAGAGGTATGATAACATTCCAGAGCATTTACAGAATCAGACAGTATCTCCAAGGTCACTGGATCCAAACCTGTACCTTTTTACCATCCCCTGTAAGTGTATGGTTACTGTGCCATTACAAATAAAATGATAGAAAGAATGCCAACAGAGTTAATTGCTGGAGACTAAAGAAATCTGGCAAAAGTGGTGTTCTGAGGACAGAGTGGAAGAGCAAAGCGTAGACATTCTAAAGAACAGATGAGTTAACAGCCTGAGTAATAAAAACGGGAGTTGGGAGGAGAGAAATTTAATGGGAAAATATAGGAAAAGAATGGAATTAAAAAGTAATGAAAAAGCAATATGAAAGTTCACCCCCCCGAATATATATGTGTGGATACACACATCCTTCCCTTCTTAACCTTCATATATTTTGCCTTAATCTCTTAGCTCCATATATCTTGCCCAAAACAGTTTTCTATATCATTCTATTCATTAGTCCTGCCACCCCCCCTTAATTAGAACATGATTATATCCAAAGAACAATCTCCTCTTCCATCTTACACATATAACTTATATAACCCCAGTCCCAAAGTCTATCAGTGTGGGACACTCTCTTCATCGACGGAGATCAATGTCCCACTGTTGTACAAGGGGTGGGACTGAGTTGATGAGAGCAGGAGAGAGTAGAGATCTGGTCTCACCATTTTGTTTAGGGTGTTATAGATTCCAGTTAGACTGGAAAAATCTAGCAAGAAACTCCAGAAAAACTGGGATAAGGCTCACATAATAGAGACTGCCAGCTCTTCTCAAGGTGACTTCCTATTATGTTGGCTTTTTCCTAGAGTCTTTTTCTCTCTACAGTGACCTGTATCATGTATTTTCTCTCTCAAAACTGGAAGCTAGAAGCCCTGAAGAGACCAATGAGACCAGATTTCTCCTCTCTCCTGCTCTTATCAACTCTGCCCCACCTCTCCCGCAGGGATGGAACATAGATCTCCACTACTGAAGATGGAGTCCTATACCAACTGGATTTTGGGGTTAGGTACAAATTCATTCACCAAAAACCTATTTCAGTCTTAATGATTCCCATTCTTAGAATCACTGCTGCAAGATACACATCTTTTAAAATATCTTCCCTTTACAAGTTGTCACTTCCCTCTTATGCCCTAAGTTCTCTCTTGCCACTGAATTTCAACAGGCTATAGCTACTTGATTTCTGAAAAAAGGTTCAAAGATTTTTTGGTATTTGTTTAACTTAAAAGCTTCTCAATCTTTTCTTCCTCAGATACATCCTTTGACATATTTGCTTCCTTTTTCTCCCTGTCATCTCATGTGTGTTTGCATACTGACAACAATCTTTAACTACATGTTTTGTAGTTCTCAAACATTTAGCAATAAAAATATTCTAGCACAAGAGTCCTCAGCTGCAATTTAGAGACAACAGATCAAGAAAACATTTCAGAACACTATGTTAAATAGTTTGTACGCAAATCCATGGCCTTCAGGGAAACACACCATTCTGCATTTTTTAGTAAAGCAGGAGACATCCAGCTCTTCAGTGTTGGACCTAGTAACTTTATCACTGAAACAACAACTATAAAATAGGCAGAAAAATGCTGTTCACTTGAAATTCATTTCTGCTTCTCATTTCTGAAGCATAAACACATTCTCATCTGCCTGGAGGAAAATGATTTTTTTTTAATTTTATATCTGTCAGTAAAAAGAATTTTGTTTTTCTAAAAATTGTGTTAAATTGAAGCTTATTCAAGTCACATGAAAATATGTGTGGGCTTGCCTTCACACTGAATTTTATTTCAGGCAACAAAAGTTGAGATCCAGTATTCTGAAGGCCTTAGAGAGGATTTATCTCTAGCTAATCTTTCTATACTGGAAGTATAATATGGTAAAAAGAAGCCTGGACTTGTTAGTTAGGAGACCTAGGTTCAAATACCAGCTCCCAAGCATATAATTATCACTTACTAGTGATGGTGAACAAGTCAATTATCAACCTCAAGTCTCACTTTCCTCCCCTGTAAAATGGAGATAATGTTTTCATTACTTACCTCATAATATTGTCAGGAATGAGCCACGCAAACTTTAAAGTATCACACACAAATGTGATTTGTTTTTATTATTCCTACTACTGGAGACACTTGATTTCCATCAAATCAGTGTTTTTTCTCCCTAGTTGAGAAATAATTACATTCCCAAAGTTCCTTACCTATCAAAAACTAAAGGGAGGAAATGCTGTCCAAGGTATTTTATTATAAAAAATTAAAACCAAATATTTTATCTTCATAAAAGTAAAGTCATGTTCTACACACAAAAGCAGGCTACATCTGTCCTTTCATTTAGCCTGGGTCAATAAACAATGCATGACTGCCAGACTTGATTAACCTGAATACAGCAAATTCCATCCATCTTTATTCAGATTAAACAAATAGCAGATTAATTGGCATACACAGAATGTATTTCTATTTTACAGCGGGAGATGGCCCCTGTGACTATCTGTACATCATCTTTATTTTTATTTTAGAACCATGTAGCTTAAGGCTACCATAATACTATAAAGAATCTTTTTAAAAATTCCCATTGATGTGTTATTACACATTACCAAGATTTCAAGATTAGAGTTCTATTTGAACAGTTCAACTTGAAAATAAGAGAAATATAGAAGAGAGGGAGCCTGTTCACCTCTGCTGTAAAACGGCAGGCTCCTGGCCATCTAGACCTCTTGGGGCCACTGACCTGAACAAGTTAGTCACCCAGGGAGATATACGTCACTATTTACATTTGGTAAATGAACGGAGCTTAGTAATTAGTCCCAATTTAATGACTAACAAAACAAAACTGAACGCTTTAATGCCACTGGCCTTGTCAATATTTTATTCTTCTTTCTTATCAGTAATTTCTCGAGGGCACTAGACATCTGTAAGATTTTACTTTCAAAGCAGGGACATGGAAGAGGAAAGGACTTTTCCAAATCAAAGGCAGTGTGTTGGCCTATTACCTAGGAACAAGCTCTAGGTCCACCTCTAGCACCAACTGCATCACTGTTTGGAACCTTGGAGTAGCAATCATGCTGTGGGTTTCAGCATGGGAGCAATGAAAATTGCTGGTAACAAATCAAACACAGAGAGGGTTAAAAAGGCATGCTGGCATGAGGGCCTTGGACCAGAGGGAGAAGGGTCAGGGCAGAAATAGAACCAGCAAAGACCCTCAGATGGCAAGAAACCTCATTTCCCCCCTGGTTAATGATTCTATTTTCCAGGGCCTAATCTTAATCCAGTTTCCAGAGCATAAAGGGGCAGGTAAGTAAAGCTGCAAAGTTAAACCTGAGCTAATGAGGCGAGTGATAAGCACTTGCTCAAATTCTTTGAAACTATTTTGAAGTTGGGAAGATTATACATTAATGACTCAACTGAGAACTTCTTTTGGGTTTTTGGGAAAACTCCTAACAATTTAAGCCAAGCTAAAAATGAATAAATGCTGCTTGGGAAATTTCCCTGGATCACCCAAGGATGATGGGAAGTAATTCCAAACTTTTTGGATTAATATTAGCAAGAAATTGTGAAATAATGCCAAATGAGAGCTAAAAGAAGCAACAGTCCTCTCTGGCTCTACATGCGCCCAGTGGGACAAGGTGCTCCTGGGGAGCAGAAATGAGTTACTGCCCTCAAAGGGAGCCCCAAAAGAGGCCCATGAACTCTGGCAGGGTAACCCAGAGGACATGGGAAAGCTGGAAGAGGGAAGGCACAGAGGGAGAAGAAGCAGAGGGGAATGTGTATCCTCAAAGGAACACTGTCTCTGCCCCCCATCTCTCACCCACACACAGACACTTAAGGTATCTTGTCATCAAATACAACTGACTGGTTCATTTTCTTTGAACACCAGGAAGAAAGTGACAGAGGGGCCTGGTTGTCTGCTCAAGGTCAAATCCAGGCAAACGGGTTCTGAACTTAGGTAGGACAAAGGGTGGGGCAATCACCCTAGGCCCTGAGGCTGTTAAATGCCACATTATCCTGAGAGGACCCCAGGACAGATCACAAAACCTAGGAGAAAACTGGGTAACTAATGCTAAGCACTGAAGGGTGCTCAGATGTCTACAAGGGGATTCCAAGGATTCCAAGGATAAGTGTGAACAAAATGCTTACCCATAGCATCACATCCACACTTCCAAAAGACTAGATCTAGATTTAATTTTTCTTGTATTTAACACTTAGGAAATTATACTATTGTCCTACAATCGGTACCACAGAGGTGACCCAGGTAGGGAAGAAACAAGACAGTGGGAGAAGAGAAAAGATCAATGGGTGGGGAAAAGAACTGCTACCTTCACCTTCCTTCATTGCCTTTCATACCTGTACAGGGATCTTTAACCCCACTGCCTAGTAAGACTTGGTGGGGAGGTCCTGTGGTTGAGCATGAAGGGCTAGAATTGGGAGACAATTGATTTGAAACCCAACTTATGATACTTATTAGCCGAGTACCCTGGGAAAGTCATTTGGCTTCTCTGAGACTTAGTTTCCTCCTCTGAAGATGGAGGGGAGGCGTTACACATATTCTGCCTCACAGACTTGTGAGGAAAATGCTTTAACATTTGTTAAGTTCCTCTTGAGGCTCTAGGCCTAAAATACTTTGACACATATGACCAAAGCTCACAATTTAAGGTAGTTTTTATTTGGCTGAGAGGGAACCTATGTCATCATGGTCTTTGCTGTATCATCATCCACACAGGCAGGGGCCTTCTAACTGTAGGAATACGTGGAGGTTCTGACTACTTCTTCTCTCTCTAAACTCTCTCTAGCTCATCAGCTCCTATAAGTGCCATTATCTTTATGTAAATAACTCTCAGATTTATATATCCACCCTAGCTGTTCTCCTGAGTTGCAGTCCTGTCCCATAGCTATCTCAAACTTCACATGTCCAAAACTGAACTCAGTTCCTTCCCTTCTCCCTCCCCTACCAACCCACCCATCTTCCCAACTTTCCTAGTTCTGACAAGGGCATCACTCTCTCTTCACTTTGCGCTAAAGGGAAATATCCAGAATGAAGACATATGGTTGCCTAAATTCCTTTCCCAATCATTACTTTCTATAAGGTGCCAGTTGAATTTCAAGCAAATATATTCCTTCATATGGGTATGGAAGGGAAGAACGTAGGTGGTGGTAAACAGATTTTCAGTGACTTGGTTGACAACTGCAAGCTTAGTATGTATAACATGGCAGCCCCAAAAGATAATGTAACCCAAGGTTACATTAATGGAAGCACAGTGTCCAAAATAAGGGAAGTGATGGTTTCACTTGATTGCTTGGTTAGAGCACATATGGAGGGCTAGGTTCTGGGTACTACATTTTAGGAAGGACACTGACAAGCTGGCTTGTATTTATAGGAGGATGGTTAGAGAAAGGGAAGATTGATTGAAGAAACTAGAGATGTTTAGCTTGGAGAAGGGAATGCTTTGTTGGGGAGAGAAAGGATGAGACAATTACTGACTTCATATATTGAGTAGGTTTGCATGAGGAAGTGGGATATTTCTGCTTAGCCCTAGAAGGGGGAAATAGGAATAATGGGGAATATACAGGCAGAAAGACTTCAATCTCATATGAGGAAGAACTTCTTAACAATCTGAACAATTAAAAAATGGAACAAGAATAATATACAATTATATAAAATTATAATATACACGAATCATATATGTATATATTAGTGTTATATAATATGTGCATATTACATAACACATTATAAATATTAGCTAATTTGACTCTCACAAAAAACCTGTGAAGTAGGTGCTATTATTATCCTCACTTTTCAGATGGGCTCATACAGCCATTGTATGTCAGAGGCAAGACTAAAACACACATCTTTCCCTAACACTGGGTCTCGCTCTCTAGCCACCAAGCTATATGCTGCTTCTCTGTACATTCACCAGAGAGAATTTAAACAAAATTACCTTTTTCCTAGGGATAGAGATCTCCTTGACACTAAATACAAATCTACCCTTTCTGATTTATACACTGGACACTGCCAACAGCCAGAAAGAGAGCTGTATTTCAAGGACCACATGGTGAGCCCTGTACATCGGAATCACCTCTAAGATTCAGGATCTACTTTAAAAGGTTATGCCATCCTGGCAGTCAAGATGTTATTGAAATGCCAACTGTTATTGTAATAATACTACTACAAGTCACAACAACCTGGTGAGAGGCCCTGTGGTAGAGTATAAAGGACTAAATCAGAAGACCCGTGATTTTAAATTTAACTACGGTATTTATAATACTGCTTCAGAAATGCTAGAGGTATTTAATTCAATTTTGTTTGTGATCACTTCCAGTTGATCTGTGATTTCATGGCAGTGCTTAAATGCATTTAAAGGGCTTAGAAAACTCAACTAATTGTTCAAATAAAGAATTCTAAAACTGCAATGAGAAATCACCATGTATCACATTTGCAATAAATAGATCCACATTATTTTCTGAGATGAATGCCTTTAATTTTTGAAAACATTATTTGGGAAGGAGAAAAAGCAGCAAATTTACTGCTTTCTACTTTCATAGGATATACATGTAAAAATTATAGTTCCCCAAACTTAAATAATAAAAATATATTAATTAAGGGAAAGCTAATTTTTAATTGTTTGGGTTTGGATGAGTTGAATTAGATTTAAACCTTAATTGAATGAAATCCTTTAAAATGTTTATCAAATTACAAATATTTTTTCAGCCTTTCCCATGCTTCTCTTGAAAAAAAACCTTAGTGGCCCAAAGAAAATTTTAGTGCTAGGGGTGAGATTTTTCAACTTTTATAATAATTCTTAAATATGTTTTAAATTTCTAAAGTTGTTTTATTTATCTTCTTCAATTCCTGGGTCTAATTTACATGACTGCCTTTAGAGTCCTTTTTAGAACATGGGTACATGAAAAAATTTACCTGACATTTCAGAAGCTAATGGGAAAAAAGAAAACAGTCAATATTAAGATAGAATGAATGTGAAATGCAACTGGCCTCGTTAATGGCAGAGACCTTCCATAAAATCCATTGTAACAAAGGGAAAAAAAGGAGGGAGCAAGTCAACTAGCAAACCTCCTAAATATGGATCAGTTATTTGATGTTTTGAGTTGTTTATGCTCTAATTAAGCCAGGGCTTTGTTGGGTTAACCTCTATTTGACCTAATGGAGAGACAAGTTGTTTTTCTAGAGCTAGTCATTAGTTGAACTGTAACTGATATTCCCCTGATGAAAAAACTTCATTTAAGTTGAAAAAGGAAAATCAATAAACAGATGACCTGAGGACTAATAAGCATTAGGCTCTATCCCTATTCCATCAGCTTTTTCCTAAAGTAAAAGGTAGACTGGCAGGGTGGCAAGAAAGTTGGACAAAAGATAGGGGTGAAAAAGAACAGAGTAACCAGCGAATCAATCAACAAGTATATGAACCAGGGAACAAATAAGCATGTCCCATACCTGGGAGAACGCAATTCCAAAAGCCACTCCAGCTATGATTCCCATATTTGTCTCCATAAAACTGGTCACCAGATCATAACAACCCTGGGGGAAAAATAGAGAAATAATACTTTATGACACAAGGCTAGTCAGCATTTAGCATTTGGAGTAGTAAAGGGCTTTGGTTTGTTTGTTTTTTTAATTAAAGGAATAATTACCTGAAATAGACCACCAAACCAAATGAAAACTAAATAATATTTTAAAAACCACACTTATCAATTTAGAAATCTATTTTCTCTTATAACATGAAATCTATCATTCATTAGAGGCAGTATTCATATGAACAAACTCAAGGATCCATCAAAATATTATAATAATACTCTTTCTAATCTGTATCATATTTGCTCATTTATATGCTATGGTTGCAGCTTAAGTCACTAGACTTCTTTGGGCCCAGTTTCCTCATGAGTAAAATGAGAGGGCTGAGGATAAGATGACCTCCAGCTCTAGACCTATGATTCTAAGGAGCAGAGCTGGGATGCTTATACTCAGACCCCAATTCCAAGACCATATCTCCCTTTAGCCTCAAAAACACGATCCCTGGCAGTTTCTCCCCAGCCCAAGGACACTATGCCTAGCAGTTACTCATGAGTGGGCCCCAGCAAAACACACTTACCTCTCTCCCTGGTGCAGTTACAAACTGCACCTGTAGGAGTTATTAGTTTGAACTGGCTTTGTACTAGCTCATAAAGATATTGGTACTCACTGGACTATCTATACCAACTCCCTACCTCATTACCTGCATCCTGGACTCCTTATGTGTATTCTAGACTTAAGACCCTACATCTATCTTGTCAAACAAGACACTGATTGGTGGCAAACTGGACAACCCTCAGTCAGTCCTGACTGCTAGTTAACTTAGTGACATAGCAGACCTAAAAAACACACCTAACTATGGCCCCACCTTGGGCTTTTCCTGGTAAACTCTGGGTAAAATGCCTGCGCAGTAGATACAAAAAGTACATGTTCCTTTAAGAACTGACCACTCCTTAACCACTCCCTAATCCCACCCTGAATCACCTAGTTAGCACATGTTTTACTATAGTTTATCCTATATAAACTTTAACTATACCCTTCTAAAGTCATGGGTTTCTTAAGAACTTTTGCCCATTGAATAGTGTAAACCTTTGCCGTGTTAAAGAATGCTGGAGTTCATGAATTCATTCCAGAAGACCCTGTCCTGTACTTCAGTCCTTGGGGGGTCCCTGAATCCCTCAAACCGCATCATAACCATGTCTTTTGATTCGAAAAGCAGCACTATTTCCACTATACCATGATGTCGCTTAAGAAGTATTTCTACATTTTATATACTTTCCATACTAGGCACAGTTCTCTCTCTCTCTCTCTCTCTCTCTCACACACACACACACACACACACATACTCTCTCTCTCTCTCTCCAAAGATAACTGTGAACCTTTCTACAATTACTACAAGAACCATAGGTATGTTTAGTCCTTACAGTTCATTTTCTGCTCACACATTGAAATGGATACACATACTCAAATGGATAAATGTTGGTTTTTAAAGGGAATTTGTCTAAGTTTTATGGTAAAACAGCCTAAAATCTAAGTAAACTAAGTTCCCTCTTCTAGAATATAAGTGTCTTGCATGCAGGGACTGTTTTGTTTTTGCCTTTATATATCCCAGTATATAGCATATTTCCTTGCACAAAATTGATGTTAAATCAATTGATAAACATCTATTAAGCACCTATTATGTGGCAGGCACTCTACTGAACACTTCCTATCGACCCCACATCTGTTTCCTATTTTTCCTTCTTTTGTGCTTTTTGTCACAGAACTTTTCCTACACAAAGAAATGCCCCTTCCTCTAATCTCCGACTCCTGAAATTCTACTCCAACCTTTAAGGTGGAACTCAAGAGCCATATCCTGTATGAAGCTTTCATTGATCCCACACATTCTTAACTCAGAAATGATTTTTCCTTTCCCTGACTGCAAAGAGTATTTTTTGCTACTCTTATGAGTTTATACTATTTCAAAGTAGAGTCATCATGGTGCGAAACTATATATAGTATAGTACTGTGTATGTTTGTATGAAATCCCTTTTCATGGAATGTAAGGTATATGAAAATAGTGGCAAAAGATGTCTTAATCATTTCTTGCAAATCTACCAGCACAGAAAGAGCTCTGCCTATAGTAGACATGTAATGAAATAAAGGAAAAGTAGCACTGTTTTAAACTCTATACCAGGTACATTACAAGTCATGAATTTATAAAAGTAGCAATGTTATAAAAGTTTCATCCATTTAAAATGTGACATTGCATTGTAGCCCTATCCTTTCCCATTAATTCCTGTTGAGCCTATATTAGGTACACATAAAAGGCAGCCCCGAAACATGTGATTTAGACAATATATTCTATAGGAATTTAGAAAACCAGATGACAGGGGTTCAAAATAGTTTTCATAGAGGGCTTAGGCCTTGACCTGGACTATTTAGTTGACAGAGGATTTAGAAAGAAGGAAAAGGGCATTCCAGGTTGAGGACAGAGCATGAGTATAGTTAAGAGTCTTAGCTGAAGATGGAATATTTGAGGGTATAATGGATTTAGAACTGGAAGGGACCCTGAAGGCTATGGGCCAACTTCCTCATTTTACAGATGAGGAAACAAGAGGCCCATAGAGGTGTAGTGACTTGCACAAGGTTATACAAGTAATAAATGGAGGAGTCAAGATTTGAACCCAGATCCTCTTTCTTAGGGTCTGTCAGAGAGTAGAGAAAGATAAAACTTGCATAAGACAGATGGAATGACTATAGTGTCTGTTTTTTTGGGAAGTGAGAGATAAACAAGGACAGGAAAGGTGTTGCCAGATTATGGAGGCCTCAGAGGCCAGACTAAGGAGTTTGAACTTCACAATATAGATAAAAAGGAGTGATTGTAGGCTTTCCTGGGGGAAAGATGGTAGAGGGGGGTGGTGGTGAAGGAGACAAAATTTAATTGTTAACCGTTGATTTTTAATATTGGCTGTTTATGACTGATGAAGTTAAATGATGCTTTTCTAAATGGATGATTTTAAACTTAGCTAGTTTAGAAGTGAAAAGAGTGTCACTAGTTAGACAAGGCTTGTTCCTTTCTGAGATTTGCCACATCAATCTGGTCCAGGTGGAAAGAGACAGATTTTGTGCATGGCCTCATGGCAAACAAACAAACAAACAAACAAACAAACAAAACTAATTACTTTGTCATTTTTTTAATTTATTTTTTTGTTGTCATTCTATACTTAACAAACATCAATTAATATGAACATTTATTTATGAAAAGGAGAATGTAAAGAGGAATATGCATAGGAAACCAAGACTATTTACCAGGAATAACCCTCTTTGAAAAAACATATAAATTTAGCAAGCTGCTGTATTGCTTATCTGTGTTCCCTTCTGCACCTCTATCTCCTTTTCTTAAAAAAAAATTCCCCCTCCTCAATTAAAAAACAAACAAAAAACACCCCACCCTCCCCTGCATCAAATAAGTCCCATTACACTTAACATATCCACATATCAGACATATTTGAAAATAGTTATCTCATTCTGAATCTCAAATCCTTCACCTCTCTGAAAGGAGGTAGGTAGTATGCTTTATTGTCAGTCTCCTGGAATCCCTGTTGGGTCACTGCATTGATCAGAGTTCTTTCAAAGTTGTTTTTCTTTAAATTGCTATAGTCACTGTATGAATAATTCTCCCTGTTCTGTTCATTTTAATTCACATCAGTTCATATATCTTCCTAGGTTTCTTTGAATTCATCTCTTTTGTCATTTATTACAATTCAATAATATTTCATTACATTCATACACCATAATTGGTTCAACCATTTTCCAACTGGTCAATATCCACTGTGTTTCTATGCTTTTGCGATCACAAAAACTGATGTTATAAAAATGTTTGTACATCAGTGTCCTTTCCCTTTGTCTTTAATCTCTTTGGGGTATAAACCTAGAAATCGTATCACCGGATCAAATAATATGCATAGTTGAGTGACTTTGGAGGTACAGTTTCAATGAATTCCCTTCAAACACTTACCTTTTAAGGTCCAAATAACAAGAGTTCAGTAATATTTTTAAAACTGATTTAATAATATGAATTGACAGTGATTACACAGGAGTAGGAATACAAATCAGCTACAAAACTCTTTCAGCATTAATATCATGTACTAATCACATTTTAAAAAACTGCCATATTCTTTAGTCCACTTGAGATCACTCCATTTATTCCATTAAACAATCACTGTTCTATAGCTTATATAGTACAAAATTAAGTTAAAGATCACAATCTTGGCTTTAGAATCAACTTTTTCATTCCAAAAATGAAAGAGTAATAGAACTTGGTATTTTTCCATTCTTCTTGAAAGGCTATCAACTCAACTTTGCATAGAGCTTACATCTTCTAAAAACTAACAGTTACATTAATTCATTAGTCAGACAAAAGGCGGTGCTGGCTAAAACAGGAAAAGCATGCTGTTGAGCAAATTTTTAAATAACATGTCTAATTTTAAAGCAAAGGAAAGCACAGTTTTCTAGTTTATCTTAATTTAGTTCCTAGCAATTTGCCAGGCTAACATTTTCACTGCTTTTCCCCTTATTTTGCACATTCCCTGGGGTGTGTGAAAATTCCAGCTGAGTTATATCTTCTGACAAGTTGTATTTTACATGTCCACAATCTGTCATTCAAAGAAACACACATAACTTAGCAACTACTGTATGACTTGTGTTTTCACTGAAATTGACAAACTCTAATCCCTAGTTATTTCATGCAAATTTTAGAGGGAATAATTGAAATATCATTCACAGGATTTTGTGAAGTTTTACTCACTTTATAGTTAACAATTGGGCTTTTAATTTTTATGAGCATGGACATAATCTCATGCTGATTTTCTATTGCAGAGGGAGAAGAGTGAAGTTAGGATCAAAGAAAGAAAAGAAAGAGGAAGGAAAATGAA
Organism: Vombatus ursinus; assembly: GCF_900497805.2. Taxonomy (NCBI): domain Eukaryota; kingdom Metazoa; phylum Chordata; class Mammalia; order Diprotodontia; family Vombatidae; genus Vombatus; species Vombatus ursinus. The sequence continues at coordinate 3,919,998 of NW_020954587.1, read as the reverse complement.
TTTTTGAATAGTTTCTACAAACAATAAAGCCTAGGATATTTTTTTCCTGGACATCACTGATGCCTTCCCCGCCCCCCCCGGATTAATAATATATATGGAATAAAGGGTGTAAAAGTACCATTTGCCAACAACCCAGCAAATATGCAAATATTAAAGCAAATTTTAAAACTTAACATTTGTAAAATCATGGAGGCTTTTCACAGTGCCATATAAATTGAGCTGAAAGAGACCATACAGATCACCTAGCTTAGATCTGTCATTTCACAAAACAGGAGAGTTCAAATGACTTTTTCTGAGATGAGAATGATAGATGTTGTCATAGGGATTGTGGAAAGACAGAGACAACCAGACACTATTGGTGAAGCTGTGAATTACTCCAATTGTCCTGGAAAGCAATCTGGAATTAATAAAGTTGACTAAAAGGCTAATGCCCACTGACTCAGAGATCCCACTGCCAGGCCTATACCAAAAGAAGGTAAAAGACAGAAAGTTCCCAAACACACCAAAGTATTCAAAACAGCACTTTTTATGGTAGGAAAGAACTGGAAATGCTCATCGATTGGGAGAGTGGCTAGTTATGGTGCACCATAAAGCCTCTGAAACCCAGGTTTAAATCGCCTCTTCTATTTGATTTCTAAGTTATTGCCCTTTTACCCCACCCCACCCTCTTTTTTGTTTCCTGCTGTGTTCTGTTCTCAGAAATGGAAATTTATGAGGGAAGCAAATGTAAGATTTAAGCAGTGTCATGTTATTCTGTGTCCCCAGTCCTAAGGCTTGGTCCTATCTTCTGCTCTTGCTAAGATCAGTTTCCATTTCTAAGGCCGTGTTACTCTGTCTCTGGTTCTATGCCCAGACCCCTCTAGTCTGGGTTCTGGCTCTCACAGATAATCATATAGCACCTTCTTCTTGGGGTGGAATGCTATCCAGGAATGTACAGCTCTTTCTAAGTAAAGATGGTTTCCCTAATAAGCAAATCTCCATCCAGATGCACTCATTATAAATCCCTATCTCAAAGGATTGGTCTTTACAGACACCCTTCTCTTTCTCAGGTAAGACAAACTCCTTTCTACCCACCCCACCCCCCAATCTTAGTCCCTCTCCTTTTACTTTTATCCTGTTTGCTAACAGCACTTCCTCTTGTTGAAAGACCATAGGCGTCATCTCTTTACTATTCACTTATGGGCTTGGTAGAGGTACATGACCACTTCCCTCTATTCCTTAGCTCTTCATTTATAGGAGTTTCCATTCTGTCATTCCTTTCCACAAAACATAGAGATTTGCTTCTAGGGAGTGGGGAGATTTAGTCAATGGAGTATTAATCCAACTCTTTTACTTTTGTTTCTCTTGATTTTTTAAATTCCTCTTAAACATTCAGCTCCTTGTTTTTTTTCTAGATTAATCTTTCTTTTTTTAAAGCAATAAATCTATAAATTTGAATGAGTTTCTTTATTCTTTTCTTGATAATTATATTTACCTTTTTTGTGCTTTTGATGTTAAAGATGCTTGCAAACTGTACCAATACTCAGTAATATTTTATTTATTTGGGTAGGGAGGACAGGAATGCCTCAAATGCCTTTATTTTATTGAATGACCTTTTTCACTTGTGATTAGGGTCAAGTTTGCAGGATATGATATTTTGGGTTACATCTTGAGGTCCTTTGTTGTTTTTTTTTTGTTGTTGTTGTTCAGTCATTTCAGTTGTGCCTGATTCTCCATGACCTCATTTGGGGATTTTCTTGAGAAAGATACTGGAGTGGTTTGCCATTTCCTTCTCCAGCTCATTTCATAAATGAGGAAATGAGACAAAGGGTTATGTGACTTGCCAGGGACCCACAGCTACTAAGCATGTGAGGTTGGATTTGAATTCATGAAGATGAGTCCTTCTGATTCCAAGTCCAGTGCACTATTCACTACACCATCTTCACTTTTAGAATACATTAAGACATTTTGTGCTGTGATTTTCCACCAGGTAAACACTTCATAAATGCATGCTGATGGTGCTGTGTTGTTGCAATTACTTTTCCTTCACACCCAAGAGTTTTCTTTTTTGGCTGCTTTCAAAATGTGCTTATTGCTGAAATTGTGAAATTTAACCACTAACATGTCTTGGAATCTGAAATACCCTTTATATTCTGGCAGCAACCTGTGGGTTCTCTCAACTAAAGCTTTTCTGGCCTATATTCAGAAGTGCTGGGCAGTTTCCTAGTATTATTTCCTGTTATTTCCTTCTTCCTCATTTCACCTCTAAGAACTCCTGATTTCCTTCAAGACTCAGTTCAAGTGATACCTTTCCTAATCTCCCCAGCCACCACCAGCCTCCCTGCCAAAATCACCTTGTATCTTTTTTGTATAGACGTGTGTGTGTGTGTGTGTGTGTGTGTGTAGGGGGTTTCTCCTCTGAGAAGTTAGGATTCTTGGAGGCAGTGACTATCACTGGTACCTCGCACCCAGATGGTGTTTAATAAATATTTGTTGATGGATTTAGTTATAATTACTCTATATAACTAGTACGGAATTCCTTTCTTTTGAGATTCTGGTGTTGGAGAAGTTGACAGAAAACGTCCAGATCAAAAAAGGTCTTCTTTTTTGCTTTTTTGCTTTCTGGCGAGGCAACGGAGGTTAAGTGACTTTCCCAGAGTCACACAGCTAGTAAGTGTTATGTGTCTTGAGGCTGGATTTGAACTCAGGTCTTCCTGACTTCAGAGTCGTTGCTTTATCCACTGGGCCACCTAGCTGCCCCCAAAAGGTCTTCTTTTTTAAAAAGTGAAATGTTTTAGGAAAAATAATGAACATCAATACAAGCAATTTAATTTTCTCAGTAACTATACACATTTAAGCTAATTTATCTAAATGTATAAAGTATCATGATAATTTTTCAGTCATTTCATCTAAGTCTTCCTCGGGATGATCTATTTTATTTTTCTCCTTACATGGTCATGAAGCACACATATTCAGTGTTTCTAGTTCTGCTTTCATCATTCTCTCTGGATGGCCCTCACGCCTGGAACGCTCTGCCACCTCCACTACTAGCCGCCCTTGTTTCCTTTAAGTCCCAGCTAAAATCTCACCTTCTACAGGAAGCCTTCTTTCCCCCACCCCCCTTAATTCCAGTGCCTTCCCTCTGTTAATTATTTCCTACTTATTCTATCTAGAGTTTGCTTTGTATTATTTGTTTCCACATTGTCCCCACTCTTCCCCCATCCCCTATTAGATAGCAAGCTCCTTTAGGGCAGGGACTGTCTTCTGCTTTTTTTGTACCCTCAGCACTTAGCACAGTGCTTGGCACATAATAGGTGCTTAATAAATGTTTACTGAATTGAATTTTGCATTATTTCATAATGATCTTTCCAGATTTCTTTCCTGATTCTTGTCCATTTTAACTGCATTATAGTATTATATACATTATATATACAATAGTATAGTATAGTATATATATTATATATACCATATATATTATAGTATTATAGTATAGTACAGCATATATATATTATAGTATTCCCTTATACAAATGTACCAAAATGGATTTATTCATCCCCCTACTGTTACACAATGAACTAACAATCTATTAGTTGCTAAATTCAAGGACCTCTTCTCAATCCTCATCGTTCTGGATCCTTCTACACCATTTAATATGGTGTACATGTTCCCTCCCCTTGAATACTCTATCCTTGCTGGGTTTTGTGTCGCCGTTTTCTCTACTTTCTCCTCCCATATGTAAGATCATGCCTTATCCATCTCCTCTGCAAGACTTATCAATCAAATCCCATCCCTTAGATGTGGGTGTATCCCAGGGTTCTTTTCCCAGCCTTCATCTCTGCTCTCTTCACTCTCTTTCTTGGTGATCTTATCTGTTTTCATCAGTTCAACTATAATCTCTATTCAAATAACTCCCAAATTTACAGATTTCCAGCCCTCATCTCTCTTCCAAGCTCTCGTCCCAGATGGATATTTTCACCTGGATCAATCAATTGACAGGCTTTTATTAACTGTGCCAGGCACTGTGCTGGGTGCCAGGGATATACAGCATGAAACAATCCCTACTTACATTCAAGCAGAGGCAAGAACAAGTACATACATAAGTATATATAGAACAACTATGAAAAGAATAAACTCAAATAAATACCAAGTTGCTAAATATAAGGTAGTTTGAGAGGAAGAGCATTAGGGGAATGACGGACCAGGAGAGGCTTCCTATAGGTGGCACTTAGGCTAAATCTTGTAGGAAAAGAGTGATTCTTCAAAGAGAAGGGGAGGAGGAAGTTATGGGAGATGAACAGTGAGCCCAAAGGCCCAGAGATGGGCCTTTGGAGTCTTGTGTGTAAGAACAGAGAGAAGACCAGTTTGGCTGGATCATAAACTGCAAAAAGGGGAGCAAAGTAAAGTGTGCAAAGGCTTTAAAAGCTAAACAGAGGGGTTTGTATTTTATCCTAAAGGCATTAGGGAGTCACTGGAGTTTACTGGGTAGGGGAGTGGCAAGGTTAGTGTTGTTCTGTGCCTCGCAAAATCACTTGGGCAGCAGGGTGGAGGATGGAACCCTGTGGGGAGAGACTTGAAGCAGAGATGTCAATTAGGTCACACTGCAATAGCCTAGGCAAGAGGTGATAGGGGCTACACTGAGGTAGTTACTGTGTGAACAAAGAGAAGGCATCAAATGTAAGATGTTGCGGAGGTAAAAAATGGCAAAATCTAGTAATTAATTGGCATACAGAGTGGGGGAGAGTGAGGTGGTGAGGATAATGCCAAGGTAACAAACTTGGGATACTGACAGAATGGTGGTACTAGGGGTTTGGAACCGGGTGGTTTGCAGGGAGGAGAAAGATTCTGTTTTTTACACCCTGAGTTTGAGATATCGCTGGAAAATCCCATTTAAGATGTTAAACAGTCAACTGGTGATGCAGAAACTAGAGCTCAAGAGATATACAGATCTGAGAGTCATCTGTATGGAAATGATGTGGTCACTACGAAAGAGAAGAGGACCAGGATTGAGCCGTTGGAACCCGCACGGTGAGAGCGGGAGATGGGTGATAAGCTGGAGACCGAGGAGTTGGACAGGGAAGAAGAGAAGCAAGAGAGAGCATTATCATAAAAACCCAGGGTGGAGAGGAGGAAAGGGCTGTTAATAGTGCCAAAAGCAGCAGATAAGACAAGGAGGATGAGCACTGAGAGAAGACCATTAAACATGGCAGAGATCTCCGGTAATTCGGAAGAGCAGTTTCAACTGAGTGATGAGGTCAGAGGCCAGAATGCAGAGGGTTGAGATGGGAGAGGGGAGGACGCAGAGGCAACGAGTATAAACAGCTTTTTTTCTGAGAAAGGCTAGAGACATATGGGGTGATAATTTGAGGGAATGGTAGGGTCTGATGAAGATTTTTTTTTTTAATGTGGTAGACTTGCTAGAAGGCAATGGGGAAGGAATAAATAGGGAGAAGTTGAAGATTACAGAGAAAGGATGATTGAGGGGATACTGTATTAAGGAAAATGGGAGGGGGTGGGATCAATGTAGAAAGAATAGAAAAGTTAGACTAGACTAGAAGAAAGGCTGAGTGGGGAGAAATGAAGAAGAGTGGGAGAGGAAGGCAAGGGATTATGTAATGAAGAGAAGGGGAGAAGAGAGCTCACAGCAAATGGCCTTTATTTTCTCACTAAAGTAAGTCATGGTCCTCAGCTAAGTAAAAAGTGGGAGGGAAAAGTGTGAGTCTTGAGGAGGGAAGAGAGGGTTTACAATAGTTTCTGTGGGGAGTAAAAGAGACAATCAATTAGAGAAGAATAAAAGGATCATCATGCTGCAATAACGGTTCTGTTCAAGTTGGGTAACAGGAATTCAGAGTGTACTCAGTCAGTACAGTTGAATGACTTCCTCTGGCTCCATTCAGCAGTATGAGAAAGTGGAGGAGGCAGATGGTGGGAGTGATGGCAGGGCTAAGGTCTGGCAAGTGATAAGTACTGATAGGACAGGAGGTCAAGGATTCCAGAGTCAGTAAGAGTGTAGTGCTGAAATGGATAACTATAGAGTGAGGGCTTCAGAAAGTACTGAGGGGTATTGGAAGGACTTCCAGTCTTGAGGGTAAAGAGCAGTTTTAGGAGAGATAAGGCATAGGGAGAGGCGGAACAATTGGAGGTTATGGTCAGAAAGATAAATGTCAGGTGAGAAGGTTAAAGAGTTTGAGAAATCATCAACATGGTCACTGAAACTCTCCCAGTGTAAGGGAAGGAGTTGGGAAGGAGAGGAAGACGATGAGCCCGGTGCTGAACTCTCTGAGAAAGGAAGAACAGGATAATAATAGGCATTTCAAACTTAACACATCCAAAACTGAAAATATTATCTTTCCCCTCTTCCTAACTTTTCTAATTTTGTCATAGGGATTATCATCCTTCCAGTCACAACCTCAGGGTATTTTGGTTCTTCACTCTCTCCCATTCCTTTTCTTTCCATTCCTATGTCCACCACCCTAATTCAGGCCTTCATCTCCTCTAACCTGCACAATTACAATAGTCTCCTTATTGGTTTTCTTGATCCCTTTTCCAAACAACTGCAAGGTTGTCTGGTAATAAAACCCTCCATGATTTTAATACATACAGCCGACCTCTTCCTAGCTCGCATCACTCACTCTTACACTGGCTTACGTTGCGTGCGCTGTACACAACATTCCATTTCCGCATCTGCCTCAGCAACTGTGGTCCAGCCCACCTGAAACACTCCCTTCCTCATCACCGCCTTTGCAAATTCTTTACTCCCTTCCAGGCTCAGCTCAGAAATCATCTCCAAAGTGAGGCCTTTTCTACTCCCCAAGTTGTCTGCCCATCTCCCACTTCCATAACTTCTGTGGAGATTTACATGCTCCCATAATTGAATGTGTACTTTGTATTTACTTATCTGTAGGCAAGCTGTAGCTCTCCATGCCTCGGAGAACATAAGCTTCTTGAGAGGCGAGACTCTTCTATGTTTTGTCTTTGTATTCCCAGCGCCTTATATAGTTCTTTAAACATATTAAATTCTTAATAAACGCTTACTGAATTGTGTGACCTTGAGCAGGTCTCCCCATACATAAAATCGAGACAATAATAGTTGTAACACATACCTCATTGGATTCTCATGAACGAAGTGCTTTGTAAACTATAAAGCAGGACATAAGTATGAGTAATCACCATTCCCCTTCTTGCTTGCTCTCTCTCTCTCTCTCTCTCTCTCTCACACACACACACATAATAAATTAAAACCAAAAAATGTATGTAGAATGAATAAAAAACATATTTGCATAACATAGACAACCTGAAGAATAGTTTAATTTTTTTCCAGCAGCTTTACCAAAACAGATTTACACAAATTAAAATGGGATTATCTAAAATAGTTCTTTAAGACCACTGGTGAATCGTCCCTTTACCTCTGTCACATCTTTTGGCAAATTGCAATACAGAACCCTGCTCTTCTCATTTCTGCATTTTAAATTCCCTTATTATTACTTTGTGCTGCCTTTTACTGGATTCTCTTTGTGGCAATCGTTTCCCTCTAATTTCACAGGGTTCGGGGGTGAGCAGTAAGCCGCAGAAGGGTTTGTGGTTTTGTTCTTACAGCAGCATGAGTTCACTAAGGTAAAGGCTAACATTTTCAGAAGAACCACAATACTCACTATTAGTCCACCTGCATGTCTCTCTCTCTCTTTTTGCCTAAGTGGTGGCCTCCAGTTGCTAACACTTTCATGTTCACAAAAGAAACCCAGAAAGAAAAGTGATATCCACTGCTTGACATAAGCATAACTGCATATGCTTGCTTAATCTAAAGCTATTTAACTTTTTGATGGATTGTGACAAGAAGAGAAGGCAGACTGAACTGAGTAATGGATTCCTATGCTCTTAATGTTTTGGAAAATGGGCATAGAATAAGGTACCAAAAACATCAGAACTCTGATTCCTTCTGTTGGTTCCTATTTCCAACATCTTTTCCAGAATAATGCAAAAAAATCCTAAACAACTACCTCCCAAGTCCCTCTCCCCACTTCACCTTCTAAATCCAGCACATCAATTGGCAAAATTATAAAGTTACTGAGGGAAGATTTTTCACTGGCCTCACAAACCTTCTGATTGACTTTAGTGGCAGCCACAGTCATGTTGCGCAGATCCTGGGGGTTGCAATCGCTGGTATTCATGCAGCAGCTGGGAGGGATCCCATGTTCCACAAAGTACGGGCTGGTACTCCAGTTAGTATAGTTCTGAACACCACAGCAGCTCAGCTACAAAGAACAAAAACAAGATCTAGGAAATCACTTGTATCATGATCCCCTTGCCTCTTCTTCATTAACTGTCTACAGGACAGAGAGTGAGGCCAAGAATCACAAAGTAGTCATTCTCTAATTTTTTCATAATGAGGTCATACTTCACTCACCATCTGCCTCTCTTCTCCAGCTTGAAGCTTATGATAGCATCCATGTTAATGCTCCCTCAAGACACCTTCATTCCTGCAGCTCCTCCATCTCCCCAAAGCCAATAACCTACTACTTCATGCCACCTTAACCATGCACAGGTGTGGCCAGACCCTAGATCTCACCATTATTCAGAAGTGTTTCACTTACACAAAAAAAGCTAGAACATTCTTATATCTGCTAATATCCTATCATTCCATCTCTCTCTTCCTAAACCTTCACTGAATCAATTCTCTGTATCACTGAGACCTTCAGTCCCTTTATCTTTTAGTGCTTTCTTGAGCCATTACCTCTGCTCTGACTTCACTTTCCAATTTTGATACTACTATTAACCAGTTCAAGTCCATACTTTCCTATATTCTTGAATTTCCTTGCCCCCTGGTACCATCACTGCCCATGTCTTACCAAATCCCAACCCTGGATTCTCCACTTCTACTCAAGTGCTGCTGAATGGGGCTGGAGGATTTCAAGCAACCAAGCTGACTGGGTCTACTACAATTTTGTATCATAAATAACTGGATCTTCACTGTAGCAAGGCAATCCTTTACTCCTCTCTAATGATTTTCTATACTGTTTCCACCCAGAACTTGTTCCAAACTCTCTACCCTTCAAGAATTTTTTTTTAATTAAAATTTTGTTTTTTCAAATAATGAAAAACCATCTTTCTTCCCTCCTACCGCAACCTATGGGAACAAGAAAGAAAAACAAAATCTTAATAACATATATCGTCAAGCAAACAAATTCTGGTATTGGCCATGTCCAAAAAAATATACATTTCTCAATCTGAGTTCATAACCTCTCTATCAGGAAGTGTGTAGCAGATTCTATTATGAGTCCTCTGGACTCATGGTTGGTTGTGGCATTGATCAGCATTCTTAAGTCTTCCAAAGGTTTTCATCTTTACAATACTGCTCTTATTGTATAAATCGTACTCCTGGTTCTGCTCACTTCACTTTGCATCAGTTCATAGAAATCTACCCAAGTTTCCTGATACTGCCCCTTCAACATTTCTTATAGCACAATTATAGTGAGAACACTGAAGCTATTCACTGTGAGCTTCTTCTTCTCTTCAAATCCAAACCCCTTGACATCATTTCCCAGTCTCTACTCCTTTACACCACTCTCTGATGAGACAGTTTTTCTCTTTATCAAGACCACCCCCATATGTACCCTTGATCCAATTCCTTCCCATAGCAGACTACCTTCAAAATTATGTTTCCTCTCTCTAATCTTCAACATCTTCCCTATCTACTGAATTCTTTGATACTGTCTTCAAATATGCCCAAGTCTTCCCAATTCTTAATTCACTGGATGCTACCAATCCCTCAAGCTATCATCCTATCTCCCTTTCTCAACCAAACTCTTAGAAAAAGCTATAGTCATCTCATTCACTTTCTCTCACTTACTTCTCAACCCTTTGACTTCTGGTTTCTGACCTCACCATTCAACTGAAACTGTTCACTCTAAAATTATCAATTATCTTTTAAATGACAGAGCTGATGGGTCTTTTTTTTTCTGTACTCTTCTTTTTCTTTTGGTGAGGCAATTGAGGTTAAGTGAATGTTATGTGTCTGAATCCAGATTTGAACTCAGGTCCTCCTGACTCCAGGGCTAGTGCTGTACCCACTGTGCCACCTAGCTGCCCCAGTATTCATCTTTCTTAACTTGTTGCCTCTACTGACCTCCTGGAAGTTCCCTCCTAACTAAGTTTTCCTAATACTATTCTACCTTGATTTTCCTCTTACCTATCTATTCAATGCTTCTTAGCCTTCTCAGTAGGATCACCATCCAGACTATACCCCTTAACTGTGGGTACATCACAATGCTCTATCCTTTTCTCTTTTTATTCTCTTGGTGAACTTGAAAGCTCCTATGGATTTAATTATCACCTTAATTCAGACTGCCATTAGATTAATACAGCTAGCCCCAGACTCTCTTCTAAACTCCAATCCCAACATTATCACCTGCCTATTGGACATATCAACTTTCCAATGGACACAATTCTGCTATTATCAAGGAACCTATTCAGGAAGGAAAGGCATGTGTTTAGTTGCAAAAGGCATGCGACTCAGGAGAGATTTTCTTTTTCTGTGAAGTTCTTAGTATCTGGGTAAATTGTTGAAAGCCAATCTATAGGAAACTGAACTCAGGGGTACCATTTTATCTTTCAAGCAATGACATGATCAAAAAATCAAAAAATAATAGTAAATCCTCACACTGGAGAAGGCTGTAAAATGAATGATGGTAGCACAACACAAACCCCAAACTGCAACTGATGAATGGCTTTGCTGAGAGTTCTTTCCTTAACTGCCTATCTTGCCATATTAGACTTACACTCTCCTGCACATCATCCACTGCACGGCTTCTCTCATCATTCCCGTTGTAATTCTGCATGGCTTCAGTGTATGTCCTAAGGAAGGTGTCCTTGATCTAAAGAAGGACAGCAGATGGGCAAAGTGAGGTCATTCCACCACTTGAGAAGCTCAGTCGTCAACAACAACAACAATAACAAGCATTTATTAAGTGATTACTATATGCCAGGCACCATGCTAAGCGCTGAGAACACTAAGAAAAGCAAATTCATGATAACAGGCTAGTTTTCATTTTAAGATAACCCCTTGGGAAAACTGCTCATGGGAGGTAGAGCCAGGAGGAGACACATAACTCTTAAAGCTCAAGGGGTATTCAGAGATCACTCAGCCCAATCCCCTCTTTTTTTACAGGAAGAAACTAAGGCCTCGAAATGTTCCATAAGGTCTTTTATAACCAGAGTTTTTTGTTTGTTTTCAATATTTTTTAAAAACAAGAATGAAGCGTGACTTTGCTTCATAAGTTGTATACGTATGAATGTTTGGGACTGACGACACAAATGGATAAGTTGGGCCCAAAATTAAACAGAAGGAGGAGAGCAGGCTGGATTATCTTCAGGAATTTGAAAAGCACCTTTAAATACTCCAAGCTTCTTCTAAAAACAAAAGTCCATATTTTTAATACCAAAATTCTACCAGCTTCATTGTGTAACTGTGAGACATGGAACACAACAGTCTTTTAAGAACCGAAGATGAATAAAAAAGAGAGAGGAGGTGCTGGGGGGAAGGGGCACTAAGCACATGCAATGCATAATCAAGGAATAACTTCAAAGAAGAAGAGAAATTAAAAATGTCATCAGGGAAATGTATAGAAATAAAGGATAGTGCTGATGACCTAGTTAAGGGGAAAGCTTATAGGTAGACAGTCCTGTTATCTTTATGATGGTGGGAGTGAGGAAGACTCACAGTACACTGGGTGGACTCCTGTAGCAAACTCATTGAGAGTATGAACAAGAACAGTCTTACAGGATGGGCAGTAATAGACAGGTTGCAATTTGCATCCCTGGAGGGGATACCCAAACTGATGAAATCAGATTTATTTAAGCATTTGAAAAGCATGATTAGGAGAGGATAGTGGCGAGCGTAGTGAATTGACTCAAGAAAATGATCTATTACTGAAATAGTACTTCTTATCACCTGCCTGGGAATACTAGGGCCGTGGTTCTGTCATTTATATGTGAAAAAGTATTTAATGAAATGGAAGCAAGGGACTGTCAGAGATGGGATAGTACTTAGGGAAAGGAGAGTTTGTTGTTGAAAAGCTGAATCAAGGTGAAGGGAATACTACATTTTAAGCCAGGGACAAGTTAGTTTCTCCAACCATCTGATTTGGATTTGCGTTCCTTTCCATGGTTTCACTCATTCTCACTCAAAGTAGAATTCTAAAGAACAGGTCATTTTAAGGAATATTAAAACCAGCTGTAGAAACTTCCACTGCTTCTCAGAAAGAAAAAAAAAAGATGGGCAGACTTCACTGACCAACATTTGCTCAAGAAAAAATGGACAAAGGATTTTCTTTAATGCCTTTCTTTGAATTTTTACATAAATTAATTTATTTTAAAATCATAAACACACATATCTATATATATTTACTATAACTTCTGGGAAGACATAATATTTACAATATATCAAAGAAATTAATTTGGCTTGGCTATGCAGCCTTGAAAATCCTCCCTCTGTTATGTGTGCATGTGCATATATATACCTATGTGTGCATCTTACTGAAACAGCGATATTTTAGAAGCATATCTATTTTATATTATAAGCCTTGGCATTGTAACAGGGCTAGAGAATGGCCTTTCATGATGGACACATAAAGACTGCTTAAGAGTAAATATCCAATAATTAAGTGTCTGAGCTTCGGGTAAATCTGTTCATTTGAAATCATAATTTCAACCCATGATACAGCTACAAAATTACCACCATTCAAAGTAAATAAATTAAACTCAGCATTTTGCATGTGCTGTGCACATCTTAAGAGGTTTTAATGAATCTTCCCTTCCGTAAACAGAATGGTTCCTGTCCCCCGATTTGTACGTACTTACCTCATGACGAAAAACAAATCCTGAGATGCCGGCCACCAGCTCAGCTAAGAACACCAGGGACAAGAACATAGCATACTGGGGGAGAAAAAGGAACAAGACCAAATGTGCAGAATTAAAATCAGGACACTTTTAGGAATAGAGATTTAGAGCTAGAAGCTGGGCAATATCAGGAATAAAAAACTTTTAGAATACACATTTCTCTTGCCTGCCCAAAAGGGAATCTCCCCCAAGTATTTACTTCTATGTCAAGTCATAGCCAGTGGCTCTATAGGTTTAGAATGGTGTTCAATGGTTCTACAATTTGAGCAGTCACTATGTGGTCATCCCATTGACTATATGTGTATCTGTATATCAAGCTTAAATTCTTTTACTAGATTAGTTTCATATATGTTAATAGCAGGGAATATTAATTTAATTTTTTCTTTTTCTAAACATAAGATGTTAAGATTATCCCAACTGAAACAACAACAACAACATGGGATTCGCAATTATTGGGGTAAACAATGCAGATGGACTGATCTGAATGTAACTAGTTCATAGCTCAACTCTTCCAAACACTTTTCACATCACAATGTTTTTCTATCTCTAAGAGAATTCTTCCTGCACGTCCATATCACTGTAAATAGGTCACAGACCTTACCCAGTGGGTTCTTGGAAATATCACCTCAAGTGTTGAAATATTCACCTGAAAATCTTTTGCTCTGTATGTAGTGCCCACAAGCCTTTTACCAGGTTCAACTTAAGGAGGCAAAGACCTTTTCATTTATGACTTTGGAGCTCATATAATAAGAGAAGAAAAGTTAGCAAAGAAAGTACGAATCACCTTTTTACACAGCATTAGGGGTGTATGTTTGTCTTCTTGGTGGAGGATGTAGTACCTGGAGTACCCTGACCATTAAGAATAGCCTGTGTTAGACACAGATGTCAGAAGTTGAAGCTGCTGCTTCTTTATAACTTATCCTACTCTTCCATCAGCTTCCTTTCCCCTCAACTAGCCCAGTCTGCTCTCTGTCACTGAATTACTAGTATATTTGTTTATGAGGAGAAAATCATCAAAGGATCACATAATTGCTCTATTCAGTTTATGTATAAGTTCTTCTGATGATACTCCCAGCACTGGTAACATAATCTTGCCAGGTGAAAAAATTAACACAATGTTGGGGGTATAAAGGTCCCTTCCCCTTATTTTCCACTATTAAAAAAATTCTCCTTAGAATAATGGAATAAAGAGCTGAAAAGGTCCTTATAAATCATCTAGTTTGCCTCCTGTCGTTTTAAAGAAGAAAAAATTAAAACCCTGAGAGATGCATGACTTGTCCAAAGATACAGGCAGAGCTGGGTCTAGAACCAGGTTCTGATGGTTAGTATATACATTTCTATTTCCTGCTCCAAAAGGAACTTCTCTCAAATACTACTTTTATCTCAACTCAGAGCTTGTAGTCTTACAGGTTTGGAGTAGTGTTCAGCGATTCCATAGTTTGGGCAGGGGCTACATGGTTACTTCGCATATCAGTGTGTGTATTTATATCAGTCTTAAATTCTTTCACTAGTAAAAAAAAATTATTTTACTAGGTCAGCAACCACTGCTTTGAAAATAGTCATTTCCCTCTCCCCTTGCCCTTTTTGTCCAAGCAACCCTAGACATATTAAAAGGAAAAATAACCTTATTTTTGAGAAGTACTAGATGGATAGGCCTTGCTCAGATAGGGCCAGCAGTGATATACCTCCGCCTCTAGTCCCATTTCTTATTTGCACATTTAACTGTTAGAGGCAAAGTAGGGAAGATGGATGGGGTCCTATTGTTCATTCTGCCTATGGAGAATGACAACAAAGAGACCCAATAACAGCAACTATCAAAGTAATTTCTTCGATGTAAACTGGACATAGTTCTGTCATCAAATAGTAGTGAATGTGATTAGGGTTAAGCTAAATCAAGCAAGGTAGGGCTGAAAGATTTGCTACCTCACCCACTCACTGAGTGGCACATTTAACACAGGCCCCATTTAATGCAATTTAACATTCAGTGGGGACCCTGACCTCCTTTCATTTACAAAAACTACTATAGTAATTCTCAGAAATGAAGAGTGTTATGACAGGCACCTTGAGCACAAAATGTAGACAAATGGCTGGCCAAAACACTAATAATCCCAGAAGCATCACAACCCTAAAGTCTAGCCGTTCTTTCTGCTTGCTCGTGTAAATACAGGGTAAATACTTGCTAGTGTAAATACAATGTAAAAGGGTAAATATACTTTTAACATTGGTCCTGGCAGCTGGGACCTTATGACTGCAGCAAGATATGAAGCAACTCAAGTAAGCAAAGGTAAGATGGGTCTAGGGCCTCAGAAGACTCACGTTTTGTTTACTGTTTATCATTTTGCCTCTTTCACATTTCCCTAAATATAGGGTCAGTGAGGAATAATAATACAGCAGCTTTTAAGGGGTGAAAAGCACAGCAGTAATTCCAGGCCAGGAGAAAGCAACCTGACATTGTGCAAACTTTCAGCCGAGCTGTGCTCTGTGACCCAGCTGGATCTCCATGGCTTGTGGCTAGAAAGTGTTGATTTTGAGAGGAGGGTGAACAGCCAAGTGCAGCCACAGTTGAGATGAAAAAATTGATTTCCCAAAAGGGAACAAGGAGGTCACTCCAAATGGAAGGCTGCTGGTCATGCTCCTGAGCTGCTTGGTGAAAATGTATAATGCGGCTGAAGGAAGTTTCCAGTGTGGTACATAAAACTGGCATCAGGGCGTTTGCCATGAGGTTATAAAGGTCATCTTTATGTTCCCTAGCAACAGCTTTTGCCAGTTAGCCTCACAGAGGCAACCCACTGTTGTTTTAGCACTTTTCTTTGTATTAATTAGGTCTGGCTAAAACTGAATTTTTACTTTGCTTTTAGCAGGGAGAGAATGACTAAATGAGTCTGAGGATGTTGAGGCCTTTCTTGCCCAAAGAATCACCATTTCTCCTCGTATGCCTTTTTATAAAATCACTGCATAAGCAATTTCACTATTACAACACACATTATTGACATACTCACCAGTTTTAGCATCCATGGGCTTCCACGACATGTGGCAAAGCATCCAAATAGGCCAAAAACCACAATGGTGGTGCCAGTCCCAATGAGCACATAAGGGGCATTGGTGGAGTTCTCTGCAATAAGAGAAATGTATGTGCCCAAAGTAAGCTTGCCCCAGACTCCAACTGCCAGAAGAATGACACCAGTAATCTGAAAGAAAATGGGAGGAAACAAAAGAAGTATTTAATTAGGAAGAATAGTCAGAATTAATAGAACGAAACAAATTTTTTGGAATTTAAGTCAAGGTGTCTAGAGACCTGATTGTCTGATTCCAGAATCTGCAAGTCATAATGTGCTATGGTCTTGCAACAAATATAAATTTAAAAAAAAAATGCAAACCTTATACATCCAATGCCAAACCATGATGTATGAAATTGATGGTTATCTAATGATTAATGCAGTTCAAAGAGGTGTTTCAGTTCTTAGTTTTGCAAAATACATGTAGAAATTACAACAACCCAAAATCTTTTCTCTCTAACTGCCTTCTCATAGTGGGTATCTCACAATGACATATATTTCCAACCCTGCAACCCCGATAACTTTAAAAATTCAAAACTTTCTTCTGATACAGTAAAACTGAGTTCAAATCCCAGCTTTGTAACTTACTATGAGCTCTTGGGCAGGGCAGCTAGGTGGCACAGTGGATAGACCACTGGGCCTAAAGTTAGGAAGTTCAAATTTGGTCGCTGACACTTACTGTATGACCCCGGGCAAGTCACTTAACTCTGTCTGCTTCAGTTCCTCATTTGTAAAATGAGCTAGAAAAGAAAATGGCAAACCATTCCAGGATCTTTTCAAAGAAAACCCCAAATAGGGTCGTAAAGAGTCAGATATTACTGAACAAAGGACTGAATAACAACATGAGGTCTTGGGTAAGTTACTTAACCTTACTAAGGCTGTTTTCTCATCTGTAAAACCAGGCCAAAGATACTAACCCCATGGACTATTGTGAGGAAAATGTATTTGAATGACTACATAAATGCAAGCTACAGTATTATTATTCTTTAAAAAAAAACCAGGCTGGCCGATTTTCTCTTTCAGGTTTAATCTTACTAGCAAAATTACTATTACAACAAAAATTTCTCTTACAACAAGAGTATTTCCAAGCCCTATTGATAGACCATTTGGGGGGTTTCTTTTTTCCTAAACACTACTCAGTACTAAAGAATTCTAGGACAACAGAAGAATTTTAATAGTCCTTCTGGACTAGGTGTAATTGTATTTGCCCAAACCCCATTTGGATCACCAAATGAGGTCCAGAGAGTGTGCTTAAATTCTAGAATTTAGCAACACATATGATGCTATTCTGCTTCAAGTCCATTTCCCTTTTTTATTAATGGTGGATACTCAAGAGGAAGGGTTGGAATGTAATTGAGGAGAACGTGGAAGAGGTGACATGTCCCCTTTAAAAACAGATATAAACACATAAACCGTGTAGCTGGTGGTGATCTATTATTAACTGATAGTGAAACAGGCATTGGAAAGAAGTCAGATGACACGTTCTGTATTCTCTGCTGACATCTAGTGGCCAAGTAGAAAACATTTCTATTTCCTTTCTTTTCCCATTCACACCTACTTACTGAAGGAGAATATAAAATGTTACCTCATCTCATATATGGGTGTCTAAATAATATGGGGTTACCATGAAGGTAAGAGATACTTGGGAGCCTGGATAGGAAAGAACAGTGCACATGTATGTGTGTGTGTATGTATATATGTGCATATATATATATATACACACACACATATTTCTGTGTATACCTATGTATTTGTATATATCTACAACTATAGCTATCTCTACATTTACATCTTTAGATTTCCAATGAATTATTCTAAATCCAGATCAGCCAATGTCCTGGGTAGTCAAGAAAACTTGTTATAAGATACAGTAATTTAACATTCAACGATTCAGAAATGTACTTTATACACCAAGGGAATTTCATAGATAGAGCATACTTTGATCTCACATGGCATTTGACAAAGTCTCTCACAATATCCTTGTGGACAAGATGGAGAAACCAACCAATCAATCCACAAGTATTCATTAAGTACTTAACTGTGCCAATTCTGAGAATGCAAAGACAAAAAATGAAACAGAGACACATCTACATATAAGGATATAGAATACATACAAAAGAAATAAAAGGGAGTTTAACTGTAATAGCAGAAGAATCAAAAAAATCTTCATGCAGAAGATGGTATCTTACAGACAGTGATGAATTTTGCAAGGCAGAAATGAGGAGGGAGTGAATGCCAGATATCTCAGAAGGCCCTTACAAAGACATGGAGAAAGGAGATGGATTCATATGTGCATGAGAAACAAAGAGAACTCCAGTTGGCCTAGACCAGAGAATGGAGGAAAAGAAGAAATGCACAACAAGGTTGGAAAGATGGGTTCATATCATATTATGAAGAGCTTTATCCTACAAGCAATAGAGAATCACTGGGATTTAGTGAGCCGGCAAAACTCTTCTTGTACATCCTTAGAACCATTTGAATTAACTGGTCCCAAATCCACCTAAACCTTTTGTCGTCAACATCTCCTTACTCCGTACAAGTACAGACTGGATAACTGTTTTGGGGGGGGGGGGTGATGATACTGTAGAAGGAATTCTTACTGAGGTGGAGGTTGGACTAGATGACCTCTGGGGGTCTCTTTCATCTCAAATTCTGTAAAGTTACCATTTCTGCCCCAAATTTGGGAATACACGGAATATAAAGTTATACTTTATAAAATCATCCATGGTCATTGCTGTAACATTAACGTATAAAAATCATATATGTCAGTGAACTTACAAAAAGAGTGTCCTGTATATAAAACTGCATTAAGACTTATGAGATACCTTGCATAGCTCTGGGAATTATTGGCATGGAGATGCTAATTGAACTCGTGGGAGGTGATGACATCAGCAAGTGAGTTAATGTTAAGGGAAAAGAGAAGTAAGCCCAACCCAAAGCCTTGGGGGACATACCCACGCACAGTTAGTGGACATGATTTGAACAGAGATCCAGCAAAGGAGACTGAATGGGAGGAATCACATAGGTAGAAGAAGAACCAGGAGAGAACAGTGTCATAAAAACCTAGACAGGAGAGAGTATCTAGAAGGAACGAGTGATCAATTACCAAAAGGCTACAGAGAGTTCAAGAAGGATGAGAATTGAGAAAAGGCCATGAGATTTGACAATTAAAGAGATCAGTGATAAGTCTGGAGAGCACACTTTCAGTTGAATTATGAGGTCAGAAGCCAGATTATAAAGGGTTTAGAAGAAAGTAAGTGGAGATGAAGTAGAGCCATCTAATATACTGGCTGTGCTAGAGCAGATGGAAAGAGATAGGATCAAAGATGCATTTTGAGGAGTTTGCCTTGGCAGAGAAAAGGGCCACTTCTTGCAAGATAGGGTTGAGAAAAAAATAGTGGGAGGAAATATATGAGTGACATGAGATGGGGGGTGGGGGGGAGCTGTCATTGAAGGGTCTCAATTTTTTGGAAAAATCTGAGGTGAAGTCTTCAGCTAAGGGGGATGGGTATGGGGAAGGAAACAGGTGCTGTAGAAGGCCTTTGAGGAGAGAAGAAAAGGTTTAGATTAGCCACTGCCGTTCTTGGGTCATCCTCAACAATCTTCTTCTTTGCTCTTATCACCAAGCTGGTTTTAGCCTGTTTCTTAGGTCTACAATGAGATACAACATTTGATCTTTCAACCCCCCCTCCCTGCTTCTCCTTCCCCAGACCAACACCCATGAATGGAGTCAATCTTGTAATTTGTGTGTGAATTTTTCTTCTTCATCTGCAATATCTCAAGGATATTCTCTGCTTTGGGGAATCCCAAGATCTATAGAAAGGTCATGAATTTGGAATGGGTGTTTTCCACTTTCTGTTACGAGGACAGACTTCATAACTTCCTAAAGTAACTATTGTTGCTGGGAGCTGAATGAGACACTCATCCCCCAAGTAAGTCAATATACCTTACTTTAATGACTATACCAGTTTTTCTTCCTTAAGAAAAAAAAAATTACTTTTGCTTCCAATCAAAGAAAACACAGTACAAGATGAAGCAGAGAAATAAGGTAAACCACATTATGTGGCCTGGTGAAAATACTACCACCTTACAACTTCTAGGTCAACCACAAGCCACCACATCTAATAGAACATCCATCAGCAGCAGTGGTTGAGGTTACCACCTCTTAGAATCAAAGCACTGGGAGTAGAAGAGACTTTAGAGATCACTTAATTCAACTATTTCATTGTTTTAGTTCAACATTTAGTACATGAATTCTTAACCTTTTGTGTGTATCACATGGCCTCAATCTGGTGAAGCCTAAATACCAACCACTGTAGTTTATTGCCTACATTCT
This sequence comes from Vombatus ursinus, assembly GCF_900497805.2. Lineage (NCBI taxonomy): Eukaryota > Metazoa > Chordata > Mammalia > Diprotodontia > Vombatidae > Vombatus > Vombatus ursinus. The sequence continues at coordinate 3,899,736 of NW_020954587.1, read as the reverse complement.
TAATTTAAAAAAAAAAACAAAACTAAATTTCAGTTAGAGGTTTGGGAAAATAAAGATGTTTATTTTAAAAATTGAAAAGTTGTTATTTTCCCAAATTTATTGGTATGTTGGTTGATTACACTTTGGATGGGTAACCAAGCAAGGCTTTGGAACTACTCAAAAGGTATATACCTTTATTCAAATATAAATTTGAACCTTAAAAATAAAAGGCACTTAGTATCCTGGACAAGCTGTTTTTGCACGCCCCCTCTTTAAGCAACTAAGAAACAAACAAAAAAAAGGTATAGAGGATTCAACAGGGCAGCTTTCATAGTTGCATTTATATCTTCATACAGTTAACTGTCATCATAAAAATGTTCCCTGTACACAAAGATAATATTGCCAACCTAGTATAGGCAGGATGTGTGCTTTGAGTTGCCCCTTCTGACAAATGACCTGGAATTTCATTTATTCATTAAACCAACAAATATTTATCATGTACCTACTATGTGCTAGGCATTATATGTATATACACAGGAAAGAGAACAGATAATCCCAAGACAAGATTCTAGATGAGCTTTTCGTCTAAATCAGTTATCTCCAGAGTAAGAAACAGTCCCCCTGAATCAAAGCAGAGTGTGAAGGGTGACAAGATGGGGCATATCTCAACCTTACTCTGACTGCCAATTACGGGGCTTATCTCTAACTCAACCAGACCTATCCTTATCCACTAACACCACTGTAGTCCATCTGCTTCCTCTGCCATGAAAGCTCTCAATCCTCCCTCTTCTGAGTCCTATGGCAGCAGTTCCTTCAGGCCCACCAGAAACTCACAGTAGCTGCACAAGTGCCAATAGGCAACGACTCCTCTATGATTTGCCTCTCAGATCACATCACTGCTGCAGATTTTGCAGCTCTGGCTAGTGACCAATGCTCAAGAACCCTGATCCTCTCTCTTCTTTTTTTATTTTTCCATTTTGCATGCTTCATTATATAGGACAAAGTGAACATGAATACATTGTAATCTGTACCATAGATATAATTACTTTATCTTTTCCCCAAAACCCACCCCTTTGCCAGACTTTCCTAGGATACTGCCATTCCTTCAGTCACTTAGGTCCTCACAAATTCAGGGTCATCTTCTATTCCTCACTTTCCTTCACCCCACAAATTCAATAAGTTGCCAAACCTTGTTGCTTCGTCCTCAACATTCCTCATATATTTCTCCTCTCTGTTCATGCAGCTATCACCTGATTACTATCTCTGAGGCATTATACCAGATATAGGAGATACACAAAGGTGAAAAATGGCAATCTATTTCCTCATGGAGCTCACAGTTTAGTAGAGAGATGACATATAAATGCAAAGTAGATAAATAAAAGTCTGATGAAACAAGCACACAATAAAAATATAAAATTATAGGAAGACTAGAATTTTTTTCTAGAAGGAATACTATTAAGAATCGGTTAGAATGGGCATATGTTGGACAAGTCTACCCATCAGCACCACTTCTACTATCATCTCCTCTCAGACTCAGGTGGAAAATATCCCTTCCCTGAACTGATACTGCCTCCACCCAAGTTCAGGCTCTCATGACTTCTTGCCTGAACTATTCTAACAACCTAATTCAGGGGTGGGGAGCCTTTTATTAAGGCAATTTGTTCTGTGAGGTTTGGATTCAGTCAATGAGCCACACTTGAGGACCCAGAGGGCCTCATGTGGCCTCGAGGCTGCAGGTTCCCCACCCCTGGCCTAAATGATCTCCCTGCTTCTAGCCTCTCTCATTCCCAATCTATCTTTCCCACAACTGACAAAATGATATTCCCAAAATGCAGATTTGAGCCTATCATTCCCTCATTCAAAAATATTCAAGGGCTCCCTATTACTTCTGAGATAAGAAAAGATACCCCTCACCTTGGCATTTAAAGGACTCTGTAATATGACTCCAAGCTACCCTTCCAGGTTTATTTCATATTACTCCCCTTCACCCATTTTTCATTTCAGTCAGACTAAACTTCCAGCTTTTTCCCACAGATAACTCTCTCTTCCACATTCGTGCCTTTCCATAGGTGGGCCGACATTCCTGGAATGCATTCCCCGTCATTAATTCATCTTTTTCAAATCTCTAGTTTACTTCAGAGTAATAGTTCAAATGCCATGGCCTATACCAATTTTTCCCCGATTCTTCTAGTAGTCAGTGTTCTCTCCCTTTTGTAACAATTTCGTAGAACTTTGTATTTACATCTCTGTGTACATGTTATTCTCTTACTTCCCTGTAGCATGGAAGAGCCTTGACTTCTGTCTTTGTATACCCAAGGCTAAGCACAGCACATTTGCTGAATTAAACTTTTAATGAGGGTAGCCAGAGGAGACTTCTTGGAGGTGTTTGGATTTCTGCTAAGCACACTCCCTGCCATATTTTCAGCAGCTAGAGGGATTTACCACCTCACAAACCCTCTACCTACTACCTCCCTTCAACTCCTGGAGCCATATCAATACTGCCATGGATGCTGGAAAGAGTATGTGTCAATCCGGCACCATTCAGCAACCCTGTAACTTTCCAAACCTTGGTATATAGTCAGTACTGAATAAATTTTCCTTCCTTATTTCACTTCTTTGTTTGTTCATTCCTTCCTTCTTTCCTTCCTCATTCATGAATAGGGATAGGAGATTAATGGCACAAACAAAGGCAAGGGACTAATAAAGCATGAGATCTATTTGGAAGGTCTGGTATTCAAGGACCAAGGAGTTCCAATTTTTCAAGGTTCCATTAAAAGTTTCTGAACAAGGTAGTGACAATCAATTTTCTCCTCTACTCATGTCACCCATATCTTTTCTCATCCCTGATTCTCTCAGTTGAGGACCTCACTGAGGGCCAACTCCAACCTACTAAGAATGGTTTTTACACATTTATTTTAAAATGCAAAAAAAAAAAAATCTTAACTCATAGGCCTCATAAAAGCAGACAGTGGTCCATATTTGGCTCACAGATCTTAATTTGTAAACCAGTCGATGCTTCTTAGGTTTCCTTTGCTGGCTTAACATTTATATGATACCCCCTAATTGTGAGCATAGACCAAGTCTTTGGGCCTTCTTTTCTTTACCTTCTGACTTTATAACTTCATAAGCCAAGGGTTTGATTATTATCTCTATATAAATGAGTACAAGATCTAAAGATCCAACCCTAGTTTCTCTCTTGAAGTCCCAAGTCTGCATCATCAACTATATACTTTTCAAATTAGGTATCTCACAGATACATCGAACTCAGTATGTTTAAAATAGCACTCATAATCTTTCTCAAAAACCTTTGTCTCTACTGAGACCCACTCAACCTTCCAATCTCCCAGGTTCAAAACCTCAGCATCATTCTTGATTCCTCATTCTCCCTCACCCCAGGTATCCAATCAGTTGCCTAATCCTGCCATTTCTGCTTCCACAACATCCCGGCCATCTACTCTTCTCACAACTCAGTTCAGGTGCTTGCCATCTCTTGACTGGACAATGACTTTCTAATTGGCCATCCTGTCTCAAAGTCTCTTCCTACTCCAATCCATCATCCATACATTTGTCAAACTGATTTTCCTTAAGCACAGATATGACAATATTACTTTCATATTCAATAAACTCCAGTGGCTTTCTATTTCCTGTACAATAAAAAAAATAAACTCCTTAGCCTCTCTAAAAGAGAGACTACAAGAGAAAGAAAAACAAAGGGCCAAAGGCTGGTCTTAGGGGATGCCTACATTTAGGATTTGGGAGAAGAAAAAACCTTCTGCCCCAAGGAGGCAGAACAAACTGTCAACAGAGTTTGGAGGAAAGCTGAGATGGTACAGAAGCCAAGAAAGGAGAGAAAGCTTCAGTAAGGAAGATTAGTAGTCAGCAGGGGATGTGGATGAGGTATATAGTTAGTGATTAAACAGTGTCAGGATGACTGAAAACTCAATCTTGGCTTCAATGGCATCATGGTCTGCTCCAACTAAACCAGCCTAGACATGCCCCTCTTTAATTAATTACCCTCATACTTCCCTAAAGCCTCATTTAATTATATTTTGTATTTAAAGTATTACTTTACTGGAGGGCTGTTGGAGTTAAGTTCAATTGGCAGAAATATGGACATTAGCACAAAAAAAAATTGTGTTTGATAGTTCTAGGTTTTCAACTCTTTTTAAAGGAGAGTCTTCTGCCACAGGATGTTCAGAATGCATACTGAATGCTCACAGGGATTTTAAAAAATACATACAGGGCCATATGGGGTTATAATTCTAGATCTAACTGTTCACTGGTCCCAGATTCAATATACTTAATTTCTCTCCTTATAAAGTAGAGTAAATGATCGTTTTATAGTAAACTAGATTCCTTTAAGCCTGGCTACCTTTAAGTCTCTACTAACTGGCTAAGTGATCAAAGGCAAGTGAATTAATTTCCCTTTACCTTGATTTCCTCATCTATACCTTCATTCCAAATGAACGGACTGGAGGAAATTATGTCTGGGAAAACTTCCATCTTTAATATGCTATGATTTTATGGAAAACAGTTATCATTACATAATGACCATGATCAAAAGGCGATGTGAACAGCATGATGGGGAATTTACTCTATGCTAAGCATTTCACTGGTGTCCTGAGAGCTTTTAATCTCAGGTGTGTGCTTCAAGCATATAGCTAAGTCTGTCCCAAACTAGAGATGATGTGCTGAGTCCATTTTTTGCATATATGGGGGAAGGGTGGTATTTTTATATCCTGTTATTGCTGAAGCTATAATTAATTCAATTAGTTTCTTTGCTGAATCCTTAGTATTTTCTAAGTAAGCCATCATGTAATCAGCAAAGAAAGATCATTTTGTCTCCTCTTTGTCCACCTTCATACATTTCATTTCTTTCTCTTGTCTTATTGATATTGTTAGCATTTTTATATAGAATGAATATAAAAATATAGAATTTCTGTATTTCAATTATTTTACATACTCATGTAAAATAACCGGGGGAAAAGGGCAAGACCTTACTTTATGTCTACATTTACTGAGAAGGCTTCTAGTGTATCTCAATTGTGCTATGTCTATACTTTGTAAGGTTTTTAATACAAATAGGCTGATATGTGATAGAGTGGCTAGACCATCGGATTTGGTTTCAGGAAGATCTGAGTTTGAATCCTGTCTCAGACACTTACTAGCTGTGACTCTGGGCAAGTCATTTAGCCTCTCCCAGTCTCAGTTTCCTTTTCACCTACCTCATAGGGTAGATGTGAGGATCAAATCAGGTAACACTAGTAAAACTTCTTTGTAAACCTTAAAGCACTATATAAATTGTAAGCTGATGATGATTATGATGATGGTAGTGGTGATGCATTCTGTACATTGTCAAAGGCTTTTTTCTGTACTGATTGAGCTAAATGTGTGGTTTGGTATGTTTTTTTTCTTTAAGATGATTAATTATATTAATTGTTTTCCTAATTTTGAACCATCCCTTGCATCCCTTGGATAAATCCCACATGGTTACATAATGAATGATTCCTTGGATAAATTGCTATAGTCTGACAGGATTTTATTTAACATTTTGGAATTGATATTAATTAATGATACTTGTCTATTTCTTCTTTGCTTTATCCTTCTATGGCTTAGGATGGTATTAGGACTATATATGTCTCATAAAAGGAGTTTGGCCTTCAACATTACCTGAAAATAACTTGCAGCATTCTTTTAAAATCTGATAGAGAGATTTATCAGATTTAAAGTCTGATAGAGAGACTTCCACTTCCAGGAGCCAAAACGGTGGAGTAGGAAGTAAGTCGCTATCACTCTCCCTTACTGTCCTCTGAAAGCCCAGAAAATATTGCCCCAGGAAAAACCCTGGAACAGCTGAGCCAGCAGAAAGATGAGGGGCAGCAGTCTTGTAGCCCAGGAAGCTTGGGGGATTAACAGGAAAGGCCCCTCTCACTCTGGGGGAGGGGAAGCAGTACAGAACAGGAGGCATCCCAGCAAGCCAGTGGCAAGTCCCACCTCAGCATACCAGCGAGAGATGCTGAGCTCCAGGGTGGTGGAGCAGGCAAGCGCCAACACCCCACTCCCACTCCAAGTACCTCAGTACAAGGGGAACCAGTAGACACCACCACATGCACTGGTGTTCTCTAGCAGCCAAATCTCCCAGTGCCTCAGCAAAACTTCGGGAAGCACAACTCCAGAAGGCAAAGCTCCAGGCTGACAGACATTCTTCAGCAGCCAAATGTCCAGGTGAGCAGGAGCCAAACATTTAAGTGCAAGGCCCGAGTGAGCAGGAGTCAAACATATGAGTGCAAGGCCTGGGTGAGCAGGCGACCTCCAGGGGCCAGACTCCCTACCCCCACCCTGAGAGCCCCAGTGTTGCTGACCCCAGCTCAGCACCAGGTAAACTGCCAGAACCCTACAACCTCCAGCTGCCAGCACCTGAAGCCCCAGCACACAAAGTCAATGTCCGGGTGCCGGCTCCCAGCACAAGAAGCTTGGATCAGTACACCCTGCTCTCCAGCAGGAGAGTTCAACATTTTCTAAAAGTCAGGAAATAGGCAAACACCATGAGCAAAAAGCAGAAACGGACAATGACCACAGATTCTTATTATGGCGACAGGGAAGATCAAGGCACAAATTCAGAAGAAGACAACATTGTCAATATACACACATCTGAAACGTCAAAGCTCTTCTTGGAAGAGCTCAAGAAGGATTTTAAAAGTCAAATAAGAGAGGTATTAGAAAAATTGGGAAAACAAATTAGAGGTATGTAAGATAGAGTCAATAGCTTGGAAAAGGAAGGACAAAAATTTACTGTAGAAAACAAGTCCTTAAAAAATACAATTGGTCAAATGGAAAAAAAGTACACTGAAGAAAATAACTTCTTAAAAAGTAGAATTGGCCAAATGGAAAAGGCACAAAAATTCGCTGAAGAGAAGAATGCCTTAAAAAGTAAAATGGGCCAAATGGAAAAGGAGGTACAAAATCTAATAGAAGAAAACAATTCATTAAAAATCAGAATTGGGCAAGTGGAAGCAAATGACTCTATGAGAGATCAAGAATCAATCAAACAGAAAACAAAAGAATGAAAAAATTGAAGAAAATATAAAATACCTCATTGGTAAAGTCTGATAGAATTCTCCTGCGAATACATCAGGACTAGGAATTTCTTCCTTTAGTAGTTCCTTCACAACTAGTTATATTTCTTTTTCTAAGATTGGATTATTTAAGAATGTCAATTTGGTGTTCTATCAGTTAGGGCATTTTATATTTTTAAAGTAATTTTCTTTCCTTTAGATTCTTAATTTTGTTGGCATATAATTAGATAATTCTTTTTATTTATCTTGGTTCCGTTACAACTTAGCTTTGCTCTTTTAATTATTTATTTAAGTAATAGATTTTATTTTCTCCTCTCTTCTTTTTAAAAAGTTCATTAAAGGATGATTAATTTCATTAATTTGTTCAAAGAAACAACTTTTTAGTTTTATCAGTTCTATAGTCTTTTTGATTTTTAATAAATCTACTTTTCCTGTAATTTCAAAATTTCTTTTGTGCTCCCTGTGAGTCTATTTCTTAGGTTTCTAATTCTTTTAAATGCATAATCACTTCATTAATTCTTTCCTTTTGTATTTTGTTAATAAATGTATTTAGGGATAGAAATTTTCTGCTTTAGCTGCTCCCCAGAAATTTTTTACATTATCTCATCATCATGATTGCCTTTCATCTAATTGCTGTTATGATGATTTGTCCTTTGACCCATTCATTATTTAAGATTTCAATAAGTCTCCATTTAGGTCTCTGTCGTTTGTTTGTATTCTCTGCACTGATTACTATTTTTATTGTGTTGTAGTCTATAAATGTTGTTTAGTATTTCTGCCTTTTTACATTTATTTGAAATTTCTGTGTCCTTATATATGGTCAATTTTTTTTTAAATAAAATTGTGGCTTAGAAATGTCTGAATCTACATTTAAGGTGGGGCTGAGAGCCTATACTTTGGAGCTTTTCTAGCAAACTCAACTTGAGTCATAATATGGCATGGCCTTCTTTGGTGAGGTCCTCTTATAATGAAGCCTTTTTGTTACTTCGATACCTAAATCTCAAAGCTTTGAATTGGCCTTAAGACTCACCTATACTTCATCTCACTGTTTTCAATTCAAGTCAACCAAACATTTATTAAATACTTCTATGTTAACACAACTGTGCTATCAGAAATATAAAAATAAATAAGACATTAGGCTCTATGAAGTCAGGGTATCTGTAGTCAGTGTGATACAACTTTATTACAAATGTAACTTAAGCACCTAAGAGAAGTGCAAAGTGTTAAAATGAACAGGATCACAAAGACAGGTCATATGTGCCCTTATAGAGGGAATCATATTTCATGTATATAAATAGTATTTTATAGGGTGCTTTTGTTACAACCCTACAGATATAAGCAGTGTTTCATTTTCCATGCCTGGAATGGTTTCTTTCCTCATCTCTGCCTCCTGGCTTCCTTCAAGTACTAAATAAAATCTCGCTTTGTTCAAGAAGCTTTTCCTCATTCCCCCTAATTATAGTGCCTTCCTTCTATTGATTGTTTCTTATTTAATCAGTCAGCAAACATTTTTTTTAATTGATTTATTTTTAGTTTTCAACATTCACTTCCATAAGCTTTTGAGTTTTAAATTTTTCTCTCCCTCCCTTCCCACGATGGCACACAATCTGATATAGGCTCTACATATACGTTCCTATTAAACATATTTTCACATTAGTCATGTTGTAAAGAAGAACCAGAACCAACAGGAGGAACCACAAGAAAGAAGAAACAAAACAAGAAAAAAAAAAGAATAGTATGCTTCTATCTGCATTCAGACTCCATAGTTCTTTCTCTGGATGCAGACAGCATTTTCCATCATGAGATTTTTGGAGATGTCTTAGATCCCTGCATTGTTGAGAAGGGCTAAGTCTATTGAAGGTAGTCATTGCACAATGTGGCTGTTACCATGTACAGTGTTCTCCTGGTTCTGCTCACTTCACTCAGCATAAATCCATACAAGTTTTTCCAGGTTTTTCTGAAGTCTGCCTGCTCATTATTTCTTATAGCACAATAGTTCAATAAACACTTATTAAGCACCTACTATGTGCCAGGCACTGTGCTAAGTGCTAGGGACACAAAAAGAAGCAAAATACAAGCTCCCGCTCTCAAGAAATTTACAATGGAAAGAGGGAAACAACATGCAAATAAATATATATAAAGCAAACTATATTATTTGCATGTTGCAACCCCAATTACACTGTGAGCTCCTAGAAAGCAAGGACTACCGTTGTTTTATTTGCCTTTCTTTGTATCCCCAGGGCTGAGCAGGTGCTTAATAGATGTTTACTGACTATTATCACTATTTTAGAGTTGAGGAAACGGGCTCAGAAGTGACATTCTCAAGGTCACATGGCTAGTAGAAAGGACAGATAGGACTTAAAAACCAAGGCCATGGCTTAAAGCACTCTGTTATACTTCATATCCCTAGTGAGTGGAAAGAATGCTGCATTTATCTGGATTTTAAAGCCCCTGGTTTTACTCCTGGTTCTCTTGCATACTACTTCTGTGACCTTAGACAAACCACTTCCCCTCTCTAGGACCCTCATTTATAAAATGGGAGAGTTGGAGTATGTGACTTCTAAGGTTCGTTCCAGCTCTAAATCTATGATTTTGGTTTCTCCTTCTTCTCTTTTACCCTGAATGAGTTTTTGAGCTTTTGATATTTCCATATCATTCTTCACTCCTTTCATCTACTTTATAAGGACTTGGTTTTCTTTTTTCCTAAGAGCCTCTGATGAAAGGCAGTATGTGTATAATATAATAACATTAGTCTTAATATATTTATATTATGCATTGTTAAATCAAGGTGGATTTTCTTGAGCTACTTATTGTGTGAGTTTCCTGACCTTAATGTTTCATTTAAAAATTTTCAAAAGAGGACACAAATTACTTTAAAGCTTGGCTTTTGATTTACCTTAATCAGAAGGGTTTACAAAAGATGCTTTATGTAAATCATACAAACTTACTCCTTCAATTTCCCAACTCTCCTGGAGGTTTCAAAGTAGGAAGTAAGAAACTGAAGGTTAAATCTGGCAGGATACAGTTCATAGCTCTGATTTAACTAATGAAACAGATTTAGAAACAGATGCCATGCAGGTAAATGTCTATCGGCAAGAAAGGCTAGTAAAGCTTCATAAAATGAAATTAAATGCTTAGAAAGCAGTACCTGCTGTAGTAATTGAGAGAGCTTCAGGTCTGATATTTAGGGGATTCTCAATCCTCTATCCCCAAATTCCAAAATGATATCCATGCTGCTTTTTAACCTGTTGGCAAAGCAGTGTCTTGGAAAAATCACATTTATGACCTAAGGGCTAGTAATCTAAATACGTGTAACATTAGTAGGCTTGCCACCTACCAACATTTCATGGAGGAGCTCTGGAAATAAACAGATTTTCTGTACTCCCCCATGATCTCCTGCTCATGTGAAAACTACCTTGGGTGACTGCCAAACATCCTAAGCTTACTGCAGCTAGCAACTCTCTATGTCAATGAAATACCATATGCACCAATGACACTTTCAAGGGACAAGCAGTAAGTAAATGCTCTTGAACAAGATCTACAAATTCCATTTTCTGACACAGGAGGGCTCTGGTGATTGTATGCTCACAATCACTATTTTTCGGCATTATAATAGTGACCTACCTTTAACTGGAAGGAGGGGAAGAGGAGAAAGTCTTCATCTATATCTCAACCAAAATTATAATGACAGATTGTCTGCAATCACACATTTCTCACCATAAAATTAATATGCAAGGAAGAGAAACTCTATTCCCTTCAAATGTATTGCTGAAACATACTGAAGGACCCACTACAGACAGACCTTAATCTCTAAGTAGATTCTGTGAATACAATACTCCATTCACGCCTATAAAACTCTATAGAAGGACAGATACATGACAGCATTAAATTTTCCCACTGTGTGGCAATATTATTTCTGCCTCTATCTACTCTATTCAGATAGGGTAGTCTCATTCCTTAAGATCTCATGCTTATGGAATCCAATGCCCATCTTTATCTACCCCATACCTGTAATTATTTCTCTCCTCATTCTCATTTATCCAAATTCTAGCCACCCTTCCAATCTGTATTTCAAGTCTCACTTACAGGAAGCCTCCTTCAATAACTATGACCAACAGTGGTATCTCTCCTCTTTCACACTGCTTACAGTATTGCCTACAATGTACATTTTGGCCCTTGCTTATAGTCACTTTACCCCTTTATTATATATTATCTTATATTTTTCATGCCTTCTCTTCTCAAGTGGGTTTTAGGTTCCTAGAAGGCAGGATAACTTTGTGAAACAATTAATGCACAGAGCCAGTTACACAGCAGATGTTCAATGCATCCTAAAACCAAGTTAGTTTAGTCAATTCATTAAAATTCAATTCCCTCATAAGTAGGCTACCTTTGAGTAAACTGAGGGAATTGAAGGGATTAGGACAATAAGTGGTTAATAGTCAGAACTGAGTGAGCCACACTAACTCTACCTTGTGATTAGGTTGGAGCTAGCTTAGTTTCTATTCAATTATGAGTGTAGTCCAATTTCTATCTTGCGAGAAAATTTCATTCAATTGTGGGAATTGGGAGAAAATTTTATTGTATTATTTGAACTGAACCCTGCATGGCTGGGAAGCTGGACCACCTCTATCTACCTTCTGCTTGGAAACCCTTAACTAAAGACCTAGGTTAAGCTGACCAAAAACCTGGTCAGATCCAAAGACTGATGCAAAGATGTATAATTGTACATCTTGAGCAACCATTGTGTCTTAAATGAAAACTGGCACCATAAGATCTGTTATTGTTTCCCTGTTCCTTTATTTGTTTACAGACAATTGGGGGGAGTGGGACACCTCCTTTTCTCATTTCAGGGAATTACATCTGTTTATTTTCCTCCTCTCAACTAGGAAAGTCCCTAATCTTTCCTCTAATTAGAAATCAGATTACCCAATGTTGCATTGTATAATTTTAATTAATTGACCTTATTTGATTGTTTTTAATGTATAAAAGTCTGTCGTCCCCTGTATTTGGGGTCCAGGATTAAGTTAGGGAAGGTGCCTGGTCTCGATGTGTTAGGCAATTGGCATGCATTGCTTAATAAATCAAAATGCTTAGAAGCTCGATCCTTTATTTCCTCAGTCATTCATCTTTCACTGCCATATCATCTGTGCAAATTCTTAGATAGGGCTGAAACTGGTTCTGACTAAGCTTTGAGAAATTTGATGCCCTAACCCCTTCAATTTAATTCAACAAACTATTAGGCACAACAGAGGCTTAGCTTTACAGAACCCTCCTAATTGTGTCCCCCATTAGAATGCAGATTCCTTGAGACCATCTTTGACACTGGCCTATTTGTTTCTCAAGTGCTAACCACATTGCTTTGCACATAGCAAGAACTTAATAAATACTTTTTCACTCATTGATCTATTCACAAAAATGCAGAGGCTTTAAAGCACATATCTGAAAAACAGTTTCCAACTTGTAGCTTTTCATAGCCCCAAGCTAGAGCTCCCATTTTCTGTGGTCAAGTGAACGGGAATTTGAACTTTTCTTATGCTTAAGTTGGAACCATTTGGTTGTACCATCAACTCACATTTACATGACACTTTTCCAGTTTATAAAGATTTTTTTTTCCTCATGGAGACCCTATGAGAAAGTATAGGAATTATTACCATTTTACAAGGTGCTTTTGCAACAATACTTGTGTTACCTCTTGGGACAACTGCTCTTCTCACCCATAGATGAAGAATCTGAAGCTCAGGGAGGTAGTCACATGGGTTCATTCAGAACAAGTCTCCCTAAGCTCATATAAGTTACAGTTTTTCTATTAATTTCTCTGTTGTCCCTGCTGCAACTATATAAGGAAGGAACTGAACAACTTTATTTCTCATATGTCAAGATGGAGAAGGGAGAAGAGATTGTGTGAAGTTAAGCAAAGACTGGCTTGCTTTTTTAAAAGATTTCATTGCACTACATTGTAAGAGCAGGATGTCTATGACATTCGCCAACCAGGAAAGGAAGATTAGAGGTTGCTACACAAACCATTTGCCTTATTAAGAAGGGGGTGGGTAGGGGCAGCTAGGTGGTACAGTGGATAGGGCACTGGCCCTGAAGTCTGGAGGACCTGAGTTCAAATCCGGCCTGAGACCAAACACTTGACACTTAACTAGCTGTGTGACCCTGGGCAAGTCAACTTAACCCCAATTGTGTAAAAGTTAAAAAAAAAATAAAATAAAAAATAAAAAAAGAAGGGGGTGGGGGAGTGGACAGGTTATCTGCCCTTTGGAAAAGGTATAAAGAGCTATGTGTAGGGCCAAAGTGAACTTATGTTCAATAACAAAGATGTCCATTTCCAGCGACAACAGAAAAGAAGATCTAATAATAGCTTTGCTGAAATGAAATCAAAGCTGCCACCAAAAAAACAAACAAAACCAAGGTAAACAAATTCTATGTGCTTATTAAGCTTCCTTGCTTTTTATAGGGGCTAAATTTTATTAAGCTCCATTTAATAAGGATACTAATTAAATTTTACTGACAACTACATAAACGGAGGAAGGAACTCCCATTATCAGAGAAGTTTAAGAGTGGAACAAGGATTAACAAACTTCTCATCTAGAAGGTAAATTAGGGGTCATCTAACTTAACCTCATTTTATAAATAAGGAAATTTAGGCCCAGAGGGGTTAAATGACTTGCCCCAGGTGACCATTTATTCTAAGGCAGCTGGTAATGCCATGGGAAGAGCACCAGACCTCGAGTCAGGATGACTTGAGTTCAAATATGGCCTCAGGCAGTTACTAGCTGTATACCTGGGCAAATCACTTAACCTCTGTTTCCCTCAGTTTTCTCATCTGTGAAATGGGGAAAAATCCAGGATTCTTGTGAGAGTCAAATGAGATAATAATTGTAAAGCACTTAGCACAGTGCCTGGCACATAGTAAGCACTATGTAAATGTTAGTTATTGTTATTATTATTATTGTTGTTATTATTATATAGCTTGCTTTGTATATATGTTTGTATGGGGAAGGGTAGGGATACTTTTGGAAATTAAGTTGCTCTCCAAACAAAAGACAGAAATAATTTTTAAAATGAAGTGCCAAGTCCCAGGCTGTCCATCATCCATGATGGGATACAGAACATTATTCCCAATTCATGGCTTTAATGATATCATTTTACTGGTCAAAACTGTCAGTGACTTCCCAGTGCACAGCCAACAAGCCCAAAGTAATTAGCCTGGCACTCAAGGCCTTATTCAGTCTGGATCCAATCCACTTTTAGTTGCACATTTCCAATTGCCCACTGAACATGTCAAAATAGACGTTCAGAGACATTTCAAAGAACACATCCAAAACAGAACTAATAACCTTTGCCACAAAACCCACTCTTCTTCCAAGCATTCCTATTCCTACTGAACACAACCTTTCCTTTCTGGTCACTCAGGCTCACAGCTTCATAGCACCCTCAAATTTTCACCATTCCTTACTCCACACATCCATGCCAAATGTTGTTTCTACTCAATCTCGCTTGCATAAAATCTCTTGCCTCCACTAACACAGCTACCACCTCTCAGGCCTTCATCCCTTCTCAGACTATAACAACAGCCTACTAGGATCCAACCTCTATACAAGTATTGAAATGATTTTTTTAAAGTATAGGTTTGACTTTGTCACCTACCCTACCTAAACTATAGTGGCTCTCCTATTGCCTTTAGGATCAACTATAAATTTCTCTGTTTGGCACTTAAAGCCCTACATAATCTGGCCCCAACCTACCCTTCCAACCTTGTTATACATTATTTTTCCCTTGGTACTCTGTGGTCTATCCAGAACTGGCCTTCTTACTGTTCCTCACACACAGCATCCCACAGGTCTCTCTGCACGGGTCGTCTCCCATGACCTCCTTATCTCTCCTTAATCTTTGCTGCCTCCAAAACTCAACTCAAACGTCATCTTTGTTAGAAAACCTTTCTTTATCTCCCCCTCACCCCCACTTCCATTGCCAGTAACCTACTTTGAAATTACTTTGTGCTAATTTTGTACATACTTTATATGTGTATATGTTGTCTCCTGGCAAAGAATGCATGCTTCTTAAAGAGCACTGTTTTCCTTTATCTTTGTTTGTCTAGAGCCTAGCATAGTTCCTGATCGCTCACCTACACGGATCTACGCTCCAAGCAAAATAAACTTTTCCCTGCCCCTCAAACAGGTCTGTGCCTTTTCTTATGCCTAGACTACTCTTTGTTTGTAGAATTAATACCCATTCTTCAAGCTCAAATGCCTGCCATCTCTTTCATGAAGGCTTCCATGACTGCCACAGACAGAAATGACCTTAAACTCAAATGTTCCTTGAACTCAAAGGATCAGATCAAGTGGGTTTCATTTGGGAATGTTTCCTGAGAAGAGGTGAGTCTAGAGCAGCCTTTTGATGAAGCAGGCTGACAGGTGCTTTCACATCTCTCAAAAGGAGAAACAGGAAAGAGAGAGAATCCAGTTCTGACTGATGGTTATATTACATGAGGTCTCTAAAAAATAGAAAGTTCTAAACAGTTTTTTTTCTGGCATCAATAATCTAGAAAGAATAATGAAGTGATTCAGTCTTTATCCTTTTAAACTCCATTTCTGTCAAACAAAGAAAACTTACTTTGCTCAAACTAGATGAAAAAATGTATATAAAGCAAGATGATCAGCAAGAAAAATGTATTCAACAACAAGCCTTTATCAAGCACACATACCTACTACATGCCAGACACTAAGTTAATCACTGTAAATACAAAGAAAAAAGTGAAACAGTCCCTACCCTCAAGGAGTTTGCATTATAAGGAGACTAAATATACATATATATATATATATATACACACACACATATATACATAAGTATATACAATTCATATACAAAATAAAAATACGTAATTTTTGGAGGGGAGCACTAATTGCTGGAGGGATCAGGAAAGGCCTCATGTGGTACTTGAGCTGAATTTTGAAGGAGACCAGAGATTCAAAAGAGACAGTTTAGGAAAGAGTGCATTCCAGGCATGGGAGGCCATCCAGTGCAAAGGCATGGAGACTGGAGATTGAGTGTCATGTGCACATAATAATAAAAAGGCTAGTTTGGCAGCCATGGGGTGATGATGCTGTGGTTGAAATGCCTTTCACTGGGCTATTATTGTTGCTGAATCTGCAGCACTGTGGTATTCCTGGGAATCATGTCCTGCAGATACACACTAAGCCAGTTACCCCTTGGCTATAGTGTACAAAACAGAGAGTGATGCACATAATAAACCCTTGCAGATAGGTCGGGGTCGGATTGTGAAGAGTTTGAAAGGCAAAACAGAGGAACTTATATTTGATTCTAGATATAGCAGGGATGGTCAGACTTGTGCTTTAAGAAAGTCACTTTTTTTAGGCATGTCACACAGGGCCTGGCACAAAGGTGATTAATAAATTCTTGCTGACTGATTCACTTTGGTAGCTCTCTGGAAGATAAGAGTAGAGATGGAAAAAACTTGAAGCAGACAATTAGGAAGCTTTTTAATAGTCAAGGAGAGGGAGGATGAGCACCTAAATTAGCATGGTGGCTGGGTGAGAAGAAATAGGAAGTCAAGTGTAAGAGATTTTAGAGCTGTAGAATTGACAAGATTTGGCAACTTGATTGATTATGTAGGGTGAGAATGAAAAGTTGAGGTGGAGAACCCAAGTGACTGGAAGAATTATGGTGCCCTTGACAGAAATAGTAAAGTTTGTAAGGAAATGAGTTTGAGGGGGAAGACAAGAATTCTATTTTAGTCATGTTGAGTCTGAGTTATCTATGGGACACCCAGTTCGAAATGTCAAACACATAGTTGGTGATATGGGACTGGAACCCAGGAAAAGACTAAGGTTGGATATACAGATCTGGGTGTCAAATGCATAAAGATGATAATTAAACTCACAGGAACTGATGAGAGCACCAAGGTAGTATATACAAATGGAGGAGAAGATGGCCCAGGACAGAAGCTACGGTACCCCCACAGTTAATGAGTTATCATTAAGATCCAGCAAGCAAATGAGACTAAAAAGGAACAGAAGAAAGGAAGAGAAAAACGAGAGAGAGAGAGGATCTAGGAGGTAAAGATGAACAATACAGTTAAATGTTGCAGAGGGGTCAAGAAAGATGAGAACTGAAAAAAGTACTGCAGATTTGAAAAGTATGAAACTAAGCATTACCGTAAGTTCTAACAACTATTTTGTGGTTTACAAAGACCTTTCTTCATTACAGATCTGTAAAGTGTAGGCATTATCACCATTTTACAGAAGAAAACTTGGGTTCAGACAAGTTAAGTGATTTCCTCAGGATCTGTGACCAGTATGTATCAGGGCTGGGATTTATACCCAAATTCAATTATTTTCTTTTACACCATAGCCATCTCTCTAATGGTGGCATTAAGACAGTTATAAATACACATACTACCTAATCTGTTAGTTAGATCTTTCCAACTTGTACAAAACCACTGCATTTGACTGGATTCCTCCACAGGATGCAACTCATAAAGGCCTACCAGTTTGGGCAACTTTAAATGGCTTTGCTTAAGGCTTCCTGCACAATCCAGAAAGAAATTTCTTTTGTATTATTTCTATACCTCTTTCTTCCATTCTCTAGTAATATACACAAAACTAAAGATTTAACCCCACAGAATGTCACCAAAGTGATGTGATAAGATGAAAAATGGTTTGCAGTCTCTCAAATATAACTTAATTCAACAAATTTTTCTTAAGCAGTTACTATATACACAGTACTTTGCTAGGCTCTGGGGATAAGAAACTGTCCCTCTCAATGGGTTTATATTCTTGGTGGGGGGGCGGGGGGGAGAAGAGTGAGGTGAAAAGGGAGATACAACATGTACACAGTTAAGAAAATATAAGATTAATTGAGGGGGCAGAGAACACCAAACAACTGAAGGAGAGGCAAATGATGAAAGCCTTCACTTAGGAACTAACATCTGACCTCAATCTTAAAGGAAGTCAAGGATTCTAAAGGTGTAGGGGTCAGAACAATGCACTCTAAGCATGGAAGGCAGCTTGTACACTGGCTTTTCTTCTGTAAACTTAAGGTCACAAATATTAACACATCTCAGCAAAACGATTACCAAAACGGATGTCTCAGAATAACTATGACCCATACATAACCTTGTTGATACCAAACCTTTCCCTTGTGTACATTATACTGACATCAGCATAGTTCTAGAACAATTGGAGCTTTGGGGCTTGCTAATACCACACTCACTGGAGCATTTAAACTGAAAACCAAATTCATTTTTATCAAGTTGAGAAGACATTTCAACTACAATTATCAATTTTAATGAGAGATAATATATTAATTTAAAAAGCAGATCAAATATTTAAGTATCTTTCCTATTTTCCCCGTTTTTATTTTCTATTTGTCATGACAGTAATATAAAGGGCTTAAACTCCAAAGTCTATGCTCAGTTCTACTGTAATCAAACTTCTTACTCCGACTTCCAGTATTTTACACTTCCTAGTGAAACTGCAGGCAGTTTCCTGTGGCAGGGGCAGCCCACTGCCCGGGAAGGCAATCACTATCCCTGCGAAACCTAGCAATCCACTTCAGCTCTCAAGGCCTCAGTTTCCTCGCCTGTAAAATAAAAGGGTTGGAGAGATGAGCTAACTAAGATAGCTTCCAGTTGCAAATCTATGATTCTGATTTCAATCTTTATCATCATACATGTCAATATCAAACTTCCTTAACTCTTACCCAGAATATTATATTGCTGACTAATATTCTAAACAAGAACCTTTTTATACCATGTTTATAAGAACCCTTAACCTTTTGATGAATGAAATTATCATTAAAACTTTCACAACTTCATCAATTGCTCTGATTTTTCACTTTGAAAAGGAAATCCAGAAGGTTTCTCAACAGTTGAAATGACCCACCACTAATATACTGTGTCTGTCTTAGGTTTATGACCCCAGATCTTTTGACTGCTCCTTATACTAAATCCCGAGGCTTCTCTTTTAAATCCTCATTTAAAAAAAAGAAACTTATAGGTACCCTGGTAGAGAGCCCTGAAGCTACTTCTTTCCTCAGCGTCTCTAGCTTATTCTCAGTGATTCAGTTCCCAATGCAGTCACTGCCACCAGACCCTGTTGCTTGGTGACACTGCTACCAATGAGAGTTTCAGATTTTCTGACCTTGTATAGTTTACAAAGTCATCACCTGGTCAATGGGGAGGAAAAGAGAAATTCTATCCTCCCTTCATCCCAGGGGAAATTCCCTTAACTACTTGACTCATTGCAGTGAGATAACCAGATGCTGAACAGGCTAGCTGTATTATACATAACACCACAGGAGCTGCACATGATTGTTGATCTCCAAGCAATCATAAAATATTTCCTGCGTGGCATCTTCTTATTTCAAATAATGATCAAAGGACTGCACTTCCAAATTGATTAAGGACTTGTTCACACCTGATTTGTATATCTAAGTGATTCAATCCATAGGCCTGAGCCCTTTGTGTTTAATTGGGTTGGGGTAGACCCTGCCCTTACAAATATTAAAAGAAACCACTGATTCAAAATGCATTATTCATAATTCCTAAAACTGAAATCCATAGGTTGGGAAGATTACATTTCGTACTTCTATCAAAGGAGAAATCCTTTTTTGAGGAAAAAGAAAAAGTGTCACTGAATAGTTATTCATGTTGAATTGTTTTAAGTGTCACAAAAACTGGTTAGTAAATTTGCAGTATTTGAAGGGTTGTCATATTAAAGATTTGTTCTGAAGTGTTCCCAAAGATAGATTTATACTAAATGGATGGGCATTAGAAGAAAGCAGACATCCGTCCAATGTTAAGAACTTTGTAACCTAGAGCTAACAGTGATACCAGGAAACATCATCAGTACTTAAGCCGGGCCACCAGTCCTGATTTTGTGGAGAGGATTAAAGTTTAGGGGGAAAATATACTGGATCAGTAGTGGCAAAATAACAGAAACAGTTCCCAGACCCATGCAAATCTACTTAGTGTAAGTAAGGTAAAATTTACTGTGTGTAAAGAGGATTTTGTTATTCCTTTTTTGATACTAGTTCCAGGATCTTAGATAATATTTCCCACAAATTATAGTTGAAAACAACTTCTACTGCGCAGCTGCAGTAGAGATATAGGGGTTACGTTTAGGGGACCAGTAGGAGTGTTGCCCTGCTCTGCCCTGCCAGAAGCATGATTAGGGAATGCTGTAGGAGTTGGTGCTCTCATTATCAGCAACCCTCTTTTAAGAAGACTACACTAGAAAAAAGTAAGCTTATTTAACCTCTCCGAAGCTGTCTTCCTGTCTGACCAGATCAAAAGTGAACCTGTGCTAGAACACTTAGTGTTGGGAGCCCTCCTGTGTTCTCCTGCCCAAAAAATGGTTACCCGTGTGTTTACCTGTGAAACACTTAGAAAACCACAAATTAACATCATCGATTTTACTACAATTTTATTTTGTTACACATTTCTCAATTACATTTTTATGGGGCATGAGGGCACCTAAGGAATGTTGGCTGTCAGGGAGTGTTGGCCTTCAGGCTTCATGTTTGATATCTCTGTATTAGAATATTTCTAAGTTCTCTTCTGGGCTTTATGACATTTAATCTACCCTTTTATAGTATGGAAGGTCACCAGATTTCTGACTTGCATTCTTGGGCTCAATCTTTCTTCTCCAAAACTGACAACTATTTGACTAGTTATTAACACAAAACTAACTTGAAATAATTACTTCACAGCCCATGGCTTTTGAAATAAGTGCTTGCCTATTTAAGAGAAATCACTGGCAGGATACCAATAAAACTGATGTATGAATTTCAAAGAAAAATCATAAGACATAGTCAAATTGCAACACTTCCAAGACTACCTAAATGTCAAATGGCCAAATATTTCAAATTTTTGCATCCTGCTGACAAAATGTAAATGAGGTTGTACTTCTGAAGTAGCAGCTCAGTCACATATGTAGTTAAACATTAACTGTGGCCTGCTGATTAACATCAGTTTGTTCTAGTTTCCAATTGTCTTTGTGAGTTCATTTATCCACTATCCTAGGGATAGGGATAAGGCTAGGGGTAGGGGTAAGGACTGGACCTGAGATTTCATTGACCTAAGGAGGCTTTCCTCTTTTAATGCAGGTAAGCATGTCTCAGCAAATTTTAATTGTACCTGGGACACTGAGAGGTTTTAAGTGTCTTGCCCAGGATCTCATATTCAGGATGTGCCCCTTCTCCTGTCTACACATCTTATGGCCCCTCTCACCCTCATTAAGTAACGCAAACACAATTCCCTGCATATGTGGACAGGGCCCTTTTCAATATAGTAAATAAGTATATATTTCAAAATTAGCCTTATATTATTTGTTAAATTTCCAGTGCCCATGCTGTTTCGAAGACATCTTTGTTTCTGCAGCTGTGACCCTACAGATAGAGCCACCCCTCTCCCAAATACTGAATTTATATTCAAAATATAAATGTAAGATATATTTGTAAGTTAATGTATATTTGCATGTGCTATTTTCCCAAGTAGCCATTCACATTATAAGTCTAGATTAGTGAGGAGGCAAATATTTCAAACACAACTTCAAATAACCAATAAGACAAAGCAGCCTAAATCAAAGATGGTTTTTTTCTGTCTATGAGGGGGAAATTCAAAAATCATTCTGTTGCTATCATATTATGCACTGGAACCAAAGGTTGTGCTTCTTAGAAACTGGGTCCCAAGCTGGTGTGGGACTTGGGTACCCCACAGGCTGGATAAGGATAGCTCTCACACAGGTAAATACTGAGAATTAACAACCAAGTTCTTAGCCTCAACATCCGTGCCCAGTTTATTTATGAATCAAAAAATTCTTCAATAAATTTAGCTTCAGATATACACATTTTTATGTGGGCTATCTTTCCTTTCTCTGGTGTGGCCATTTGTCTTACCACAAAATCATTCATTTATTGCTGAATGACAGGCAAAGTGGACAGAAGAGCCTGATTCTTTCTCCTGCCCCAACAAACTTTCCCAGACCTTCAAACTGTTATCCCTACCCTACCCAGAAATACTCTTAAAACTGTCCATATAAGCATCAGTAATTACAAGTGCATAAAAAGATATCAAGCTTACTATGTGAATTCAAGATTCACAGGAAAATCAGTCAGGAAATCTATTAATTTTGAAAGACTCAAGTAGGAAAGCAATCTGTATATTCAAGCCTTTAGAAAAGTAAATTTAATGAAAAGAAAATAAAGAAGGAAAATAATCTTGCATAAGTAGATAATCTTCTTTTTAAAAATTCACTTTGCCCTTAATAGACAAATGTAGCCAAACAGTCATTTTCCACTATGCAAATTAAAGGACAACATTTCTTGAAATAAGTAAGTTTGAAAGAGAAATTAGCGTTTGGTATCAATCTTGTAACTGACATTAAAAATATTTTGTTTGCCTTCAAGAGCAAAGGCTACTACAGTAACTGTGATGTAGGTTCTCTGCGCAGCATGACATTATTGTATTCCAGGAAATCTTCTCAAGGCATGAGGGTCATTTGGATCTATCCCAGCATAGACCCAGTTTGTACTAGATGCAAAAATGAAGAAAGAAGGGAAGAGAGAGAAAGTGAAAAATATTCCAAAATTCCTTAAATACCTACAATAGATACTTCATTCTCACATATTTGTAAATGTAAAAATGATAGGTATATATAAATATGGGAAAACATACATTTGGTTACCATGTGCATAAATCATTAATTTAATTCTGTTTTCCATTTTAAGGATATTCCAATACCCTATAAACACACAGCCTTTTCATAACTACATGGATACAACAATCAATATGACTGGTCCCGCCTTTTAATCTAGACAGAAGCAAGAGTCCTATAATAACCATGAATATAATCTTATAAAGAAATTAACTCCATTATTTGTCAGGAAAGGTCTATACATTACCACATTTTAAAATGATGGCTTCGGGCAGCTAGGTGGTGCACTGGATAGAGCTCTGGCTTTGGAGTCAGGAGAACCCGAGTTCAAATCCAAACTCAAACACTTGACACTTACTAGCTGTGTGACCCTAGGCAAGTCACTTAACCCCTATTGCCTCAGAAATTTTTTTTTTAAAAATGATGGCTTGTTGCTTTCTGGAGCCATTAATTTGGAAAGTTTCAGTACAAAAAGGCACATGCATTATATATTTTTAGCTAGAATAAAATTATACACCTGGCAATAAATCAAAGTCTTAAAATTAACAGCATATAACAACCATTTTATGCCATATAAAGGACTCAAGACTATTTCACAAATTAATCTAAAATTTTAGAATGTTCTAACTTGGCAGAGAATTATTATCAGAATGAAATCACAGAGGCAAAACAAACTTAAACATTACTTTCTTTTTTCTGCTTAAAGGCGTTCTAACTTAAGAAAACACTTCATCCTCTCTTAAACATGTTCCTTTCAACATCCATAAGTCTTCTCACACTTCCTACAAGATGTTCTTTATGTTGGACGCCATCCCCATTTTCTTGCCACAAATATTCCAGATGCAAGGGGTGGGGAGTTGGTGGGGAGAATCATTGACATTTAAAGGAATGAATGATAAGGTTTCCAGACCTCATAAATAATCAAAGTCTGGTAGACACATTTGCTATAAAATTATAATGGCAGACAATTAAATTCAGAAGGATTAAAAGGAGACGACTAAAACCATGCAATTTAAATTTTAAAAAGCTTTAATATATATATATGTATATATGTGTGTGTGTATGTATATATATATATATGTGCATTGGTATTCTGATAGGTTTTGAGTTCCTTAAGTCACAGATATTTGATTTTTAAAAAAGATCTCATGATTTAAAAGTCTGACATTATAACCTAACACACTTGGTTTCTCATATAAATATGGAGAGAGTCTATAAAGTAAACAAAGGACTTTGTGAGTTTATGTTTTCACCAAAATTTACCAACTGAGTTGATGGATCCATTCAAGTACTGAAACATGTCAGAACTTACATATCAAAATGAGCTTTGCTTTTTTTTTTTTTTTTTTTTTGGTGCGGAGACGGGAAAATCTACAATTTCTTACAATGATATTACTGCTCAAAACTTTCTTTGAGCTCCTCTTCAGAATTACTTTCAGAACCCATTACAAACCACACAAGGAAATTACTCATTACTTTATAGTCATACCTAATTTTTTTAGGGGAACTGTGAATATAGATGAAATTACCCAGACTGATCAACTACTTTATTTACCTGACTTGGCTCTGAATGATTTCTGTCTCTTTTTCTAAATTAAATACACCCTCAGAGGTTGAAGGATACTTCACTACCTCTATACCATCTCCACCCCCCACACTACAGTATTCCAGTTTCCTTAGGTAGAAAACAGATATCTAAGTGATTTACCAGTAGCAAGAATTTTTGATCCCTTCCATTATACATTACTATTTAGAATCCAGAGTTGCCACCACTGTTGGAAAGGTCACATAAGCTGGCTGGATTCTTTCTTATGGTGTGTTAAAATTAGTTGGGATTCTCAGTCATTTGTTTGTTTTGTTTCTTTTTATTTTCATCTAAGATGAGGAACCAGAAGTGAGAAAGCAGAATTTATGACACATGGCTGGTGGCTATGAATTTCCCAACAAATTTTCTCTTTGTTTACTTATAAATCTACAACCCACTCTGTCTCTGTAGTTATCTTTTGGCATATAAATCTTTCCCTCTCTCAATTATTCCTTAGAAAACTCTCCAAATGTAGCCTTGAAGTGTAAATCTCACAAACCGAGCTAAGAAGTGTAATTCTCTCAAGTTTATCTCTGTAAAACTTTGTTTCTCCTTCCTTAATGTGTGAGATTCTGCCCCCACCTTTGACGACTGTAAAAGCCAAGAATTATTTTTGTCTCCCTGATGCAATTAAAACTATATAAACCTGTAAACCCCTCTGAGTGAGGTTTAGAGTAATTTAAAAAAAAAAAAATTCTGGACCTGTGCTTAAGCATAATAAAAACTAGGGTTTTAACTCCTATATTTCACTTTTGGTCGTTTTGATTGGTAGCAGTACTTAACAGAATCCATAGGATTCCCACCCCCACCAATAAAACTGTAAATGATAAAGTCACAGGAAGATATACAAGTTCATGTTCTGTCTTTCATAGTCCACCTTACCTACCAGATGCAGATGCTTCTTTTCTGTGATAAAATCCCCTTAAGGCCAACTTAAGGAAGGAGTCTTTAAATTCATGGGAGAGAAGGGACTAGGGAGGATGCTTCACAGCTTGTGAAACACGATGGCTGAAAGTCAGACCTCAGCTCCTGAACGTGTACAATACGAGTCACTTAAATACACAAGGTTTAAATGTTTTAAATATCCTCTTATGGGGAACTATGTGTGACCTCATGAAGGTATCCTACCGGTTATTCTAAAAGTCTCAAATACATAGTTGATGACATTTGAAAGTAGATAAAAAGCTTATCAGCTCACAAATCAAACTAAACATGGTCAAAAGGATAGGAATGTTTTAGAGAATGGAAAATAAATTATATCTAGCTACAAAACAGGATTTGAAACTCAGCTTTGATACTTAAATCACTAAATTAAGATGAAGTATAAGAAGAATAACTCTTATGTAGCAAAATCCTACATAAATTACTTTGTATTATTCTACTTAATCTGTGAGCTCTCACAGATATGGCACTGAAATTCCTATCCAAACTATGGCTAATATTTCTTTTGCATTACGATGTTATATGACACGATTTTTTTCCCTTTTAAAATAGAAGTTTCAAAAGCATTGTTGTAAATAATCCCCCTGTTACATGCCTACTTAATGTATGACATCTTTGGCTAAAGCAATGCATGCTCATGTGCATGTACACACATGAACACGCACACACAGATGTATGGTTACGAGATCTTTAAAAGCAGGGACATTGTCAGTACTTAAATGTTTACTGATTGACTGACACATTTTTGAACAGCTTTGTGCTGAGAAAATGAAAGAACTAAAAAGTCTTGGTGGGAAGCAAAGAGCTTCAGGTAGATAAAAAGTTCTGGTGGAAAAGGTTTTTAATTCAGTAGAAACTGAGGATTAATCTCAAGTAAATCCGGGCATGAAGCTCAGTTCAATCTCAAAAATGTAGATTGCTTTATGTAGATAAAGGGAACCTTACACGTTCCAGGGCCTAGATAGAGAGGTCTGGAACAAAGTTAACTCAATAAAAACTGTGACCTAACCTGGAACAAAAACTGTAATTTTATCTAGTTGTAAGAACAATAGGATCAGAGTTAGAATGGACCTTAGACCATCCAGCCCAACTTCTGTGGGAAGGTGATTCCCACAGAATTTTAAACAACTAACTGACAGAGCCAGCATTCAAACTCAGATCCTGTGACTACAAGTAATTGCTCTTTAATCCCCCCCCCATGTAATCTGTAATCCCCAGCATCTTTATGACACTTAGTAGTTGTATAACCCTGGGCAAGTCATTTAACCTCTGTTTACCAGTTTCCTCAGTTGTGAAATGAGGATAATAATAGCACCTCACAGGATTGTTGTGAGGATCAAATGAAGTAATATTTTTAACCCTTCCGAACCTCAGTTTCCTCATCCGTAAAATAAAGGCATCACACCAGATGACCTCAAAGCTTTAAACTATGCTCCTACAACCACAGGATGTATAGCTTAGAGAAATTTTACAGTTTACCTAGTCCAATCTATTTTGCAGATGAGAAAATTGAGTCCAAAAAAATTAAATGACTTTACCTAAGATAACACTAGTAATAACATAAGCAAATATTTATATGGCACTTTGTAAGTTTTTTTTTAATTATTATTGATATATTTTGTTTTTACTTCAATTACATCCCCCACTATATCATCTCACCCTTAAGAGCTATCCTTAATAATAAAGGAAAAAAGGAAAAAAAGTTTATAAAAAATAACCAGCATAACCAGAAAAAGAGAAATTTATAATTCCCCTAATAAACAAAAATTCTTGGATGATTACTCTGGCTGAGGGCTATAGGAGTTCAAAACCTGATAATACAACTCTAAGACACACCAATATGACATCTTGGTGTATATTAGATAACAACTTGGTCTCATTTGAAAATTCTTTGAATAATGATTCAATTATTGAGCTACTACATGAAATACAAGCAAAAAAAAAAAAAACAAAAAACAAAAACAAAATAGCTGTGGCCATAGCAATTAATATACCAGATTTTTTTTTTTTAGTATCTTCCCCTAAAACTTAACTTGGAGAGAGCTGTTTCTCTAGTGTGTTGGAAACAGAAACGATCAATGAACAAATATTTGTTAAACATCTGCTATGTGCCAGGCACTGGACTGGGCTAGGAGAGTAAGATTTCAAGGGGCTGAAAAGTGAATATGGGTTAAAGAAGTAGAGGAAGCAAATGTTCTTACCAAGAGTTAGACAAGATATACAACAACATCTGAGGGAATCAAGGGAAGAACTGGTTTTTTTCTTAGTGATAAAGGAGACCTGGACATTTCATTTTTTAAAACTTTTTTTTATTTTTCCTCTTTTTTAATTCTGAACTTTGTTTTTTTATTTATTTTTTAAAATTAATTTATTTTAAGTTTTCAACATTTACTTCCACAAGATTTTGAGTTCCAAATTTTCTCCCCATCTTGCCCTTCCCCCACCCCAAGACAGCACACATTCGGAATACCCCTTCCCCTAATCTGTCCTCCCTTCTATCACCCCCCTTCTCTTAGCCCCTTCACCTTCTATTTTCCTATAGGGGCAGGATAGATTTCTATACCCTGTTGCCTGTATATCTTATTTCCCAGTTGCATGTAAAAACAATTTTTAACATTCATTTTTAAAACTTTGAGTTCCAAATTCTCTCTCTTCCTCTCTCCTCACCCACCCTTATTGAGAGGGCAAGCAATTCAATATAGGTCATACATGTGTAGTCATGCAAAACACTTTCATAACAGTCATGCTATGAAAGACTAATTATATTTCCCTCCATTCTATCCCACCCACCCCTCGTTTATGCTATTCTCTCCTTTGACCCTGTCCCTCCTTAAAAGTATTTGCTTCTGATTACCCCATGTGCCCTCCCTTCTATCATCCCCCCCTTATCCCCTTACAGTAAGATAGATTTCCATATTGATTTCCATATTATTCCAATTGAATGTGTTATGTCATTGCCTTCTTAAGCCAAATCTGACAAAAGATTCACTCATTCCCTCTTACCTCCCCCCCTTCCCCTCCACTGCAAAAGCTTCTTGCTTCTTTTATGTGAGATAATTTACTCCATTCTACTTCTCCCTTTCTCCTTCTCCCAGTACAATTCTCTCACCCCTTAATTTTAATTTTCATATTCAACTCACCCTGTGCCTTCTTTCTATATGTGTATGTATGTGTGTATATGCATATGTATATGTATATGTATAGATATATATATTCCCTCCAAGTACCCTAATACTGAGAAGGTTCTCATGAGTTACAAATGTCATCTTTCCATGCAGGAATGTAAACAGTTCAATCTTAATAAGTCCCTTATGATTTCTCTTTCCTGTTTACAATTTCATGCTTCTCTTGAGTCTTGTATTTGAAAGTCAAATTTTCTGTTCAGGTCTGGTCTTTTCATCAAGAATGCTTGAAAGTCCTCTATTTCACTGAATTTCCATTTTTTCACCTGCAGGATTACGCTCAGTTTTGCTGGGTAGGTGATTCCTGGTTGTAATCCTATCTCCTTTGCCCTCCAGAATATTATATTCCATGCCCTGCAGTCCCTTAATGTAGAAGCTGCTAAATCTTGTGTTATAGATTGTGTTTCCACAATACTTGAATTGTTTCTTTCTGGCGGTTTGCGATATTTTCTCCTTGACCTGGGAACTCTGGAATTTGGCTATAATATTCCTAAGAGTTTTCCTTTTGGGATCTCTTTTAGGAGGTGATCAGGGGATTCTTTCAATTTCTATTTTACCTTCTGGTTCTAGAATATCAGGGCAGTTTTCCTTGATAACTTCTTGAAAGATGATGTCTAGACTCTTTTTCTGACAAAGGCTTTCAGACAACCAATAATTTTTAAATCATCTCTCCTGGATCTATTTTCCAGGTCAGTTGTTTTTCCAATGAGATATTTCACATTGGCTTCTATTTTTTTCATTCTTTTGGTTTTGTTTTACAATGTCTTTATTTCTTATAAAGTCACTAGCTTACATTAACTCCACTCTAATTTTTAAGGAAGTATTTTCTTCAGTGAGCTTTTGGACTTCCTTTTCCATTTGGCCAATTCTGCTTTTTAAGGCATTCTTCCCCTTGTTGGGTTTTTGGACCTCTTTTGCCATTTTGGTTAGTCTATTTTTAAGCTGTTATTTTCTTCAGTATTTTTGGGGTCTCCTTTTAGTAAGCTGTTGACTTGTTTTCCATTATTTTCTTGCATCACTCTCATTTCTCTTCCCAATTTTTCCTCTACTTCTCTTACTTGCTCTACAAAATCCTTTTTGAGCCCTTCCCACAGTCTGAGACCAATTCATATTTTTCTTGGAGGCTTTGGACATAGAAGCTTTGACTTTGTTGTCCTCTTCTGGTTGTATGTTTTCATCTTCTTTGTCACCAAAGTAAGATTCTATAGTCTCAGTTTTTTTCGCTGTTTGTTCATGTTCCCAGCCGATTTGCCTGACTTTTTAACTCTTTGTTAAAGTAGGGCTCTGCTTCCAGTGTGGAGAGTGTACTGTCCCAGGTTTCAGGAGTTTTGTGCAGCTGTTTTCAGAGATATTTCTAGGTACCTGTAAATTTTCATTTCTTCCAAGGTGTATGATCAAAGGAGAGGTGCCTGTGCTTTGGTCTGTGAGTGACAACAAGCACTCTTTTATATCTTGGAACTGTGAGGAAGATTCCCTCTCCACTGCCACCACAATCTCCAATCCTAAAGAAGGGCAATGCCAAGGTCAATGCCAAATTACTGAACAATTGCATTCAAATCAAATGCAAACAAGGTTATGCTTAAGATTCTGCAAGGTAGGCTTCAGCAATATGTACATTACCAGAAGATCAGGTTGGTTTTCAAAGAGGCAGAGGAGCTAGAGACCAAATTTCCATCATTCATTGGATTATGGAGAAAGCAACGGAACTCCAGGGAGAAAAAAATCTACTTCTGCTTCACTGACTACAGTAAAGCCTTTCATTGTGTGGTTCACAACAACATATGTCATTCCTCAAAAAGATGAAAGTACCAGATCATCTTACATGTCTCTTGAGGAAGCTGTATGCAGGCCAAGAAGTAACAGTTAGACTGAGCATGAAACAACAGATTGGTTTAAGACTGGAAAAAGAGTACAACAAGGTTGTATACTGTTACCTTATTTAACTTATATGCAAAGTATATCATGCAAAGTACCAGGCCGGACAAATCAAAAGCCAGAATTAAGGTTGCTGGGAGAAATATCAATAATCTTAAATATGCAGACAATACTATTCTGATGGCAGAAAGTGAAGAAGAATTAAGAAGCCTCTTGATGAGGGTGAAAGAGGACAGTGTAAAAGCTAGCTTGAAGCTGAACATCAAAAAAACTAGATTTTAAGCAACTGGCCCCATCACTTACTGACAAAAAGAGAGAGAAGAAATGGAAGGAATGTCAGATTTTATATTGTTGGGCTCAAAGATCACTGAAGATATGAAATTAAAAGACTTGCTTCTTGGAAGGAAAGCTATGGTAAATCTGGACAGCACACTAAAAAGCAGATCTCCTTGCCAATAGAGGTCCATATAGTCAAAGCTATGGTCTTTCCAGTAGCAATGCATGGCTGTGAGAATTGGACTATAAAGAAAGCTGAGGCCAACAGAAATCAGCAATTTATAATTGTGGTGCTGGAGAAGACTTGTGAGAGTCCTTTGGGCAGCAAGGAGATCAAATCAATCACTACTTAAATTTATGCAGGATATTCACTGGCAGAACAAATACTGAAGCTGAAGCTTAAATGCTTTGGTCACATAATGAGAAGACAGGACTCACTGGAAAAGACAATGATGTTGGGAAAGATTGAAGGCAAAAGGAAAAGGGGACAGCAACAATCATGAGCTTGGACAGACTTCAAGAGATAGTGAAGGATAGAAGGCCTGGCATGCTATGGTCCATAAGGTCACGACGACTTGGACACAACTGAATGACTGAAAATCAACAACAAATAATATAAAACTTCACATCTCTATTACGTAAAGCTGACTTCTCTTTTTATGAATATAATATATTTATCACGGAAGTTTCAATGTTGTCTTGCTTTCTGGACTTCCTGATGTTTGGAGACCAGAGCATTTCTGTAGGATGAAGGGCAGGAGTCAATAGAGGAGCACCTGGATGTTACCTAAAGGGCCATGACACACTGAGTAGGGTTAAAAAGTGCGTCCTGGTATCAATCAATTCAGGCCTTTGGATAGTATGCACTTAAGAGGCCTATGACCCCTTAGCTTCCATGATACAGATGATTAAGACCAGCAATGGGAACGTAATAGTGTTGGAAATATCCTTATATATTCAGTGGACCTGTTGTTGCCAGTGCTATACAGAGTCAGAGTTCATAAACATTTATTAAGCACCTACTATGGACTGTTGTTGGTCCTTCATTTTCAAAGAAGATCAATGACATCACAGGATGATGTCTTGACTTGTACATGAACTGGATTTAAGTGGGGCAGAGTTGCACAAAGTCATCAGTCTCAATTCCTGAGTCATCAAAGTCCAGCAGCAAGATAAAAGTCAAGAAAACTGGCGATGACTCAGGATGCAGTGAATGACCTTGGCTTCTTCGATGTCTGACCAAGCTTTAAGCACTCCATAGTGCCTGCTTCAGCTGCCTTCATGGCCATTGGAACAAACTGTTATCATCTGCCCATTCCACAAGGAGAAGTCTTCACATGCTTGGGGAAGAAATCCTTGAGATCTGTCAGTTACCCCCAACCTGGTTTGGCCCTTTTGCCAAGGTTTTACTGGAGTATGGCCACCGGGCACGCTACAGCTTCTTGAAGCTACAGGTGAGAGTGGAATGTCAGCTAGATACCTAAAATAAATGAGCAGTCTTGCAAAGGGCTCACCAAGCCCTCATGCCAAAGGTACTAGTCCTCCCTGAACAACCCATACATCTCACACTATGGGAAAGACACTGTGCTAAAGGCATAATGAAGTCCTGCAGTTGTAATCTAGGCAGGTATCAGTTACAGAGTTGATTTTATCTTGCAGGATGATGAGTTTCTGGAGATGATGAAGTCCAGGAGAACAGTGGAGTAGATAATGACAAGGTAAATTAAATGTTGGAGGATCTGGGAGGAGCTCTCCAATCCACTCACCACTCTTTCCAACCAGAGGGAGGGAGAGGCCCCACTCATCACAATTGGTCTCACGTCAAAATTACTACAATGAACTGTCCCCTGACACTACTCCCTTTCTTTTAAGAAGACTGTTTAGATTGTGGTGGTTTTAAATTATTTGTAATGAACTCTGTCTCCAGTAAAGCATAAGTTAGGGCTTTTTTTTTTTAAAAGATTCAAAGATTATTTAATGGTGGATAGCTCCCCAAAATATTTTTTGAAGTTTACCACAAAAGGATAGGATGTGGTAAGAACAACTCTTGTTCTGTGTAGGCTGGACTGCAGCTTCCTTTTAGGTCCCAAGGAGGCCATCTGGCTTCCTTTATCCCTAAGACATAAAGGCTTAGCTCATGGGGAGGCAGTGTCAAAGCTTTGTCAAAGCTCCTGCCTTCCTGTCTACAGCAGTGACTAAGTGTGGAAGAAGAGAGAAATATTTTTTGAGGTAGTATCCTTTAGAAATTGCATTACTTTCATCTCTTATCAGTAAACTTGTTTTCATTGCATTTTATAGTCAGAGAGTACATTATTGTATCTTCACCCCAGAGCCTAAATCATTAGACAGGCATAGGACAGGCCTGGCCCAGAATACCTAGATGTGACAAGAACAAACAAAAAGGATCTTATATAATTTGGTGCAATGTAAGCTTTAATGAGAAATGCCCTACTTTAATGATCAGTAGCCAGTGAAATCCTTGTAATAAAGGAGGTAAAACCTAAGGAAGAAACTGCAGTTTCCAAGTCGTAAGGTATGTGTGTGTGTGGGGGGACATTGATGGGGTGCTAATAATGGACCCCTAAAAGGCCCTGGACTTTCCCACATGGCCCAGATCCCTGGCACTCCCCTGAGGCTCATCTCAGTTAATCCTTCCAACTGTCCTTGAATTGTGGTTTAGACCCTGCCCCAATCCCAGCCCTCATTATCTGCACTTGGCCCCACCCTAGAGTACCACTCCTTGATTCCATCTAGACCCCTTCCAGGTGGCCCAGGTCCCTGTAATTCATCTGGGACACCTGGCTCTTCCTGGTTCTTCTCTGTTACCTCCCAGTCACCCAAGCTATAGGTCATTCCTTGATCACATCTAGGTACTCCCTCAGTCTCACTGTATATAAGTGTCCATCTTGCCCCCATTAGATCACTCAGATTCCTTAAGAGTCAGGCCTGGTTGTCAATACAAGCATCACAAATGTTCAGATTCTTAAAATCTCACCCACCTCAATCTGTGTTTTAATAAGCCTTGTCTCTGACTTTCTGAAAGAAGATTTGAGTCAAATTCATTCGAGGCAGGACCCGTGACTTGCCTGTGAATTTTAGGGTTCCCAGCACCCCTAGACCTCAACAGAGTTACCCTATATTCTAAAGTGTTTCATTCTCTATTCAACAAGCCGACAATACTAAAATAAAATAGGAACTAGCAGCCTCATTTTGTCAACAATGTTTAAGCAGATAACACTAGAAGTGCTTACACTTCCAGTAACTATTAGCATAAATGTATAGCAAATATCTTCTATTCCTGTATATTTACCTCACATGATTAAATATAAATTTCCCCTGAAAGACATTACAAGCGGTTCTAATAGCAATCAGATGTATTCTCCTAGTTTCTTGCCTGTTAATTTTTTTTCCTTTTTATTGCAACATACATTCACAGAAGGTATCAGATACTGTACCAGGTTTAAAAAAAAAGGATTATGTCACTACAGATAATCCAGTGCAAGTATCTTGCTGTGTGAGCCATATGGCCTTGCCTTGTCCTTCCTTATTTCCACCAGTTTTCTCTTAACTGCTTTCAGGATTTAAGTACTGAAGATCAAGATCAACTATAAGCTGACTTGAATGAGGTCATCATATCCTTCTTACCATTTTTAGGTAAAACAGACATCTGAGTTACAGTAATATTAGGTAGAAACACACTCTCCTCAAGTCAACATGACCAGAACAAGAACCTAGGAGAGTAATTTGCTTCTAAAATAAAAAACTTCACTTGAAAAAAAAATTATCAAACATGAATTCAACATTTGGAAATATTTTAGTAGATCTAATGCTAAAATACAACTACTACAGTATATTTATATAACCTTTCTCTTTACTTGCCAGCCAATGCCCTACCCCAAGGTCAATGAATCTTTAGAGAGCCCATCATACTTGTCTTCCAACAAAAATATAAATTAATCCATGCCAGGAGCTCAATGCCTGCTATAGCAGAAATAAATAAGGCCAATCAGTTTTTGCAAACTTCTTAAAGAAGCTTGCAACTGAACTGGTTAAATTAGAATAATTCAAAATCAAATAAAATTATTTTTTGCTATACTTAATTTTATGACCCAGTTCATACTTTGGAGCAAGACCTCCTGCCCTTTTTATGGCAAATGTAAACTCTCTTACTCTTGCCTCTTTGAAAATGGAATCTTTGAGGTCTAAAAGGAAAATTTAACATGACTCAAGAGACATTTTTTTGACAGTGTCCACTCTTCTCAGTCATTTAATACACCCCCTTTGAGGTGCTAGACTGTCAGTGTTAAAATGTGAGTGTTATGTTTACAGCAACTAGAATAATTTTCATAATGCTGGTTATATGGAAACAAAGTGCATCAGTTTTTTTTTTTAAACCTGTTACTTTGAGAGTTTTCTGTGCTCTTGGAGAAAGGACAGAGAACCACCAATAGCCCTCTTAAATTTTAAAATAACCACACATAATAGTTGAAATTTATATGGTGTTTTCAGGTTAGTCAAGCAGCTGAAGACACTGATAATCAGACAAATCATTTACCCTAGATCATCCATTTAGCATATGGTAAGCAGCATTTGAACCCAAGTCTCCTGACTCCATGTCTAATGTTCTTTCTCGTACACCATATCTTTATTTTTCTTTTATTGTTGCATATGCTGTCTACATTAGTGTATCTCTGTAAATACAACTGTGTATGTGTTCATACAGAACTTCAGTGGTGGATAAAAAATGCTAAATGAGTTCAAGCCCAAGAACCTCATTTCACAGATGAAGAAAATGAGGTGCAAAGGTTAAATGACATATCCCCCCAGGTCACAATTAAGTTATTAGGAAAATCAGAACTATGTGTCCTGTTAATATACAAATATATAAGAACAACAGCCCTTCCCCTACCAAAGAATTTGAATAAACAGTTTTACAAAGAGTAGAAAAATACATACATAAGTACAAAAATATTTACAGTCGCATTTTTTTTTTGTTAGAGCAAAGACCAAGCATGACTTCAGAAGCACAATGAAGCATGATTTCCACCTCTTGGTAGAAAGTTGATGAATTAGAGGTGACACATTTTCAAATGACATTGGCTAGACCAGTGAGTTTGACTTCAGGATTCCTAGCAAAATTCTAGACTATGTCATTAAAAAGATGGTCTGTGAACACTTAGAAAGGAAAACAGTTATCACTAGAGTCGGCATGAATCATCAAAAAAAAAATCATGCATGTCAGAATAACTTTATTTCCTTTTTTGACACAGTTACTAAACTAGTAAATGAGTGAAATTCTGTAAATATTGCATATCTGGACTTTATCAAGGCATTTGACAAAGTTTCCCATTGAATCCTTGAAGACAATACTAGTCTGGATAACTGCATACTTAGGTGGAGTTGAGACTGAATAACTAGGCCCAAAGAAAATAATTTAGTCAGTCTTATCAGCCTGGAAAGTGATCTCTAAAAGAATGTCCCAGGGATCTGTCCCTAGCTCTTTGCTGTTCAACATTTTTTACCAATAATTTAGAGGAAGAAATTAATAGATGGTATACTCATTAAATGTGCAAATGATATGAAGCTAGAAGGGGTAGCTAACACACTGGATGAGAGTCAGGATCCAAAATGATTTTGCAGGCTAAATAATGACTCCAAACTAAGAAAATGACATCTGTTAAGGAAAATGCAAAATCCTACTCTTCTGTTAAAAAATAATTATGTTCGGGGCTGCTAGATGGCACAGTGGACAGGGCACTGGCCCTGGAGTCAGGAGGACCTGAGTTCAAATCTGCCCTCAGACATGATACGCTCTAGCTGTGTGACCACAGGCAAGTCACTTAACCCCGACTGCCTCACCAAAAAAAAAAAAAATTAATATAAAAAAATACTATGTTCACAAATACAGGATGGGGAAGGATGACTAGACAATTGATTAATGTGCAAAAAAATGTGGGGGAGGTGGTCTTAATAGACTTCAGGTTTAACACGAGTCAGCAGTGTGGCCTATCAGACAAAAAATGCCTAATGCCTTATTAGCCTCAATATAGGTAGAATTCACAATGAGAGAGGTAGTAGCTGTCCTAGTGTGCTCTGCCCTGGTCCCATAATATTTGAAGTACTGTAATTTGTTCTGTGTGCCACATTTTAGGAAGGAAATGGGCAAATTGGTGTGCAACCAGAAAAGGGCAACCAGGCTCATGAGCAAACTGGAAATCATATCACAGGAAAATCAACTGAAGAAACTGAGGATATCTGGCTTGTAGAAAAGAATTAGGAAAAGTATGGCAGCACTAGTAAAATCTGTAAAGGGTGGTCATGTAGAACGATAAAGAGGCAGATTTTAGCCTGATGTAAGCAACAACTTACTGATCATTAAAGGTGTTCCAAAGTGGAAGGGTTTCTTCAGGAGAGAGTGAGTCACATATCACTAGAGAGCTTGAAGTAAAAACTGGATGATGACCTCTTGCTGACATGTTACAAGGAGGATTCCTATCAAGTATGGATAGGGGTCAGGCAGGGATGTGATGACCTTCAAAATCTGATGATCTATGATTCTATTATTTGACTTAGTGTATTATATAAATTTGTGTAAGTTAAAATTTTAAAAATAAACTACTGCAAATGACAATGGTATAATCTTTCTGGAATCAATGGGGGAGTGGGGAAGAGTTCCACTAGAGGTTGGTAGAAAGAAATAGTAGAGATTAAAATGAAACCTAAGCTCTCACTTAGGATCACAGGATTATGGATTTTCAGCTACAGGGAAACTCAGATGCCATATAGTCCAATACCTCTTGTATTTACATCTCCAAGACAATTTCCTAACAGCAGCAAGGGAGTGGAGACAAATTCTTGTTAGCTTCTTATGGCCCTGGCCCATGTCCTAGGAAAAGTTACCAAATGAATTATTCAACTTCTGCTGACCACACTTTAATTGTGCCCATAGCAGATGGCTCAGAACCAAAAGTGAAACTGAACTAGGACTGTAGGAAGAATGAATTAAATGGGGATATTTATATGAATCAGTCCAGCCCTGGAGGTCAAGGGCCTTTTCATACATACTCATTCTAAAGCACATCAGGATCTTTAAAAAGTAAATACATATGAGTCATTACATTAAAGGGCATTTTACACACACACACCCCAACAACAACATACATGAACTCAAAACTCTACTCCAATCTTCTGCCCTGTCCTTAAATTCAGTCATTACAGCATATTAATTAAACAGGAGATCCTTGGTATGTAAAGTTAATTGGTAATGGGAAAAAGCCCACTTTTTGACAGTGAATCCATTAAAAAAAAAAAAGCCAGAAACCAACATTTCATCACAAGTAGTGAGGAAAATAGATTTACTTGGGCTTTTATCTTGAAAATAATAACTTACGGAAATAAGTTTATTTTATCCTATAGTTAGTAAAATTTAGAGGTCATAAGGCTTCAGAGATAAAGCTGGATTCAGTCCCACCTCTGACACACACTAACCATATGACCTGGATAAGTCATTTAAACCTCTCAATGCTCTAGACAACTCTCTCAGAGTATAAATTTCAGAGAAGATGATAACCTGAATTGGTAGAGGGAATTTCCTCACCCAGGAGTTCCCTAAACCAATAAAATCATAAGCCCAGTCCCAATCACCTAATAAAATGTAGGTTATAATTACAACCATATGGAAATACTTTGAAAAAAATGGAAAGTTTTAGTATATTTTTCCCCAAAATTGCATAACAGCATAATATAACATCCTTCAAATCAACTTTGACTTTCACACAAGATCATAGAGCTCAATGTTTCAAAAATATTTTAGAGCTTCATAAAGTTGCCCAAGGATGCTAATTATTAATCCCTTAATATGTAAATCCTTCTCTTTTGAAGCACCTACTTATAATGAATGACTGACCAATAAGGATATGGATATAGTAGACAGAGACAGAAGACAATGTTAAGTGGAAAGAAATGTTTGTGTGGGGAATATTTCAGAAGTGGAAACACTTCATTAATTTTCATGTTATGATGACTTTTGCTGCCCTACACAACCACAAAGGAAGGCAACTTGGTATAGTGGTTAGAGAACCAGTTTCAGAAGCAGGAAGAATTGTGCCTCTGACACTCTGGTAAAACACTTTATGTCTCAGTACCTCCAAATCAGAGGTGGCAAACTCAAGGTCTAAAACGATCCACAAAACTCCCAAGTGTAGCCAGAATCAGATTAAAACATAACTGGGAAACGTTTAGCAAAATAAATAAAAATACAACATAGATAATGTTAACTTGTGGTTTTCTAAGTCAATAATTGGTCAGGAGGGATCTGTTTCTATTTGAGTTTAACATCACTGTTCCAGACAACTATTTAAAATAAATACTGCAGGATAACTGTTCTACAAGGATTCAGATAATGAATATTTGGATAATAAGAATCCTTTTTAAGCTACTTTGAGAACAACAGACTATCTGTTCTATTTTGCTCAGAGGGCAAGGTGCTGTACTGTAACTTTACTAGTTCTTGGTTCTTAGACTAAAAAAGATCCAAAGTTTGAAAGTCAATTTTTCTACCACTGCTCCACATTCACTTTATCCAAGGGTCCTTGCAGTAACAATGCTAGAGGTCTAAGAACATTCCTTTTTTTGAAGAGGGAGAAGGACAGAGATAAAGATAGATATATTTTAGGGTAAGGAAAAAAAGCTTAAATAATATGTGTTGTATTAAATAACTGATCAGTCTCTATTCCAGGTACTGCATTACGTGCGGGGGTCACAAACACAATGAATGACATAACCCCTATTTGCAAGGAGTTTACATTCTAAAATAAGTATATATACAAATCATATAGCATAAAATAAATTTAAAAAATGTGAATTATAAAGGTAACTAATTACAAGGTAGTAATGGAGAGAAGATACTAACATCTAGGAGAACCAAGAAAGGCTTCCTGCAGAAACAGGCTTAAGCTGTGTCTTGAAGGAAGAGGACTCTATTAGGCAGTGATAAGAAAGGATTCATTCATGAAAAAATGCTCTAAATCACTATTGATCTGAGAAATACAAATTAAAACAACTCTGAGGTACCACCTCACACCTATCAGAGGGGCTAATATGACAAGAAAGGAAAATGGTGGATGTTGGAGGGGATGTGGGAAAACTGGTCACTAATGTACAGCTGGTAGAGTTGTGAACTGATCCAACCATTCTGGAGAGCAATTTGGAACTATGCCCAAAGGGCTATAAAACTGTGTATATCCTTTGATCCAGTAATACCACTGTTAGGTCTATACCCCAAAGACATCCAAAAAAGAGAAAACGACCCATTTGTACAAAAATATTTATAGCAGCTCCTTTTGTGGTAGTTAAGAACTGGAAATCAAAGCAATGCCCATCAATTCGGGAATGGCTAAAAAAGCTGTGGTATGTGATTGTAATGGAATATTATTGTGCTACAACAAATGACAAGCAGGATGATTTCAGAAAAAACCTGGAAAGAATTACATGAACTGATGCATAGTGAACAGAACAAGGAGAATGTTATACACAGTAATAGCAATATTATTTGATGAAGAACTGTGAATGACTTAGCTATTCTCAGCAATACAATGATCCAAGACAATCCCAAAGGACTAATGATGAAGCTCTTAGAGATGAAGTGTCATGTGTGAGGTAAAGAGAAAAGGCCAATATGGCTGGATGACAGAGTTATCTCTACTATTGGGGGTAAGGGTGGTAAGTGAAGAAGACTTAGAGGTAGTGAGCATAAGACAGCTTTTTTCAATATGTTTGACTGAGAAAGGGATGAGGGATGATAGCTTGAGGGGATGGTAGAGTATAGTAAAAAATTTTTTGAGGATGGGGAAGATTTGGACATGTTTGTGGGCAGTAAGGAAGAAATCAATAGGAGAGGCTGAAGATGAGAGAGAGAGAGAGAGAGAGAGAGAGAGAGAGAGAGAGAGAGAGAGGACTTAGGCTGCAATCTGATGGAGAAGATAGGAAGGAATAGGACAATCAAGTGTACATCTAGAGAGGTTGGCTTTGGCAAGGAGAAGGGCCACTGCTTTGTTAGAGACTGGGGGAAAGGAAGATGGAGAGCGAGAGATTATATCAAAGTGTTTTGAGATGAAGAGAACAGGAGAAGTGGGAGTTCATTTAGAATGGTCTCAGCACAGTAAGAGCCAAGGAACTCAGCTGAGAGGTAAGGTATGGTAGAGAAGAGGAGGTCTGGAACAGCTTCTGTGGAAAATGAGAAAAAGAATATGAAAGGAATACTACAGTGAGGGCACAGTAGAGACTGGACAAGATGAATTTGCACGTACCCAGTCATGGCTGTGAGACTTCCTTCAGCTCCACTCAACTCTTCATGATTTAGCATAGATGCAGAGGATGCTGGGAATAACCCTGGACAGACGCTTGGCAAGAAACAGTGTTGGTAGGACAAGTGACTCCAGAGCAGAGAATAGTGAAGAACTGAAATGTCTAATTACTGGGTTGAGGATAGAAACAGAGGAAATTGAAGTTTTATTTAATTAATTTAATTATTAATTATAAATATTTACATTATATTTATATATTAATAACATATAGCATACACAATGTTCTATAATATCTTATGTCATATTTGTAATTACAAACAAATAATTTATTTAATTTCTTCAACTGTCCAATTATAGATAGGACTCTAGATCTTTCCAATAACAAAATCATGCTCAAAAAAATTCTGCTATTTTTCATGAAGGACAGTGTGTGTCAATACGGTCTCCTATGGACCCACTTACAATCCCTGTAATTTTCTGGAACAAAGTGCACCCCAGGCCACCACTCCATAATGTGTTCTCTTCACCTGTCTGAATATCAGATCCTTGAGAGCAGGGACCATCTTTACTTTTGTATTTGTATTCTTCGCATTCACTGCATTACTCAGTATGTAATAAGCATTTAATAAATGCATTTTTATTCTTCATTCCTATGCATGCAGTGTTTTCTGTCTTTCTTCATTTTACTAAGTTCCTTCATATACTTTAAAGACTAATCAAAATCTCACCTCTTTCATGAAACCTGTGTGTCAATAACAATCATCACCATCAGCTCTACTGCAGCCTGGAAAAACCTCTGGTTTTTTTGTTTTTGTTTTTTTTCCCCCCCTGGCCTAGTCTTTTTTAATCCAACCTGCGTCCTGGCTAAATCCCCTACCTAAAAAGCTCCTTCCTCTATCTGTTTCAAACTCTCTAATATTTTAAATAATTATGTTAATAAAAAGACTACTTAAAAAATCTGGTTAAGGTGGTGACAAAGGATAGGGTTTGAGGTTGATGAGGGAGAAATTAAGGCAATACCTATTCTACCACTGACTACCTTTTTGACCTTACGCAAGTCAAAACCTCTCAGGATTTCAGTTTCCCAACTAGCAGCAGTACTAGTAGCTAATAGTACTTACTATGTGCCAGGCACTGTGCTAAGCATTTTACAAGTATTATCTCATTTGATCCTCACAAAAACTCTGGGAGATAGGTGCTATTATTATTCCCATCTTACAGATGAGGAAACCGAGGCAAACAGAAGTGAAGTGACTTACCCAGGATCTCATAGCTAGTACACGTCTGAGGTCAAACAAAAGGATTGGACTAGATCAGTTTTTACAGCCCAAAATTCTTACTATCTCAGCAATACACAAAACTCCATCATAGTTAACCCTAGAAGATATTTGTCACAGGCTGTTCAAAAATAACAACCACCACCATAAAGGTTTCTCAAAATGAATACATAAACAGAGAAAACTCCTCCACTATCTCACTTTCTCAACTATGAGAATATAAAAAGTCGTGAATAATGACTCAAAGGTGTTTTCACAAGGCTTTTGTGTGGTCCATTTCTGGAATATAGTTGCAATAAATTCAATTTAAACATGTCCTGGACACCTACTATGTGCAAGGGACAGAGCTACAAAAATCACACAGACGCCAACTAATAATAGAACAGTTTTCATCATCATAGTAGTGCAAGGTGACTGCAGAGAGGGTATGCGAAGTTCCTCCCTGCAATCATCAACCACTCTTCAAAATTGACCCCAGCTTGCAATTGCTTAAAATTGAAGTGCTACTTAATTATGGTTGGACGGCAAATTTTGAAGCTAATAAGAACAATCTTTTTCACCACAAACAGTATTCATTTTCAAAGTGGCTGCCTGCTTTTCTGCCTATGTTATAATTTTTAAGATCAGGACATCACCTGCCTCAGGGAGAGTACTTCTATAAAGGTTGGATACTAAATTACTTTCACCTATCCATCTGCGAAACAGTGTTTTGTTGTTTTTTTTTTTTAAGGTATCTGGAATGGATATTTCATAACCAAATATGTATTCTGATAAAACACAGGTTGCTAACACTAGCTTATGCTGACAATCTGGGTAGGTCAGCTTATCAAAATCTACTCCTAATAATGA
Source organism: Vombatus ursinus (assembly GCF_900497805.2). Classification (NCBI taxonomy): domain Eukaryota; kingdom Metazoa; phylum Chordata; class Mammalia; order Diprotodontia; family Vombatidae; genus Vombatus; species Vombatus ursinus. Next base: position 3,856,708 of record NW_020954587.1, on the reverse strand, counting down.
TTTTTTATGTATATGTTCAACATTTAAGCATGCTTTGGTTCTCTCTTATTGTTTTTACAGGAACATTATTTATAAAAATCCAGCTGGGCCTTGAGAATTAGATACAATAAAAGGTACTAAAGTCTAATTATACATCTACACATCTCTTACCTGGAGGACATTTTAGGGAACTTTCTAATTCTATATCCCCTTAAGTTTGTTTCAAATGAGCTTCTTTGCTATTAACAGATCAATGTACCAAATATAGACAATGAAGATACTAAGGAAGAGTTTTGACCACACCTCAAAGCCCACTTAACCACCTTTGCCTGTCCCAAGGAGATCTCTTATCTTTCTTCCTATCCCAAACTCCCCAAAATTATAAGTCCTGCCCTTCAATAGCCAAAATTTATTAATTATTTAATAATAATTATTTGTAAATTATGTTTTTTTCCAGTAGGCTGAGGAATGAGAATGAGATGAGATAGAACAAGGCTCACATTTTAGATCAAACTAGTTAAAATCTTGAACTGCAATGAGATTGAGTATGGAAGTGTATGGTCCAGACTTGACCTACTGATTAGGAAGACTATTTTGACAGCTTGTTAAGGACAGATTTCTATTAGGATCCCACTTTGCTAAAATCTGACACTACTGGTTACTGGGGGTAGAAGGTTAATTATTTGGCTCTCTACCCCAACCATAGCCCCAGCTTTTTTTTTTTCTCTCTCTGATTATCCAACTCATTTCATTATCATTAGTACTTCCAGAGTCACGGAAAAGAGAGAGGGATGAATATCTAATTTTACTTATTAAATCAGACATAAGCTTTTTCTCTCCTTCTTTTGAACTCCTATAAACACATTCATCTCACATTTATTAAGGGCTACCCTGAATTATAGTTATTTGTATATGTTTCTTATTTGACCTATTAAGTTTTAAAATTCCTTAAAGTCAGGTTCTACTTTAAATGTAATTATATCCCTTATAATACCTGATGCAGTGCTTTAAATATGAAATGTATGTGTAGGTTAATTCAGTTCACTAATGGAGCTAATAGGGGAAGGTCAAATTTTACTCACTAATGAACCAGTTTTTTTCAGGAGGAGAGATAGTAAAGCCAGCAAACCAGAACCCTCCTCTAAGCCCACAAACAATTTCCTTAGCTCTGCCCATTAGAATGGGTATGTGTAAGGGAACCATGGGAGATAACAGTATGAACCATCACTACTAGAAAAACAACTCAAAATACATTTTCACCTAATGATGAATCAGTATTATCACTACATAGAAACAGTCTATATCAGTACAGAAAAAAGCTTTCTACAGTCCCTTTAAGTAAGATGTACTTTAAAGAACAGCAGTCAGCAAATACAAAAATATCATTATTTCTAGTAGATTCATCTTCTTACTATGATGAACCCTTGCTCTAACCTACTGGCACACAGTGCAAGCTGGACCTACCTTCTCATTATACATGATTCTTATTCATGGATATAGTGAGAGTTGAGACATCAAATAAGAAAAATGATACTCTTTCCTTTTTCTCTTCCCACTTAACCAAGAAACTGTAGAAAAATGAGATGCTGTTGTTTTTTTTTTTCCCATCTAAGCTTTACAAACTCTTAACCAAAAAAAAATTAAACTTAACATGGACCACCTAAGCACAACAGGCCAAGCACAAAAACTTGTGCTATAATGAAACAATTTTCCAAAAAATAAAAGAAATAAAACGGTAGCTTCTAAAAAGTAAATATGTGGTGAAGCCAAGATGGCAAATTAGGGGCAGTCACCCAGCTGAATTTTCCTAAAATTTCTCTTCAGACAACTTTCAATAAAAATAAAATAAAACCTCAAATCAAATTTTGGAACAGCACAGCCAACGTAAGGTCTGAGGAAGACATTTTTCCAGCCTAAGAAAACTTAAGAGGTCAGCAAGAGAAATCTGCAGCACCTGAGTGAAGGCCTGCCCAGAAGCCACAGGCTGTGGTAGCAACAAAGCCCACAACAGAGACCACGGCAGCAGTAGCTTCGGGAGCTCTCAGACCAGATAGTAAGGAGGTCAGACAACTGGTCAGAAAGAGATTACTGGAAACCCCTTTATAGACACTGGGTGCAGCTAGCACTGACTGGCAACCCTGCTGTGCATCTACAGTTCTAAGTTGCAGTTCCAGGGCAGAGAGGAGCACTTAGTGGTCAGTCACAGGGGAGCAGGAGCCCTTCCCGGATAAAGACCAGAGCTCAGACCAGGAGAACAGTGACCATACCTCTCCCAGGGTGACACCATCTAGGAAGCACCAAAAACTTGCAGACCCTTAGAACAAGCACTGAAAACAGCAGCATAAACCCAACCCCGATAAGCAAAGCCCAACTTTAACATAAAGTTAGAAGTGAAGAAATAGACTGGAAAAATAAGCAAATAATAAAAGAAGAATTTGACCATAAAAGGCTACTATGGTGGCAGGGAAGATCTGCTACAAGGTTTTCCCAGGGAAGACAAACTCATTAGACAAAAATGTGAAAATAGCTATTTAAGAAGTCTCAAAGAAAAATGCTAAAACACCCCAAATTCAACCAGAATTCTTGAAAGAGTTAAAGAAAAAGATAAGAGTGGTAGAGGAAATATTGGGAAACTAAATGAGAGTAATGCAAGAAAATTATGAAAAGATAATTAATAGCTTAGTAAAAGAGACACACACACAAAAAAAATACTGAAGAAAATAACACCTTAAAAAATAGAATTGGCCAAACGGTAAGAGGCACAAAAATCCACTGACAAGAACTCCTTAAGACGCAGAATTGGCCAAATGAAAAAGGGGTACAAAAATTCACTGAAGAAAAGAACTCCTTAAAAAGCAAAACTGATCAAATGGAAAAAGAGGGACAAAATCTCATCAAAGAAAATAATTCCTTAAAAATCAGAATTGGGCAAGTGGAAGCTAATGATTCTACGAGATATGAAGAAACAATAAGACAAAGTCAAAAGAATGAAAAATAAAAGAAAATGTAAAGTATTTTACTAGAGAAACAAATGGCCTGGAAAACAGATCAAGAAGAGAAAATGCAAGAATTACTGGACTACCTTAAAGGGTCAAAGAAAGGGCCTAGAGGTCATATCTCAAGAAGTTATCAAGAGAAACGCCCTGACATCCTAGATCCAAAGGGTAAAGTAGAAATTGAAGGAATCTGTTGATCACCTCTTAAAAGAGATCACAAAATGAAAACTTCCAGGAATATTATAGCCAAATTCCTGAGCTCTCAGGTCAAAGAGAAAATACTTCAAGCAACCACAAAGAAACAATTCAAATATCATGAAGCCACAGTCAGGATCACACACAATTTAGCAGCTTGAAATATGATATTCCAGAAGGCAAAGGTCCTAGGATTACAACCAAGAATAACCTACCCAGCAAAACTGAATATAATCCTTTGGAGAAAAAAATGGATATTTAATGAAAATGAGAATTTTCAAGCATTCTTGATGAGAAGACCAGAGCTGAATAGAAAGTGTAACATTCAAACAGAAGACTCAAGAGAAGCATAAAAAAATAAACATAATCATAAGGGATTCAATAAAGTTAAACTGTTTACATTCCTATATGGGAATATGTTACATATAATGCCTAAGAATTTTATTATTACTAGTGGAGTTAAAAGGAATTTATATAGCCAGAGGGCATGGATGTGAGTGAATTATATTGAAATGATTTCCAAAAAAATGAAGAAGTGAGAAAGAGGGATGCACTGGGAGAAGGGGGAAAGATAAGGTGAAATGGGGGAAACTGTCTCATAAAAAGGGACACACAAGAAAGAGCTTTTAAAATGGAGAGGGAAATCAGAGGGAGGTGATAGGCAATACTTGAATTTCATTCTCATCAGAACTAGTCCAAAGAGGGAAGAATATACAAAAGAATATACAAACACACACTCAGTTGTGTACAAAAAATGTAACTTACAAAACAGGGAAACAGGAGGGGAAGAGAATAAGGGACATGGGTGGGGGTGGGAGACAGAAGGGAAGGTGGATTAAGAGAGACAGTGGTTAGAACTTACTTTCTAAGGAGGGATGAAAGAAAGAGAAAGACAAAGACAGACACAGACAGACAAGAGACAGAGAAAGAGAGACAGAGAAATAGAAGAAGATGGGATGGAGGGAAATACATAACAATCATAACCATGAATGGGATGAGCTCATACATAAAACAAAAGTAGACAGCAGAATGGATTAGAAACCAGAATCCAACAATATGCTGTTTACAAGAGACACACTTGAAACAGAAAGACAGTTAAATTAAAAGGCTCAAGCAGAATCTAATACTCTTCAGCTGACGTAAAACCGGCAGGGATAGCAATCATGATCTCAGACAAAGCAGAACCAAAAATAGACTTAATTAAAAGAAATAATTACGAAACTACATTATGCTAAAAGGTAGCATAGACAATGAAGTAACATTTACAAGTTTCTCTGATAAAGGCCAATGAGTATAGAATTGAGTCAAATTTATAAAAATAAGAGCCATTTCCCAATTGATAAATTGTCAAAAGCAGTTTTCAGAAGAAATCAAAGCTTTCTATAGTCACATGAAAAACAAGTTCTAAATCACTATTGATTAAAGAAATTCCACTTAAAACAACTCTGAACTACTACCTCACACCTATTAAAAATGACAAATGCTGGAGGGATTGAGGAAAAAAGATACATTAAAGAACTGCTGGTGGAGTAGTGGAATATTCCAACCATTCTGGAGAACAATTTGGAATGATGTCCAAAGAGCTTTAAAACTGTGCACATCCTTTGGCCCAGCAATACTGCTACTAAGTCTGTACCCCAAGAGAGCAAAGGAAAAGGACCTATAAGTACAAAAATATTTATAGCAGCTTTTCCTGTGGTGGCAAAAAATTGGAAATTGAGAAGATGCTCATCAATTAGGGAATGATTGAGCAAGCTGTTAACATATGACCGTGATTGGAGTACTATAAGAAAGGACAAGGGGGATGGTTTCAGAAAAGCATGGCAAGAACTATATGAACTGATGCAAAGTGAAGTAAGAAAAACCGGGAGATCATAATGTTGTAATGATAATCAACTGTGAAAGACGTGGCTACAATGATTCAAGAAAATTCCAAAGGACATATGATGAAAAAATGCTGTCTACCTTAAGAGGACTGATGAACTTTGAGCGAAAACTGAAGTATAGTTTTCTCACTTTATTTTTTATTTTTCTTGCTTTTTAAAAAAATACAACTAAGATGGAAATATATTTTGCATGATTTCACATGTATAACTGAATATTGCTTGCCTTCTCAGTGGCTGTGGTAGGGGATGGGAGGGAGATAATTTGAAAATCAAAATTTAAAAAGAATTTAATATTAAAATAAATAACAAATTAGAATGTTTTTTAAAAAATACGTGAGACTTTTCTGAAGCATTCATGGAACAAAAAACAAAACCAAGAAACTTCAGATGCTATGTGTCTTCAGGTTTTCCAGCTGAGTAGATAGCTCAAGAAAAATATACTGTATTTATGTGACATGTCTTTGAAAGGAGCTGGATTCTCTGGAGGCAAAGGAAGAGATATCCAGGAGCTAGGTAAACTTCACTGGATTTGTAGTCCAATGCTCTGGGTAAAACTGAGGATTCACTGCAGATGTTGAATGTCAAGGTGACAAAGTGGTAGATTTTAAAAGCAGCTAGAGAATGGAAAGAAAGTAAACAGTGAGAGAGACAGAGAGGAGAGATGTGCTATGGTGATCTGGGCCCTGAGAACGTCTTGAAGCATGCACTTCAGGACTGGGGACTTAGGGTAGCAGGCTACTGTCAGAGCCAGCTGCTCTATGGATCAAAGAATTTGGACTAAGTCTAGTGGATAACTTAATTTTTTAAGAACTGTAGGTCTCTCTCTCTCTCTCTCTCTCACATACGTCACATATGACATTGATTTGTTTCTTTGTCATGCTTTAATTTTTTGTTTTACTTTGATTCTGTTTCCCTTTATATGAAAAACATTATCATTAAATGTATGTGACTTGTTTCTACAGTTGTACAGCCAAGGTTAATGAAAGATGCAGTGATTACCTGAAATCTGCATAAAAATTAGAAAATGCATAAGGACAGTCAAATCTGTTCTCATGACAAGATATAGTGGCTTGAGGTACTATGTTTTATTAATAACCAGTATGAAAAATCTACTTTATTAATATCTACGAATTAGCAGAGAAAAGAATTCCAGCAGATTCAGACCATTGTCTCTGGAGAAAACCACCAGTTTATTAGCAGATTGGTTTAGCTCTAACCTAAGACAGCTTGGGAAATCTACACCATTCAAGGAAGGGAAAGGGTATAGAGGTGGCCAACAAGAAAAAGTCCTACCTCTGAAGTAGCCCAATGAGTGGATATAGCAAGTTCAAGAGACACTGGCTCTTTCCCCTAAACTGGCCAATTCTGTACTCCATTGTGCTACCTAGAAGTTCCACTGCTATTACTGGATTGTTAGGAACAGCTCTTCCAAAATTAAAATAAATATCTACAGATTGTTATCAATGAGATAGGAAGAAATCGAAAGTCCCTTTTTAATAACTACTCTGGAGGGAGAGGATTCTGGGAAGATGGTGGAGTAGGTTAGAAAATTCCAAGGTGTCAAGATTTTCCCCCACAAAAGAGATAAAATATCACCTCAGTGCGAACAAAGTGGGGGGTGGATAAAAATAAATAAGAATAGGGGCACAACAGGGGTCCTCCTGGGACAATCCCAGATTTGAAGAAAAATTTCAGGATGAGGTTTGGTCCCTGTGAAGAGTTAACACCTTCCAGGCTAGGAACTTTTACCCCCAGGAAACAGAGTGGAGTTGGGCATCTGAGCCTGGGGAAGATCCAGGAACCTCTGCTGACCAGGAACACTAGACCCAGCCATGCTGCAGAGCGGGAGAAGGAGTGGGGCAGAATGCCCCTGGTTGTGGGCACTTACAGAGGTTTGGCTTTGGTTCCAGGCTAGAGGGGAGAACCGTGGCAAGAGGCACCAGGGCTAGAGGCGATTACAAAAATTAAGCTATTACTACCAAAAAAAAAAGGCACAGGCAAAGGAGAAAGAATTCAATCGTTGAAAGTTATTAAGGAAATAGAGAAGATGGGGGTTCATCTTCAAAGCAGGATATTGGAGCAAAGAAACCCTCTTCTACCCCACAGAGTAACATCAAATGGTCACCTGCCCAAAAAGAATTCATAGAAGAACTTAAAGAAGACTTCAAAAATCAAATGAGAGAGATGGAGGAAAAACTAAAAAAAAAAAATAAAATAATAATAATCCAAGAAAAACACGAAGATTATGAAAAGAAAATCAACCAGTTAGAAAAGTAGATCCAGAATCTTAAGGAAGAAAACGACACCTTGAAAATTAGAATTGGGCAAGGCGAAGCCAGTGAAATTATAGGAGATCAAGAAATAATTAAACAAAATATGAAGAATGAAAAAACAGAAGACAATGTGAAACATCTCATAAGAAAAAGAATCGATATGGAGAACAGATCAAGAAGAGAAAACATAAGAATAATCAGACTACCTGAAAGCAATGATTAAAAAAAAAATCTTAATACAATAATACAAGAATTAAAGAAAATTGTCCTGATGCATTAGAACAAGACAGAAAAGTACAAATAGATAAAATCCACCAATCACCACCTGAAAGAGATCCTATGAGGAAAACCCACAGGAATATTATAGTCAAATTCTGAAACCCCCAGCTCAAGGATAAAATATTAAAAGCAGTAAGAAAAAAAAATTTAAATATAATGGTACCACAATTATAATCACACAAGACCCAGCAGCAGAGACACTAAAGGACTGCACATCCTGAAAAACTAAACATCAAAGAGCAAAAGAAATAGGGCTCCAGCCGAAAATATCATACCCAGCAAAATTAAGCATAATCTTCAATAAAAAAAAATAAACATTTGATCGACTATCAGACTTTCAAGACTTCGTTAAAAAAAAAAAAACAAACTTGAATTTAATAGAAGATTTGACCTACAAAAGCCAAGAGAAACATAAGGTACATACCAAAGAATGTTTACAAGGTATTCAATAAGGACATATCATTTACCTTTTATATGTGTAAAATGTAAAACATATATCTAAGATTGTCATTAGTAACTGGGTATTCGTAATAAAGAATGGCATAGACCCGAGTATGATATGACTTTAAAAAGTAAAATCATTTAGGAATGGTTAAAAAAAGTAATTATTTCATACAAATGAAGTACAAGAGGAAGAACCAACACAGGAATTAGACGGAGGAGGAGGAGGGCTGGTAGTTCTGGTAACCTACTTTAATCGAGAATGGGTTGAAGAGGGAACAATACATATATATCTAGAACAGTCTTGTAAATTCAGAAGAAATAAAATGGTAAGGGCATGGGGTGGGGAGAGGACAATGGAAGGATCTCTAGAAGGGAGGGAGAGGGAATAGGTTAAAGGGGGCTATAGAAGGGTGTTCAGATTTATGGGAATGGGAGGATAGAGGAGGCATCCCTGCAAGGGGCAAGGTAGTGGATAGAAGTAAAGTAGAGGAGTCAGGAGGGATAGGAAACAAGACATATGCACAAATATAAAAACAAATATCAGGAGTATAATTTGTTAGGGAAAGTGTATGTCTATATATGTGTGTATATATATATGTAGATATATATCTATATAGAAATATATCTGCACTTAATTGTAGGGGGGGTAAGAAGGGCAAAAAAAAGAACAAAGTAAAAAGTGCACTGTAGAGGACAAAAGAAAACTTACAAAGAAGCAAAGAAAAGATGGCCAGCTCACAACACAACATGTAGTATTTATCAGACAGGCTTTCTTGAAACGAAAATTTATCATTACATATTTTGAGTTCTCTCTTATGTTCTGCTATGCATATGACATTCTTTTTTTTTCTTTTCTTACTTTCTATTTGACTTCCAATATTTAAGTTTATGATTTTTTTTTCCTTTTCTCTATTCTGTATTGTGTTCCAGTGTTTGAGTCTAAAGTAAAATTTAAAAAAATAATGACGATTCTGGAAGACACTGAAAACCAAGAAATGTATCACAACTACTTTGTCAATAGAATAAACTAATGCAGGACAGAATGCTATGTTTTCTGTCCATGATTCTTAGCTAGCTGTTCACCCCTGATGCTGGAAAGGTACTGAAGTCCCAAGTGACCTTAAATTAGTTTGTTTGGAGGTATATATTATGATGTGAAAACCTTCAAAGCCTTCTATCAAAAGAATGCATGTCATATATCAGCTACCACTAGAAGGGGATTTTTCAAGGATTCATAAAGAAATGAAAATATAAAACTGATATGAAATTGAAAAAGAAAGATAATCTTGTTAACAGCAATTTCCAAAAAGATTAGTTTCAAAGTGAAAAGCAATGAAAGCATGCATGCCTCTTATAAAATGGAAGTGTTTCCTAAGGGCACAACATGGAAGGAATGGGGTGTACATTAACACTGCTGCTTTTTTTTTTTTTAAAGCAAGGCCTTTGCTTCCTTCCTGCTTTCTAAGAAAACATAATATTAAAGCAGTACTGTGTACTTCAGGGGTTATTAACCTTTTTTGTGTCATAGCACTCTTTCAGCATATCTGTTGAATCCTATAGACCTCATCTCAGAATAACATTTTCAAATGCATAAAACAGTATTACATAGGCAAACCAAATATACTGAAATACAACTATTGAAATTCTTTAAAACCCAACAACATAGATCCACAGGTTCAATGATGAAATCTATCCTTAGACTCCTTGGGAGTATGGAAATTCCAAGTTAAGGGCCCCTACTGTATGTACATTGGGCCTCTTTCAAAAAGCTAATTGTAATACGTTAAGATTGGGTTTTTTTAATCAGTATAAATAAGCTAATCTATTTATTGGGTGATTTGTGCATTACTTCCTAATTTTAAGACCTACTTAATCAACTGGTAACTGTGGAATTCTACACTTGCCCTGGTAGTTTGCTCATGCCCCACTAAGGTAGTAGTCAGTGCTACATTTTCTATGGATGGCAAGGTCAGGAGTGGACTATCTCTCAGCTACAGAGAGAGGGGTCCTCTCTCTAGGAGACTGCACCACTTGCCTACTGGGTGTGTGAATTTTCCCATCTACCCAATTACAATTAGCCCTGAGGTCCCACCTCTTCAAGTACTGAGGAAAGTTCTAAATAAAATGTCTGTTTTCTCCCAATTTTTCCCCCTGGTGTTTGTTTATTAAAAAGACACTGTAACATAATTAGCTTGTGTTTAACCAAATGTTTCCAGTAATCTGAATTTTGCCTCAACCACAAACAGGCCAGGAGTTTATCTAGAGATAAATATAAATGTAAATTAAGGCAGAGAGTCAAACCTCTGGTTAACCATTAGGAATTTTCCTAACTGGGGACTCAGACAATTTGTGATTGCACTACTTTTTGTTTAATATAAACTCTCTAAAGCTGCAGAGGAGAGAAGTATAATGGACTTGAACAGCTTTTATGCTGCTCCTAGGTTTAAAACAAGATAATTATTTTAACAGGGAATTACAAAAGTGTGTTTGTATGCACATACACAATCTACATACACAAAGCATTTGCCAATTTAAAGTTTCCACTTATTTTCACTTTCCTTTTGCCTAATGTTAACATATTACAGATTTGGTCTTTCGGTATCCTGCTATACTTTGAATCTCTCTATTGTCTTCAACTATGTTTCCTGACTACTTAATTCCTTTGTGGGGTGGGAGACAGGTAGGAAGGGATCTTCCTCTAACTTATCCATGTAGAATATTTTGACATTTTAAAAGTCCCTATTCTCCTCTCCACTTTGAAGAGGAAACCTTTTATGTACCTAGTAATTTTCAATAAACTGACAAAAATGTATTGAATATTCACTGCTTAAAATGACTTAAGTAAACAGTAGTCTGTTTCTTTCGTTTAGTAATATACAATTTCTTTAGTACTTACTGATTTCAATAGTGTATCATGCTGATTATATTGCCCTTACAATTGTGGGTTTCTTTAATACTAATGAATGCTCTGTTTTCTTATTATCCTAAATTTCTATAGTTCATGGGGTCTCTTGCAAAACCAGCTGAAAATCAAACTGGATCCAATCTAGATTATTACTTTCAAATTTCTAATCAATCTGCTTGGTTCAATTAGATCATCAATATAAACACTCTGGAATTCCTGCTGCTATATCTAGCTACATCAGATAAATAAGATGTCATGCTGCGCCTTGTTTTTAGGATGAGTATTCCCTCCAAGACTGCTTAATTTTTAAAATATAAAATAAAAAAGCAAAATAAATACTGAAGAGACAAATAACTATCTCATCCCTTGTAAAGACAGAAGAAAAAAGGCAGCAAGAGGTTGAGTGACTTCACCCAGGTTCTACAATAAGTCATCAGTAGAGTCAGGGATAAAGACAAGTCAAAAGAAATACAGATGATTCACAAAATGAATGATCCAAATGATGCCTAATCAATAGTTCATTGTGTACAGATATACGACAATAATTGGTGGGAGGTTGTTTTTTTTTGAAGGGGGATGAAATTTAAATATCTGATACTTATTTGTTATATATAATCTATCTGTGACATTACTAAATATGGAAAAGGCTAGTGAAAATGTTTCAGGTAAGAGAAAAAAGTGATTAATTATTACTTGAAAGAAATTTTTGCTCTCAGTAGTAATTGATAATAGTAATAGTAATTGCCTCCAATAAAATTTATAAACAAAATTTCTATATGACACACTAATGTTATAATGGACAAAGGGAGAGGTAGACATCACTGGATTAAGAGAGAGAACTAGATTTTGGTTTTCGTTCTATGTGATCTTGGACAAGTCACAATCTTTTGGGGCTTTGGTTTCCAAATCTATAAAATAAGGAGATTTTACAAGATTATCTCTAAGGTCTATTACAATAACAAAAATTCAATGATCCTATAATCTTCTTGGATATCATTAGAAACAATTTTTGAGATGTGCTACACCAGCAGTTCAATGTCTCAACACAAATTTTGACAATGAGACACAAACATATCCAGAGAGGCTCAAAGCAGCTCTTTCATGACTTTTGGTGGGTCAGAAGAGAGTCTACTGTCAACATGGCAATATCTTTTTGACCAAGCTAAATGATATTCATTTTTAAATTCCAGTTTTGATACACTAATGGTCAGTTACACAAATTGCTGATTTCACTCTATTTTGAGTTACTAAGCAGGGGGGAAGAAAAAATCAGATTAGTTTAGCAGATTAGTGGCACCATCCAGCTACTTAACTCAATCAGCAAATTATCTTTTAATTCATTTTTTTTTTTAAAAAAAGACTGAGTCGTCCCATCTTGCCCAAGCTGAAAAATACAAGGGGGCTATTCATCAGCTCAAGAGCTCAATCCTACCACTGGTAGGCATGGGCGCATTAACCTGCTTTATTTCTAACCAGGGCCAGTTTATTCCTCTTAAGACAATTTGGTACCCTGCCCTCCTCTCCCCTCCCTGCATCCCAGGAGCTCATCACATAATGCTGAATTTAGTGCAGAGGCTCCCTTCTCCCCTCTCCAAGTAGGCATAGCTCACCATTTCTCAAGCTTAAGAGATTTGCTAGTCTTAGCCTCTTGGGTGGCCAGGATTATAGGTATAAACTACCAAATTGGTCAATCTTTGAATTCTTAAGAAGGAAGAGTAGTAGAGGCAGAATGACTTAAATTGAATAGAGGCTAAGAAATCATCTAGATAAGTAGTATCAAACTCAAATAGAAACTGGAACCACAAAACCTTACAAAAAGATCCCTACTGGTAGCATTTTGACTTAGAAAACCACATATTAATATTATCTAGGTTTTACTGTATTTTTATTTATTTTCCGAAATATTTTCCAATTACGATTTAAACTGGTTTAGCCACACTCAAAATGCTATGGTCTGTGTTTGACTTGGAGGTTAATGATGAGGTAGGTCACAGGCTGGATTTGGGAAGGAGAAATGTGGCAACATTTAAGAAAAACTGAAGAAAATCTAAAGGAGAACAATCTGAAGACCAAGCAACCCAGATACTGATCTACTTCCAGGTTGAAAGAGAAGAACGATCAAGGACAATTAGAGATAACAGAAATGGATTAAGGAGAATAAAGGAGGATTTAGGAAGTGAAACCTCAAGAGGAAGGCTTACAAAGGATTAGGAGAAGGTAGTTATCAAGACAAAGGAAAACAAGATAAGAAAAGATAAATGGAACCTAGGGTTAGGTAAATTGATAGAGCAGATTGGTAGTAAAAAGTTTTAACTTTTAAAAAATATCTAGTTGTAAAATGTTTTAACCAAATTTTAGGGCTGAAGCGTAAATAATCACAAGTAGTTTCAAGAAACTGAAATTCTCAACCATTATGGAGAGTACAGCAAACTGTGAAGTGATTTCCATCAAGTATGTAAGGTCTGTATTTCTGCCAGAGCCAAGTTAACTGTTGTACTTGGACTTCTCCTAGAGAAGGTGAAAGGAGTAAAATAAAGTCTCTCCATATACACTCCAGGTTCTTAGGGAAGATGAAAAGTTCCCAAAGGAAAGAGAAGCAAGGCATCAACATGGAGGAAAAAGACAGGCTTCTGAGGCACAGGAACTTGACCCTTATCAAGATGATAGAGAAGTGGTAAGTGTGTTTCACAGAAGGGAAAATGAAGCTCCTCAAAGAAAAGGGAGCTAGATGGCTTCCAAAGGGGAGAAGGTGTTTGTTCTGCAGGGGAAGATGAAGGGAAGGAAGGGAACATGAAGGGGAGGAGAATGGAATGAACATTTATAAAGCACCTACTATGTGCCAGGTACTGTGCTAAGTACTTTTACAAATATTATCTTCTTTGTTCCCTACAATAATCCTGAGAGGGAGGTGCTCATATTATGCCCATTTTACAGTCAAGGAAACTGAAATTAAGTGACTTGCGCAAGGTCACACAGCTAGACTCCAAGGGAAGATCTGAGCTAACTCCAGGTCCAACACTACATCCAATGGGTCTACCTGTCAATAGGAAAGCCAAAGGAACTATCAGGGGAGAGATAACCCAGAAAGGGGCAGAGGAAAAAGAAAAGGTGAATCTCTCTGCTGAAGGGGAATGAGACTGCAATTTGTCAACCCGATAACAAAAATAGAGAGTCTGTTGTCTCCCTGGGGCACCTATCCAAGATGTAACTGAGAACCTCCCAAGAAGTATCAAAAGGGATGACTATTCATTTTAGGCAATTTACTTCCAGAAGGAATCTAAAAAGTACTGCTAACAATAAAGAAATCTAACAATAATGAAATGAAAAAGGGCTTTAAACTTTAAAAGGATAAAAGGCAGAAGAATACCTATGAATCTCCCCAAAGTTAGATATTCTTTTGTTGAGTTGTTTCAGTTGTATCAGACTCTTCGTGATCTCATTTGGGATTTTCTCAGCAAAGATACTGGAGTGGTTTACCATTTCCTTCTCCAGTTCATTTTACAGATGAGGAAACTGAGGCAACCAGGATTAAGTGACTAGATACCTAGTAAGTGTCTGAGGTCACATTTGAACTCAGGTTTTGCTGACTCCTGGCCGAACACTCTATCCCCTGTGCCATCTAGCTGCCCTTTTAGACATTCTAGTTAACAGCAATAAAGAAGCAAGAAAAATAGCAGTGGGGAAAACAAATGCACAGGAGACAAAACCTAAGAAAGGAACCCACAATTAATACCCTTGACCTCGAATGTTTATACAAAAATGCCCACAATGCAGGCAACAAACAGGAAGAACTAGAGATCCTCATGTAAGGGAACACATATGATCTCAGAGGTATCAGTAAGACCAAGTAGAGGAAACCTGGGACCGGACTAAGGTGGCTCTGGGTATGCATATTTTATTCAAAATAAATAAGATAGGTAAAAAGGGGTTTGGCCTTGAATATTAAAAAGATACATAAACAGAGACAGTCAGATAGATAAATAGGTAGATATAGATAGATAGAGAGAGAGAGAGAGAGAGAGACAGAGAGACAGAGAGAGAGATAGGTGAGGGATTCCAGTAAACAGAAGGGTAGGGGGAAGCTTGTGAGAGTTCAGAACTTCAATATCCCGAGGAATTTTTATCTGACATGTCCATTTATTTATCCCCTGTTAATGATGCTTTTATTTCCCAGTTAAATGCTTTGCAATTAGATTTGTGGCTCTTACATAGTCTATGAATCTCTGGAGTATTGCAATGATGAGAGACTCAGACTATTTTTTTTTACATAACATCATCCAAAACATCCCAAACTAGGCCTGTGAAAACTAGGAAGGGGATCCAAATGTAACTGTATTAGAAGGACTTTTGGATCTTTGTGATACCCATTACAATTTCCTCTTGCTATGAACCTAGCCACCAACTTGTGACAATGATTTTATGGACACAGGATACATTTCCCTTGGCAACAGATAAAGGAACCCCATACTTACATTTGTCACACTGCATGCCTGTTCCAACATAAATGGTAATTGAATGGTATTTTATAAAGTTTATTAGGACAAATTCCATATGAACAAAATCCAGTTATGCTCATTATTCACCAAAACTGTATGTATTTGTCTAGCATAAACTTTTCAAACTGTTCAAAAATCGATTTTTATAATAGGATGTTCAAGACAATAATGAATATAAAACACCACACATAGCAATCAGCAAAGGAGACCCCTGGCATAATCATTAAAAAGTGCATGTATTTGCTTTTCTAATTCCTCAATTTCTGGTTAAAGCAAAGCCCCCGCTTAGTCTTGCCACTAGGCCTTCCTTTAAGAATGACTGACATGGGGGGGGGTGCAGAGCCAAGATGGCGGAGTAAAAGCAGTGACTTGCTTAAGCTCTCCCTCAAACCCCTCCAAATACCTATAAAAATGGCTCTAAACAAATTCTAAAGCAGCAGAACCCACAAAAAGACAGAGTGAAACAAATTTCCAGTCCAAGAAAGCCTGAATGATTGATCGGAAAGGTATATAGCGCCAGGCTGGGAGAGGAGCGCAGTTTGGCATGGGCGCGCAGGCCACAGTAACCCTGGAGCAGGCCTGAGAGGACTGAATCACGGGGAGCTGTGGCGGTTTCCAGACTTCTCAACCCACGAACGCCAAAGATAACTTAGAAGGTCAGTGGGAAAAGTCTGTGACTGTGGTGAGAGAAGGAACTAGGTCTCAGCCGCAAGCCCCGAGCGTGCCCTCAGGGCAGCGGCCCTCCTGAGCTCCCGGCCCACAGACAGAGGGGGAATCCAGGGGCTGATCAGAAGGGGATTGCAGGAAATTCTCTGCTGATGCAGGATTGTCTTGCTTTGCCCGTGCTTGGATCTCGGTCACAGTTCTGGGTGGTAGACCTAGGGCGAGGAGGAGCATTGGTCTGGTGGAGCTTGTAGTGGCTGTGGAGAGGAAACCCTCCTCACAGATCCAAGACAGAAAAGAGTGCTCATAGACCAGAACACAGGCCAGCAAAGGAGTAAACACCTCACCCTTGATCATAGCACCTTGGAAGAACTGAAAATTTACAGGTCCCTAGAAGTATTTCTGAACACAGCTGCACAAAACCCCTGAAGCTTGGGACAGTACGTTCTCCACATTGGAAACAGATTCCTACCTTAACAAAGAATTTATAACTCAAGTAATTGGCCAGGATCATGAGCAAGCAGCACAAAAAGAGTCAGACTATATATTATCTTACTTTGATGACAAAGAAGATCAAAACATACAACCAGAAGAAGACAATGAAGCCAAAGCTTCTACATCCAAAGCCTCCAAGAAAAATATGAATTGGTCCCAGGCCATGGAAGAGCTCAAAAAGGATTTTGAGAAGCAAGTAAGAGAAGTAGAGGAAAAACTGAGAGTGATGCTAAAGGAGGCCCAAAAAAATACTGAAGAAAATAACACCTTAAAAAATAGCCTAACCCAAATGGCAAAAGAGGTTCAAAAAGCCAATGAGGAGAATGCCCTTAAAAGCAAACTTAGCCAGATGGAAAAGGAAGTCCAAAAGCTTACTGAAGAAAATACTTCCTTAAAAATTAGAATGGAGAAATTGGAAGAGAGGGACAATTTGAGAAATCAAGTCACTGTAATGCTAATCCAAAGGAATGAAAAAATAGAAGAGAATGTGAAATATCTCATTGGAAAAACAACTGACCTGGAAAATAGATCCAGGAGAGAGAACTTAAAAATTATTGGACTATCTGAAAGCCATGATCAAAAAAAGAGCCTAGACATCATCTTTCAAGAAATTATCAAGGAAAATTGCCCTTATATTTTAGAACCAGAGGGTAAAATAGAAATTGAAAGAATCTACCGATCACCTCCTGAAAGAGATCCCCAAAGGAAAACTCCTAGGAATGTTGTAGCCAAATTCCAGAATTCCCAGGTCAAGGAGAAGATACTGCAAGCAGCCAGAAGGAAACAATTCAAGTATTGTGGAAACACAATCAGGATAACACAAGATTTAGCAGCTTCTACATTAAGGGTCCGGAGGGCATGGAGTATGATATTCCGGAGGGCAAAGGAATTAGGACTACAACCTAGAATCACCTACCCAGCAAAACTGAGTATAATCCTTCAGAGTAAAAAATGGTAATTCAATGAAATAGAGGACTTTCAAGCATTCCTGTGGAAAAGACCAGAGCTGAATAGAAAATCTGACCTTCAAATTCAAGACTCAAGTGAAACATGGAAGAGGTAAACAGGAAAGAGAAATCATAAGAGACTTATTGGGGTTAAGCTGTTTACATTCCTGCAGGGAAGGATGATATTTGTAACTCATGAGTCCTTTGTCAGTATTGGGGTAGTGGGAGGGAAAAAATTATATGTTTGTATAGATAGATAGTAGAGGACACAGGGTGAGTTGAGGATGAAGGGATATCTGGAAAATAGAGTTAAGGACTGGGAGAAGATTATACTGGGAGAAGGAGAAAGGAAGAAGTGGAATGAGGTAAATATCTCACATGAAACAGACAAGAAGGGACTTTTACATTGGAGGGGAGATAGGGGAAGGTGAGAGGTAATGAGTGAATCTTATTCTCATGGGATTTGGCTTAAGGAGGGAATAACATACCCAATGGGGTATGGAAATCTATCTTACTCTGCAGGAAGGTGGGGGGGAGGGGGACAAGAGAGCAGGCGGTTGATAGGGTGGACGGCAGATTGGGGGAGGGGATAATCAGAAGCAAACACTTCTGAGGACACATGGTCAAAACAGAGAATAGAATAAATGGGGGATAGGATGCAATGAAGGGAAATATACTTAGTTTTTCACAACAGGACTGCTATGGAAGTGTTTTGCATGACTACACATCTATAACCTGTATTGAGATGCTTACTTTTTCGGTGAGGGTGGGTGGGGAGGGAGTGAGGGAGAAAATTAATAACCCAAAGTTTTAAAAACACTTGTTAAAGATAAAAAAAATTTTAAAAAATGACTGACATCATTTCTTCCTCAGGGAAAAGATGGAGAGGGAATACTTTGAAAGGCAATGTTATTTACTCTAGATAGATAGTTTATGTATTCAGGTGATGAAATGAGGCAGTAAAAAGGCATTCAGTCAATATTTATTTTTCCCCTGGAGCTGAATTCACTGTAATGCGAAACTGACAGTCCATGACATGGGGCCACCTTATCAGCAGGAAAGTATTATAATAAAATGCTTTTTGTACTACAATAATTAAATCCTATTGGGCAGAATTTTAAGTCAAATAGATACACTTTAAAGAAAACTGTGTTCTTTAGTGAAACCTCCCATTAAATCCTAGTGTATTGGCAGACAAAGACGAAGCAAAAATATAGATCAACAACTGTTGCCCATTAATAGACTCTTCTAAGGTAGCAGTTCTGTGCATTGCTACCAATTTACACATTCCAAGGAACCGTTTTGAGGACTTACTATTAAACAAGAATAGCTATTATGCTAGCAGATTCTGATTTTTGACCACTCTAACTTCCTACCTAACTCAACCCTCAAAAAAAGTCACATCTATGCAAGGAAGAAAGCTACATAGAGAAACTTATTCAAATATATGCACTCTATCCTTTAATACTCTCTTCTTGCTACTAATAAATAAGAAATGTTTATACTTAGTTCAAATATGTAGAAAGTGTACTCATATTATTAGCAGATTTTTTTCCCCTTAGGGAGGAAGGGAAAAGAAGAAAAGACAGATAAGAGGGGTGAAAAGGATATAATGACTTTGGGTATAATGTCAATCCACCAATAATTATTCATCAAAAAAATGTATATAATTCCTTGCAACATCCCTGATGCCAAAATTTTCTTTCCCTAAGTGACAGATGTCAAGAAAAGATGAAATCACTTAGAGACAGTATATAATGAGTATAGAACATACAGGGCTACATTTTATTTTATTGATGTCTTGTTTTTACATCACAAGCATTCCCTAATATATCCCTGCCCCAGCCCCTAATCAAAAAGATCTTTCAAAGAAGGTTCACAAAACCAACACATGAACCTCATCGACAGCATACATTATAATTCACATTTATAGTTATCCAACCTAGCAGTGAAAAGAAGGTAGATTTTCTCAACTTTTCTCCAAAAACAAACTTGGCTGTCACAATTTTGCAACACCCAGTTTTGTTTCATTGTTCTTTCCATTGAAATTGTTTTACTGAATGTAGTCATTTAGAGTCAATCCATAACTTTCACAGGAGTAACATTCTTCGAAAATGGCAGGAAAGTAAAAAGCACGCATTGAACATATGGGAAATAGGAGGATAGGTTCCTGTGACTACCAAAATCTGTAATCTTTTGCTAGAGATTGATGAAAATACATTTTACAATATAATTATTTATAACAAAACACTAATTCTGATAATATGCACAGTAATCATAAAATAACCCATAAAATGCAGCACACAAAATAAAACTGGTAAAATGCAAAACATTTTTTTCTCACTAGCAATTCCCTAGAATGCTGTGATCTGTGGTAAGATCTAATCACTTTTTAAAAAAACAGGTTACCTTTTCAAAGCATCAATATGCCAAACAAGGAATCTAACAAGAATCATACAAGTCCAATGCAAAGTTATTGGGGTGGGGTTGGGGGGAGTAACATACTATAAAGCCAAACTCCAGTAATTTGCAAATAAATTTTAACAATGCTGTCAAGGAGCATTACTAGTTTTCAGAGAAAGAGACAGAACTGAGAAGGGTCTTTTTAATATACTTAATGTCAATATTACAAAATCCATTTCCTCAAAGTTCATTTAACACTGTTAAACCCTTATCATTAGCAATAATGAAGATTACATTTTAAAGTTACTATTCTTCTTCCTATCATGAAGACTGGCACAAAATTTAGGAAGAAATTTACTCTCAAAGAGCAGGGGGAAATGAGGAAAGGGCAGGGGGACAGGGAGAAGAGAAAAAGGAAAGAAATGGGAAGGGAGAGAGGAACGAAGAGAGAAACAACCAAAAAACTCATTCTTCCAGCACAAGCCAAGTCATTAGAGGCACATGTTTGGGAAGAACAAGCCATTTTAAAATCTAGTCCTCTGAATAAGACCCAAATAAAGATTCCTAAAACTTGGGTACCTGTGATAAAGCAAAATGACTTAACAAAGTAGGCTAGGTACTTCTTATTCTTAAAAATTATTGTAAACATCCTAAAGGCCATTAGACTATGCTACTGAGAGATAACTTGTAACAGCAGAGAAACCAGTTTCAGTAGAATAATGAGTCAGAAAACAGGATGCTTAGGGTTTAGAAGAAAGTGAGAGAAGAGAAAGTGTGGCATTTATTGTATATGGCTTTTTCAAGGAGTTCATTCAAAAGAGGGAGGAGAGTAATAAGATGATAGTAAGGATGGTCAGATCAAGTAAAGGGTTGGGTTTTTTTTTAAATAAGAATGGGGGACAAATGGGCATGTTTGTAGGCAGTAAGGGAGAAACTGGTAGACAAAGAGTTTAAAGATCTTGAGAATAAATACAGAGATTGTTGTGGGGGCAATCTCTAAAAGTAGGAGGAGATAGAATAAGTTTACGCGTAAAAGGGGTTTGCCTAGTAAAGAGGAATGCTTTTTTTTGTATTCCTATACTTTTGTACATTGCCTAGTCCATAGTAAATACATGGCTTGCTGACTTAGTGACTGACCAATCTCAATTCAAGAGGACTGATGATGAAGCTTATTAACTACCTCTTGACAGAAGAATAATAGACTTAAAGTACAGAATCAGTCACACAGTTTTGGATATGGCAAATATGTGGATTTGTTTTGCTTGACTATGCTTGTTTGTTATAAGAATTATGGTTTTGGTTTTTTTTTTTTTATTTGAAGGCAAGGGATTTTTTGAATGGAGGGGAAGCTCAAAACACAATTACTTTTTAAAAAATGAAAAAGAATGTCACTGAGGATTTAAAAAAAAAACCCAAGGAGAACAGAACGAAGTTCAAAAGGAAACAAAGACAAGTCGAACAGCTTTGAAAATAGCATGCTGAATTTATGATGTACTTTTTAAAAAGGAAGCTGTATACAACAGAGATTTGCATTTTCATGTATAATCCTCTTTTCCTACTCAATGTTATATATGGAAATGTACTTTTTTGTATTAAATTCAGGATAAAACAAAATAATTATTTTAAACCACAGTGCTTCATGGGCCCAATTAATGACTGGCAAAGTATGCCCATATATGCCTGAACTAACAACATAGATTTGAATATTTCATATGTTTGTATAAAGTTGACTATATTACTTTTATCTTACATATGTTACTATTTTACCACTTAATAAAATTTATATTCATGTACATAAAAACATTTTAATATTAAATTTCCAAAACTTGAAATTACTTGAAAGTTCATGATTGATAAGGTTGGACTAAGAAAAGAGAGAATGAAATGGTGTAATTATACTTATCGTTTTGTTAATTGAACTCTCAAGGCCAATATTCTTGGACACTTCACTTGTCCATAGTTGTAAAAGATATTTTCATCCTTGTTCCCTTAATTTATAATGTGATTTTTATATCTAGGTCAGGTATCCATTTGGAGCTTACTTTAATACATAGTATGAAATCCTGGTCTACATCTAATTTCTGCCAGACTGCTTTCCAGTTTTCTTAGAAATATTTATCAAATAGTGAGTCCTTTCCTTAGTAATTTGAGTTTCTATTTCATTGAACTCTATGTCATTGTGTCTGGTGGCTTTTGTTTGTGTGGTCCTAATCTGTTCTACTAATCAACTTTTCTATTTTTTAAATTGTAGCAAATTATTTTGATGATCATTGCTTTGCAGTATAGTTTGAGCTAAGCTCTCTTCCTTTCCACTTTTTTCATTATTTCTTTTGAGACTCCTAACTTTTGGTTTTTCCAGTAAATTCTGTTACTTTTACTAGTTCTCTAAATTTATCCTTCATTTGTTTGATTGATAAGGGATTGAAAAAATAAATTAAGTAACTTCAGTTTTATCATATTGTACAGTTCATCATAAGGAATTAATATCTTTGCCACTATTTCAACTGTCTTTGTTTCTATAAAAAGTGATTTGTAGTTGTATTCATATACTTCTTGTGTGTATCTTGGTAATAAGATTTCTAAATTTTTTTATACATTCTATAGTTCTTTTGAATGGACTTTGTCTTTTTTTACATGTTTAGTTTAAGATGTTTATGGGAATCCAATTTGACCATAGACAAAAGAACAGTATAAATAGTAGGTATACATGTACTAAATGACATAGCATCTAAATTCATAAAGAAAAAGTTGAACAAATTGAAAAAGACAGACACAATAAATGTAGATTAAAATGTTCTTCTTTTAAATATGGACAAATCTAACAGAAAGGAAAACAACTGAACAAAATGTTGGATGATTTATATCTGAAAGCTACAGTATTTTCTGAATGGAAACATTGAAGAATATACATATTTCTTTGCATCACTTGATACCTTTTGAAAAACAGACTGCGTAAATAGAGAAATGATAAGTAAACAAAAAAAAAATACTAAACATTTATTTTTTTTTTACAGACCATAACATAATTAACATAGTAGTTAATTCAGGGAACACAAGCAAAAGTTATATACATGAAAGATGTGCTAATATCGTGAATAACGAGTGGGTCAAAGAACAAAAAAATTTTAAAAAAAACTTATAACTTTAAACTAATTCAGAGGGCAAGCTAAATTCCTGAGCTCAACTCAAGGACATAGAAATGTGCTTTTAGGCAGATACAGGCTCAATTAAATAATTAATACAGCATAAAATCAGTTATATTGTAGAAATCAATATAATAGAAACTTGAGATAATATTAATTTTTATCTTTTCATCCCTTTCTCTAATTGGATGGCCATTTCATCTTATCTTTCCATCTTACAATTCCTTGACAACATCTCTCTTATTGTTCTTTGAAATTTCTCATTTTTTAAATGGACCAGCCCATTTACCTCCAACCAAGTGTCTTTCCATTGACCTTGGTGTGATACTTGCTTTTAATTACTCAGACTGTTTCATTCCACATCTCCTTGCTATACTATTACTAGTAGAATGCTGGCAATAAAAAATGGACGTTTTCTTTCATGGGAAAATTAGAATCATTAACAGAAGGTGCTCTGAAATTTCCAAAAGGTAATCCAGCTTACCCTCTCCCTCTTTCTCAACTTTGGGTCTACATCACTATCCAGTTGTACAACTTGTCCTAGATATGCATGCTAACTGATAAGCAATACTGCCTAGACAACAGATTTTGGTTATTTTTCAGTCATGTCTGCAACTATTTGTGCCCCATTTGGGGGTTTTTTGACAAAGATAATGGAGTAGTTTGCAATTTCCTTCTCCAGTTCATTTTACAAACAAACCGGTGACTTGCATAGGGTCACAAAGCTATTAAGTGTTTGAGGCCACATTTAAACTCAGGAAGATGAGTCTTACTGACTATAGGCCTGATGCTTTATCCACTGCACCACCTAGCAGCCCTAGCAATAGGTAATGCATACTAAAAACAAACATTTGAGGACAAAAAGTAATAAAAAGTAATATAAAAATCTACTCACAAAATTTCATATAGTGGATTATCATAGACATTAGAGTCAAAGCATTTAGAGCTAAAATATGTCTTAACTCTATCCTAGTCTAACTCCTTATCTTTCAGTTTCCTTATCTATAAAATGCATGAGTTGAAGCAATGCCAAACATCACACAGGTGGTAAAGTAACAGAATTAAGATGTAAATCCGGACCCCTATTCCAAATCTGGTACTCTGGCCTACACCACGTAGCTACACAATAAATGTCAAATCAACTTATGCCCCCTAAAACACAAATTATCATAGAAAATAAAACCCTAATAAAATCCATTTAGCTTAGTGACAGGTATCAGTCTTACTTCCAAACATCATAAATATATATTGGGGGGTAGAGGGGCTAATCATGTGCTTTTATGTATGCAAAATCTAAATTTCCACTCTTTTAGCATATAATACATACGCTTGGAATTCAGACAAATATTTTCCCTTCTGTAATATTTAACATATGCTAATTGCAAAGTGCATATGCAGCAATCAAGAAAAAAATATCATGTTTTCCTAGCTCATACACAGACCGAAAAATTATATTTTCTGAAGTGACTATAAATATTGTTCATCTCTCTTAAGCAGAATTATAGTAATTGCATTTTCTAAACTAAGAATCAGAAGCCATGGTCTGATAAAGGATTTGAGTTATGAATTTATTATGCAGAAATGTTCTAAAAGCATAAACATTCAATCAGATGTTTATGTATTTAACAAATTACCTTTATTTTAAAAGATAAAATTACATTAAATAATTTTGAATACACTGAAAACAACTTCAAATTATATACATATTAACTATGTATAAAAAATACCTGGTAATAATCAGCAACACAATTACTTTCAATACCAATTGACTTTATGATGTTACCATAACTAATCGGACTTACATTAGCCCACACACGAAGCTGTTCAGGGGCTTTACATTTGAAATGTCATGGCCATCTTTATACCACCACCCAAACTACACATATATTCTATATACAAAGATATATATAAACATAATATGAGCTACACATTTATGGGTAACTAATGTTTTTCAGCCTCTAATTTTTCTCTTGTGACATTACTATATACAAATTCACATTTATAAATGGTTTTAGGGATTATAAAATACTTTTCTCCAAATAGCCCTTTGACTGTAAGCCTTACTACCTCCATTTTATAGATGAGGAAACTGAGGCCCAGCAAGATTAAGTGACTTGTCCAAAGCAACAGAGATAATTTATTTCAAGACAAGATTTGAATCCTCAATCGCAAGTTCAGACTTCTATACTATCCTGGATATTTATGATTCAATGCTTACTGACTTAATTAATTCAGTTACCAGGATATTTATAGGGATAAGAGGAACATAATTTTAAAAATCAGAACTCTCCTGGACAAATGAGGACCTAGTCACTATAAGCAAACATTAAGGGGGAAAAAAGAAGAAAAACTCTATATCATGAATTTTACTATTTTTAAAATAAAAAATGTATATTTTTTCTTTAGTTATTTTCAATTCAACATACTCTTCAATGATGCTGATTATATAAATGTACAGAATTGCTCACGTAAGGGTAGGGTATAGTAGAAAGTAAAGTACACGTTACTCAAGACAAAAGCAACCTGGAATAAAGTCCCTCCTGCCCTGTGGGGCAGTTATGAGGTCATGGACAAGTCATTTAGCCTCCTTAAGCTTCAATTTCTCCACTTATAAAATATAGTAGGAAAGAAAACTGGACTAGATACTATCTTTAAGGTGCTTGCCACTTCTAAGGGTCTATCTGTGATCTGCTTTATGGAGATACTTGATAGAAGAGACTGTATTTCCAGGGATGCCTGGTTCCAAAGAAGAATCTCCCAACGAGTAAGACTTTGTGCCAAACAGAATCTGGGTAATTTTGTAATGGAGAGTATAGGAAGAAGACTGGCAGCAAGGGAAGCCAGCACATAATAGGGTCATAATAGGGTCAGAAGACACAGTATAAAAGTGCAGCATCCAGATGCACCAGCATGTTCCTGAGACTCCACAGAGCAAAGGGGAGTTAAGGCAGTATTCAGTCCTCAAGTTGTGATGATAAAGAAGCCTGTAAGTAGGCTTCTACCTGATCCATTACTATTCCAGAGAAAGATCTTGCCAACATAGCTTTCCCCTTTTCAGAGTCATTTTCTCAGGCCACTCTGGTGGGAATCAGGGTGAGGGTGAACTTCTAGGATCATAGATGGAGGGGACCTTAAAGGCCATCCAAGTCCAACCCTCTCATTTCAGAGATAAGAAAATTATGCACCGGTTACAAAGCTAATCAGTGACTAAGGTGGGATCTGAACCCATGGTTCTATCCATTACATCATGCTGCATGTCAAAAATAACAGCAAAGATGCACCTCTGAAGTCCCTGCTACCAAGGGAGACTGGAGCTGGTGGATTCTTTAAGTTCCAGAGTTCTGAGCTGCCACAGAGCTAAAGCTAATCAAATATCTGTAACTAAGTCTGGCACCAATATGAAAAGTCCCTGAGAGTGGGAGGCCACTAGGCCGCCTGTGTTGGGGAGAAGGTCCAAAATCTGGAGCTCATTAAGTAAAGCTTCTGTGATGATCAACAGTGGGACTGGGCCTATGAGTGGTCACTGCACTTTCAGCCCTGTAGAAATAGGGAGATCTAGTCTCCAAAAGTAAATGAATAAATGAACAAATAAATAGAATATGAAGATTAGAGAGATGATAGAAAGAGACTGACAGACAGGCAGATAGATAGATACACAGATAGACAGATAGGTATATGAGTTAGCTGAGGCAAATGAAAAATACTAATCTCGATGTATACAGATTTGAGTGGAAAATAGGATGCATATATAGTGCCCAAGATTTATTTATTGAAGAAGAAATGCAAACAGTTCATAACTGTGCATCAAGAATAATGAAACCTAAGTACATAAGGAGGGTTTTCCTTGTGTCAAAGGTAGCTTATCTTTAGTTTCATCATTTAGATAAATAAAATTCCCATGAAGATGAAATCCAACAATTCATTCTCATTGTAACCAACCCTTAAATTATCTTTGTTTACTTGACTGCCAGATAAAAATGTTGTAAGGGAGGGAAGCTGTAAACTTCCTCCTCCCTCCAATTCAGTTGATATAATATAGGATTTAGTCACAAATTGTGACCAATTTGGTTAAAAAAAAGGTGTTAAACTAACTGTAGAATTTCAGCTACACTCCTTTCTAGAGTGTAAACTCCTTCCTCTGAGAGAACTAAAGGAACAACCTCATTGGGTGACCAAAAATTGGATATGCCTCTGTAACAGCTAAGTCCAGGATGTAGTTACAAGCTAGGAGTGCAGGGTCAGAAGGACTTTGTGGAGGTAGGTGGAGAATGGGATTCCTCTCTCCCTCCACTGGCCATGGCATCCGGTAAAGATGTGAGAGATATTCCATCCAGCAGTTCCTCATGTCAAAAAAGATTTTGAGGCACAGTTTGAAAGAGCAGAGACACACTTCAGAGAAACACAGATACAAAAAAAGCTGTCACTCAAGGGAAGATGTAGCTTTAAGGAGTGTAACCCTTTGGCAGCAAAGAAAACAGCTAGTTGTGAACACTCCAAAGAGCGCTAGCCCTGGCCTTCAAGATCCAGCCTATGGAGAGGAACAGACCTCATGAATCTCGCTATGCAATGTACACAGGGCCCAAAGGTAGCTTCATGAAGACTCTAAGGGAGAAAGTACTTCTAGGCCCTCAATACCACAAGCTGTGAAGTGCTTTGACTATACAAGTTCTCTGCACACAGGTTTCATTATCACTATACTCTAATTTTGAGCCTGCTCTTCTCATGGGCTATATGTGTATTTTTGGGAGAGTATGCCCCAAGTTTGTGGGAGACTGGAGGGTAAATTACTGTTACTACGCTCCCTTATTCAATTCCTGTGCCAAAAGTTAATTGTGTCTACTGGCTAACTGTTAATGGGAAGCATGTCAGTAAGAGCTTTTGAACTATAATTTCAGAAGTAAAGCCAGTGAGTAACCCCTAGAACTGAGAGTGACAGCTGCCCTATGGAGGAGGTCACCCAAAGAAGGAACTACAGTAGTTTAATCCAACTATTTTTTTACTGAAAGTATGATGACTACATTTCTAGCTAAGGACAAAGATCACCAACGAAGATCTGAAAAGAAAATGAAAAGCTTCACCAGGCCTGGGTGGCACGTGAACATCACTGTCCTCAAAGAACAAAATGAAGCCTGGTAAGAGTTATTAAGAGGAAAAATTCAATTCAAACATCTATTAAGTGCCTGTGATGTGGTAAGTTATAAGTTTCTTGAGGGCAATGAGGTAAACAACTTTCTCTAGGAAATGACTGAAAAAAGGAAGAAAGATATAGGATGACGGTTTGAGGGGATGGTAGGATCTAGTGAAGGATTTTTAAGGATGAGGGAGAACTTGGGCATGTTTTAAGGCAAGTGTGAAGAAACTGGTCAATAGGAAGAGGTTGAAGATAGAGAATTGAAGCTGCAATCTTCTGGAAAGAAAGGAGGGGATGGAATATAAGATCAAAGGCGCATGTTGGATGGGATGAACTTGGCAAGGAGAAGGATCATCTCATTGTCACAGAATGGAAAAAAGAAGGAGAGTGTGAGGGATGATGTCAATAGTTTTGATGTGAAAAGAAGGGGAGAAGAGAGAGTTCACATGGAATAGTCTCAAGGCTTTCGAAATAAATGGATAGGTTTTCATTGATATCTACAACCACATTAAAGTTATTGTGGGCCTGGCACTGGGGTGGAGCAGAAGGGCATATAAATTAGGAAAATAAGTACCCTTTTCCACCTCTGAA
This sequence comes from Vombatus ursinus, assembly GCF_900497805.2. Lineage (NCBI taxonomy): Eukaryota > Metazoa > Chordata > Mammalia > Diprotodontia > Vombatidae > Vombatus > Vombatus ursinus. The sequence continues at coordinate 3,827,882 of NW_020954587.1, read as the reverse complement.
TTCTATCTTTTTAGAAACCAGCTACATAGAACAAGATAAATTCACTAGTAATTCAAGTTGGGCACCCTAGTGAAAATTTTATTCAACAATCAATTTATTAAGTTATTACTATATGCCAGGCACTATGCTAGGTGCTACATAAGCAAAGACAAAAAAAAAAAAAAAAAGGATGTCCCAGCCCCACTTAAGGAATTTACATTCTGTTGGAAGAAAACATTATGTACACCCAAAAATCATACAAAATGTATACAAAGGAAGTTTTCCCCCCCAAGTAAACTGGAATTGGGAAAAAGCTACAAGGAAACTATAAGGATCAAGATAGATTGCCTACAGGAGACGGCATCTAAATCAAGCCTTAAGGAAAGTTAGGGATTTCAGGAGGCGCAGGTAAGGAGGTGAATTTGGGGGTGGTAGAAGGGAGATAATAAGAATAGGAGAGAGGGGTGGCCTGTGCAAAAAACATGAAGACAGGAAAAGAATATCGTATGTGTCAGCTAATTTGTCTGGAATGCGCAATAAACCCGGAAAAGGAGACTATAGCAAGATTGTACAGGGCTTTAAAAACCAGAGATGTTAATATTTTATCCTGGAAGCAGTGTGAGCATAGTGAGATGAGTGTTTTAAGAATATCAGTTTTGTAGGTATGTGAAAGATAGAATAAAATGGGGAAAAGCTGAATGCAATCAGGAGGGTATTCTAATGGTCCAGGTATGAGGGAATGAAGGCCTAAACCAGTATGGCTGCTGTGTAAGTACAGCAAAGAGGACAGATAGGAGGTTTACCATGGAGGTAGAATAAAGCTGTTGGACTGGGTTATCCAGAATCATCACAGAGGCAGCAGGTAGTGCAGTGAGGAGCAAAGTTGGCTAGTTGGTACTTGTTGCTTTCTTCTCTTTTCTCTGTTCTGGAAAAGGGTGGAGATGAATCCTCCCAGGAGGAGTTATCTCCTCCAATGAGGCTGGTTCAGAGTACAATGTGTTAACTCTCCCTCTTAGCTTCCCGTCCTTTGAAAATCTGATAAATATGTCACCATCCAAGCCATGGATTAAAAATGTTGAATATCTTTGGGCCAAGAACAGATTCTTAGGGAACCTCCTTCCAATCTGACACAGACTGATTAATGAATACTTTTGGGGTTCAACTAGTCATTCAACCAGTTCTAAACCTACCTAACTGTACTATCAGCCTATATTTCTCCATCTTAAATACAAGGATAATGTGAAAGACTGGCTAATGTATACATATACAGCATTCCTTTGATGTACCAACCTAATTACTATATCAATAAAGGAAAGTACATGAGCCTGATATGACCTAATAAAGCCATGGTAGCTTTCAGTAATCACCATTTTTCCTTCCTAAATGCTTACAACCCATTCCTTCAATTATATGTCCTAGAATTTTGCCAGGAATATAATTCAATCTTACCAATTTATAATTTGAAGATTCCAACCTCTTCTCTGTTTTGAAGATTGGGACATTTCCCCTACCACATTCATGGGATGACAAGTCCTAGACTGAAAGCTGAAAGGGACCTCAGAGGTCAGCATGTACAATTCTCTCATTTTATTTTTAAAAGTAACTTTTTAAAAAATTTACACTTAATTATTGACAAGGGCAAACATTTCAATATACAAAAAAGAACAAGAAGCCTCAATTTCTATTATGTACAATTCATTTTAATAAGTGTGTGTGTATATAGACACACATTGTGTATAGGTATGTGTACGTATATGTGTATATACATATACACACATACATTTGTATATACATGTGTGTATACACATATATACATACAGACATTTATTTTTTAAAAGGTCATAACAAAATTGCTCTAATTGTGTCCTATGTTGTATTTTTTTGTTTTCTTCTGTGAGTTTAAAAAATGTTCCAACCATTCTGGAGAGCAATTTGGAACTATGCCCAAACGGCTATAAAAATGTGCATACCCTTTTACCCAGCAATAGCACTTCCAGGACTACATCTCAAAGAGATAATAAAAATGGGAAAAGGACCAAAAATATTTCTAGCAGCTCTTTCTGTGGTGGCAAAGAATTGGAAATTGAGGGGATGCCCATCAATTGGGGAATGGCTGAACAAGTTGTGGTATATAAATGTAATGGATAGCCCTATTGTGCTATAAGAAATGATGAGCAACCAGACTTCAGAAAAACCTAGACAGACCTGTATGGACTGATGCTGAGTGAAGTGAGCAGAACCAGGAGAATGTTGTACACAGCAACAGCCACATTGTGTGATGGCCAACTTTGTTAGACTTAGCTCTTCTCAGGAATGCAATGATCTAAGACAATTCCAAAACACTCATGATGGAAAATGCTATCCAGGGAAAGAAGAATGGAGTCTGAATGCAGATCAAAGCACACAATTTTCTCTTTTTGTTGTTGTTTTTTGTTTTTTCTTTCTCACGGTTTTTCCCTTTTGTTCTGATTCTTCTTTTACAACATGACTAATGTGGAAATATGTTTAACATGATTGTACATGTATAACTTATATCAGACTGCTTGCTGTCTTGGAGAGGTAGAGGGAGAAAAATTTGGCACTCAAAATCTTATAAAAATGAAGGTTGAAAAGCATCTTTACACGTAATAGAAAAAATAAAATACTATTAAGTGGAGAAAATAAAATAAAACATATTAGATAAAAAAGAAGAAAAAAAATTAAAGAAAACTGCCTGTTCATATCTTTCGACTTGGCTCTTGCTGATATAAATACATGTACATATATAGTATACAGTATATAGTATATAGTATATATATACATATATAGTGTGTGTATATATATATACTATAGTGTATATATATATACACACATAGTATGTATGTGTGTGTATGTGTGTGTGTGTGTGTGTGTGTGTGTGTGTGTGTATATATATATATATATATATGCTGTATCAGAAAAATTTGCTGAAAAGATTTTTCCCCCCACAGTTAACTGGTTGCCTTCTAATTTTAACTGCACTGGTTTTTTATGTGTGAAAAAATTTTATATTTTACATCATCAAAGTTTATTTTTAATTCTGTGATCCTCTCTTGCTTGTTTAATTATGAATTCTTCCCCTATCTATAACTGTGAAAGGCATTTTCTTCCTTGATCCTCTATTTTGCTGATAATGTGTCCTTTTATATCTAAAAGTAATGTATCTAATCTTCACATATAGAGTGAGATATGCTGGTCTAATACTAACTTGTGCCAAAATGCTTTCCAGTTTTCCTAGCAGTTTTTGTCAAATAGTGAGTCTTCAGTGTAGGAGTTAGTGTTTAGGGTCAATCAACTCATTTTACAAATGGGGAAAATGAAGCAGAGAAAGGTTAAGTGACTTGCCCGAGATCAAATAAATTTCTGGGTCAAGAGCTGAATTCAGCTCTCCCTGACTCCAAGTCTAGTTCTCTATCCTGGCTACCACCTGGCCTGCACTTTATGGCACTTCTAAGATCTTTCAAAGATCACTGACAGAAGCTTAATTGCATCTACTGGTTATTTTACTACAATTCTTTTGTTATATGTAACCGGGGCCTCATGTCTTGAACTCAATGGGAACAACTCTATTCTCTCTTGCTATCTTGTCTGGTTTCAGTTCCCTACTAAACATTTTTTTCCTGTCCTCCAATCAAACACTATTTATTCGCATTAGCAGAGAAAACAGAAGCAAAGAATCTAGGGGCTGTGTCCTCACTGCAGCCTGTCATCTTTGTCCCTTCCACCACCAAGCACCAGTGCTATACATTCTTTGACAATCTTCTTGTCCCAAACATAGCTTAAAAACAAAAAACAAACAAAAACTTAGTTTTGTCCCAAGCCTTCATCCCTTGCCTTAGTACATTTTGAACTGTAATGTTTTTCTTATTGTGCATCCACATTTACATTAATCGTTAAATGAATTCTCTGTGCATGGTGGCCATGCTCACAGAATGTGAGCTCCTCAAGTGCGAGGATAGTTTCATTTCTGTCTTTGTACTTTCCGAATCTAGCACAGCAACTAGTACATAGGACGCACTTAGTGCTTCTTTTTGAACTTTCCACCATATGTTTTGCATCCATCTTCCGTCTCATGTTGTTTAAAAATCTGTGGGAATTGACAAGTCTCCTGTGTACCTACACTGACCTCTCTAGAAAGCTCTTGACTCATCAGAATCTTTGTGTTTTCAGAATTTCATTCCTGAATAGTTTCCATCACCCTCATACCAACTTCTTCTATTGGATTTTAGGTAATGAGTTATAACTCCCTGTTGTAAAATCTGCTTTCAAAAACTCTAGCTTTCACATAAAACTATGCTCAACTTTAGTTTTATTTACCACCAACATAGAGTAGAAAATTGCAACAAATATTTAGATAGTTGGAGACCCCAATCTATATGTAAGTAATCTGTGGTACATTCCCTCAACAGTATCAGTTTTGTTTTTCCACACGTGCTTCTCCACTATGATTTTTAGATTTCTTTACATGACTATATCTTAATATATAATTACACTATCCTTTTTATCTATTCTATTCCTTCTGAACATGGTATACCTTTCCATGGAAGAAGTAATTTCTGCCATGTAGCCTAGGTAAATTTTCCCTTAAAAGGTACTGAAACTGTCCTTAAGACTTCAGTGGCCAGCTCATGAGGAGACAGGAATTGTTCTCCTTCAAAGCTTAACTGGTGCACTAACGTGGCCAACACTCAACAGAATCAATGCTGTATCCTTGATAAGTCTCCTTTCTATGCTATGGCTAAGTAACCTTCCTTTTGTTAACTATTAAACGGTCTATGAGTGTCTCATTTCATTCCAATGCAGAATCTGAACCACCAGAATGGCCTGAATCAGGTCTAGACTACAACAACTTCCATGGGATATTTCAGTCATGATTCTCATTCTACTAAGTCTACGAGACTGAATTTGCCTTCTTGATTTAGCATATCTAGTTTACACTATTACCTATAATTTGTGTATACAGAAAATTTATATATTATAGGATGTACACTCACATTTCTAGGCTTCATCTTTTAAAACATTAGATTTTTAGATATATTAACTATTGCTTTATTTCTGCCTATACAGAGGCACTCAAACTGGTGGGTTTAATTAAATAATGATATTTAGCATGGCTTACTATTTATTCAGCTGTATCATTATTTGGGTTATATGATTTTCATGTTTCATCTATTACTTCTTTTGCACTCACTAGGGAAGGGGGTTAGGTAGGGAACTATGTGAATGCAATATAACACGAGAAAGGGCATCAGGGCCCTGCAGGGCCAGAAAGGTGAGTTTTCTTCGCCATGTGTGTTCCCTCTGTGTGTGCCTTTCTATCCTTTCTTCCTATATACGTGCCCACTCATCTCACTGATATTGTGTGTACTCGGGCAATAATGTGCATCACCTTTACAGGTATGAACGTTTTGTAGCTTGTTCTTACTGTGACATCTCACTAAATGTTTTTGATGTGAGCTAACTGTGACTTCTGGCTAACTATTAAAGATGTGTACCAGTGGTGGCATATAATTTTAGAAATTTGGGCCCACAGAGTACCTTGAATCTGATAATTGTCCCACGGGACATTCAACCTACCAGTTTGGGTGCAGGGCTGGGGAAGTAGCCCAGAGAGTGTTCTTCACCGATAATACTTTAAATTTTGTGAAATGCTTTCTACCACAACCACCATGTGGAGCAGTATTTTTATCCCCTATTTTTTTTAACAAACAAGGAAACTGGGGTTCAGAGACTAATTAACTTGCTCATGATCATATATCTAGTTCATTTCAAAAACTTTAGTTAGGAGTAGTCATATGAGCCTATAATCCCAGCTAGCAGGGTGGATGAGGCTGGCAAATCTCTTGAACTTCAGCAGCTGCGGTAGGCAGCAGCTGCTGAGTAGAGGTCCACACTAAGTTTGGCATCAAAACAGTGGGCACTGCAGGTACCAGATTGTCTAAGGAGAGTAAACAACCCAGTTCAAAAATGGAGCAGGCTGAAGCTCCCTTTCAGTAGGGGTTTTATTGCTTCTGCACTTCCAGCCTGGGCAAGATGGGGAAATCAGGGGGAAAAAGCAATACCTTATATTTAGGTAATTTCTTTTCCAAAGTGATCTCAGAGCAGAAAAGGATCGTGTCTGCTTTGAAATCATGCTTACCGCAGTGCAAAGTGTGAATATAGGTGGTCAGTTTGCTAAACTGAATGCTTAAGTAGATGACTGTACTACAAAAGCTGAAATAAATACTATAATCGTAAAAATACATGAGCACACAAAATGATCGGGCAGAGTTATGCTGCCGGAGGCTTAGTAGAAAATGACATGAAACATAGAATTTTACTGCCAGAAATGAGGTGGTCAAACAACTGCTATGCTACAAATGCTACATTCAGCAAAAGTAGCACTCAAGCCACTCTAAGAGACAGGAAGAAAGACACCTCTTATAGTAAGGACAAGCTATCTTGTGAAAGGTTGACCTAAGTAGTAAGTTTATATAGGAGCAAAAACAGTTTATGCATGCACCATGCAGCTGCTTTTCTTCCTCAAAATAACTAGCATGACACACCTATTAGCTCATCCCAGATATCATATTTTTAATAGACTTTGATCTGAACTTTTCAATGGTATTGCATGCTGAGAATACAATTCACCTCCATTTGTTATCCAGACTAGATCAAAGTCAAATATTTCCTTGTATTGCAACCAGTATAGTAATTACCTCTACTCTGTATCGATGCTGAACTTATCTTTAAAAAAAATCAAAATACAACAGTTCTATTCATTCAGAGTATATCGGAGCTATAATCAGAGTTATAAAAGCTAAAAAATTACTAGCTCTATTTTTTTTAAAACAGGGCAGCTGAGGCCAGGAAGATTAACAAGCAGAACATAATAAGGATTCTGAATCACCTAAATATGGTTCTTATTGGAAGTCTAGGCTTTCATGACCTCAATAAGCAATTAAGCATTTGCTCCATATGGATTAGAAGATCACAATAATTTTTAAAAGAATTCCATTGATCAATTCTAATATTAAGAGCTCATGTTTATGAAGCTTTTTAGAGTTTGCAAAGTTCTTTCTTCAAAATAACATTATAAGGTACACAATATACAGTATTATACCTATTTTGGAGAAAAATCTGGATCTTAATGAGGTAAAGTAACTTGCCCAAGTCACGACAGGAGTGCTAGCACCCCATATGCAATGATTTTTGTCTAGCCCACTGTATCTCCACTGCATTTCTTATGTACATTTTCTTCTTTCTTGTAAACTCAACGGAATATGAAGATAATTATTCAAATTTCCTTTGTTTTATATAGTGCATCAGCATTTAAGTCATATTTACTCACTCTAGACAGGAAAATGAAGATATTTATACATCTATCACTGAACAATACCCCATCTTCTCCTTTCCATCCCCAAATTCCTATTCAAATAACTTATATCTAATGAGTTTGATGAATAACTGATGAGTCAAAAACTCATCAACCGGTTCACAACTTTATTGGTTGGGTCCAACAAAACCCAAAGGTCTCTAATTAAAATTCTTCTAGCCTGAGAGTCCCCATCTCTTTGGCAGAAGGTCTCAAGGTTGAAATACTTATCCCTGGGTTATCCCTGGTTGTTATAATCCTAAGTCTAGGTCAGTTTATTTATTCAAAAAGTATTTACTGAGCATTCCTGCATGCACAAAACTGGGTCTGAGCTATGGTAATTTTTTTTTAAAGTATAAGCTATTATCCTTGCTTTCAAGGATCTTAGAAGCCAACTGGAGAAACCAGAGAATGAAAAACTATAATAAAAGGCAATGTTGTCTTAATTGGTGAGTAGTACAAATAGTAATTTATAGGAATAAAATAAATAAATAAAATAATAGGAATTCAGAGAGAGAGAGAAATTGGTGTGGTCTAGGGGGTTAATACAAAGTTTCATGAGGGACAATGGATTTAAGCTAGGTCAAAGACAAGATGAAGAAAACATGTTTCAGGACATAATAAGAGAGATGGTCCAAAAGTCCATTTGGGTTCAAGTCCTGCTCTCTTGACACATCTTGTCTGTGTGACCTTGGACCTGTCACTTAACCTCTCAATGCTCTAGGCAACTCGCTAAGGCTTTAAGTGGCAGAGAAGGTGCCAACCTATATTGGTAGAGCATATATCCTCACTAGGAAGTTCTCTATACCAATGAAATCAAAGTCCAGTCTCTGTAAATCTAGGTTACTATTCAATAAGGCTTAAGCGTATTTTTTTGAAGGGTAGGGAGAGGTACTCCAAACTGAACTAGTCCACTGGTTCCACCAGACATTGTGGCAGTGGTAGAGGAAGAATGAGAACCAGAATCAACTTCATCTCATTGGGAAACTCAGGACTAGAGAGAAGAAATGAGAAATTAATCTGAATCTCCTCAGGGTCTCTTTCAACAGATACACATGTCCCCATTTGTTCCACACCCAAACTCAAAAAATCCACTGAACTCTCCTTTCCAAAACCAACGCAGAATCAGTTTACTACCTACCTAGCTACTGTACATCTGGGTCTCTATAACACAACCTTTAACCTAAGGCCAAGACTAAAATGTGCTTTAACCAGGCCTACTATGTTTTCACTTGAATTCTGAGCTCTTCCTAGATTGTCTAGTTAGAACTTAGACCAGAACCACACTCACCTCTTGGGTAATATCATGGTAATAAAGTCCCTTATTCTTCCCAGGGCCATTGCTAAAAAGAAAATTTCTTTAACACCAAAAAGCTGTTTTTTCACATTCCTTAGACTGAAAGGTTCTTTTCAGAAGCACAGATTCAATGAAAAAAAGTTAAGGTTTTTTGAAAAATAAAAATTTTTATCCCCCAGTGCATTCAGGATTTTAGCTACATGAAGATGGAAAAAATCCAGCCAAGAAGGAAAATAAATCTCTCATGAAAGGGGGAACAACAAAAATCAGTCTTAAAAGCAGCAGAGATAGAAATTGCTGGTAAATTATATATACATAAAATATATATGCATACATACACACATGGCACTACCATTTCAGGCTAGAAAGATAACAAAAATAAGGATGGACAAGTGAAAGAAAGATTTTATGTATTATTTTCTAAATAAGTTTCTATTTTGATTTTAAAATTAGATCTTCCAAAAAGAACTATCAATTCTTCTTAAGTGAAAGATGAGTTTAAGATATTACATTCCAAGTTCAATGAATATTCTAACTTTTCTAATTTTTTATGGGATGGGAAAAATCAACTCCAATATGTCTAGGTATGGGAAATTTTGCTTTAAAAATCTGGCTTTAAAAATAAAACTATTTTTATGTTATTAAGTAATTTTTATTTTTTTTGGTGAGGCAATTAGGGTTAAGTGACTTGCCCAGGGCCACACAGCTAGTGAGTGTTATGTGTCTGAGGCTGCATTTGAACTCTGGACCTCCTGACACCAGGGCCGGTGCTCCATCCACTGTGCCATCTAGCTGCCCCTATTAAGTCATTTTTAATTTGAATGCCCAACAGCAAAACCTTAAATATTAATCAATTTAAAAAATTTGTCACATATGCTGGGAAACATAATCCTCACTCTTAAGCATGAGAGGTTTGGAATTTTTGAGGTATTTTCCCTTAAAAACTAGGACAAGTTTTATATAAAAAGCATTAACATTTTACTCATTATATAAAATTCCTTGGATACCCTAATCTATATAATTTGTCATTAATTTAACTAATATTATCACTAAATCGTAGGATTACAAATCATCCAGTCCATCCTTCTTCCCTAAACTGTTAGCAGTATCACCTTCAAGTCACCTCAGCCATACTGGAATCTATTTTTAAAGACCCTCCTGACTCTCAAGGATTTGAAATAAGTCAGGAGAACCTCTCATGCTAAATAAACCATGAGTCCATAAAAATAGGCCATTTGTTAGTATGTAAATACAAGCTATTATTAGAATGTTTTTCCTCCAAAATGTAAACATCAAAACAAAAACATACAAATAAATGGTACCATGAAAAGAGCCCTGGCTTTGGATTTGAACTTAAATCAAATCCCAGCTCTACTCACTACACTGAGCTCGTCTTTTTTATGTCTAAAATGAGGGGGTCTAATTCAATGGCCCCAGAGTTCCCTTCCTGCTCCAGAGCTATTATCCTAAGTTAAATAAAGCATCAGCTTACACAGCATGTAAGGGAAGATACTTAAACTGAAAGACCGCTGTCACTATTTAACTTGTCTACTTGGGCACAAACATCATACAAGGATCTCATTGTCTACCTTTGCTCTTCTTGAAAACCATTCACACCACCTAAGAGAATAAATGTATGCCACCTTGTTGCAAATAAAGCAGAATAAATGAGTACAGAATTTTGATAGTATTGATCCAGATTTAAGTCACATAGAAGAATAGTTGAATGAAAGACAAAGCTATCTACTGACACAAAATTAGCCCTAAGAAAATCATGAGTCAATTCCTGCACTATAATAACTATACAACTATAATAACTATAAAAGTCAGGCAAATAAATATACACACAGTACAAGACATGAGTGCGTCACCTTTTACACTCTACCCAGGTCTAGTTCCTGCTTCACTGACAGCAGTGACTAAAGAGTGTGTTGTATTTGTACACTGGGATGCCAGAACTGGATTACTTAACCCAGGACAGCAGTAACTCTAGGTCTGGTACCACCTCCCAGGTCAAAAACATCTATCTATAAAATACTATTATACTCCACACACGGTGGCAGGCCTGCAAATATAAAGATTTTAAAATGAGAGGCAAGCTACTGCCCACAGTGTTTCAGGGGACAGGGAGGTGGTAGAAAATGACCTGAACAGAGATAAGAATAACACAAAGTAAGAAGTGAAGGGGGCAAAGGAGAGATCCAAAGGCCCTTTGAAACTCTGAGAGGGAAGACAACACTTTCAAACTTAAAGAATCAGAGAAAGGTTCTTGTGCGAGGGAGCACCTGAGCTGAACCTTGAAGAAGTGTACTTTTGAAAGACAATGGTGAAGAAATGAGTACCAGAAAGGGAGTGCAGCTCATGTAAGAATTTTCCTAAATTTTTCCAGAAATGAAAAATATCCCTATAGTAACTGACTTGAGAGGAAGCAGCAGAAAGCTAAATTTTGCTGAGCTCCAAAACCCCAAAGAAATGGAACAGTGGGCTCACCTCTGCCAGACCTCCTACACAGCCTGGCACTATAAATATGACAGATGCAAACAGCAGGTGGCCAATCACTGAAGAAAAATTCTGTTGAAGACTCAGTGTATTGAAAGCTGATCTTTTGGGACAGCAGAAGAGAGGCTATTCTGAGTAATTCCCAAATTGATCTCAATTTCCCCAATGCCACTGAGAGTCACTACATTATTTTAAGACCAAGGAGACAACACAAAGATATAATCCCTAACCAATCTTTTCACCACATTTCTCTAGGAAAAAAAAAGACACAAAAACTCTAAAACAACTCTTTATTAATTTTCTGTTATATCCATTTCAGTCAAACCAGACCTTTCCATAAAAATTTCGAATTCGAGTATCAACAAAACTAGGTAAAGTCCTCCCAGTACTTACTGAAAATCTGCTAGAAAAAAAAAAAACACACACTACTAGAAAAATCATTAGAACAATCATTTTTTACATAGAAACATAAGAAATAACAATGATTTAGCTTAAAATGGCTTTTAATTGTTTTTAGAGAGTTGAAGGTATTTGAATCAAGTTCCTAATATCTTTTGCTATGGCTATAAGATACAAAGTCATTCTTGATTAACATATCTTCAAATCTTCTAGATTATACTTAGAATGGTATTTGAGATAGCTTATGCAACAATAACTACCATAGAACTGAAAGGGAGGAAGAGAAAAGGGAATAAAGATATGGAGCCAAAAAGGAAAGGAATAGAGGAACTTAGGGGGGAAGCAAGATATATTAAGGGGGGAAGGAAGATGGTTATATGTACAGTGAAAAAAGACATTAAGATTTAGATAGTCCTATGAGGATGTCTTTATTAACAATGATATTTTATCATAAATTCTATTTTTCCTAGAAGTAAACATAGTTACCTAAATCAATTACATTACATCCAAATCTGAAAACAAAGCATACATGGGAAAAGGAAGGAATTTTAGTAATTTTTTAAAAAAATTAATGCAAAGTAGATCAAGGAAATGGCTGCTATGAACTTAAAACAATTAACAACCCACATTTCCAGCAATTAAATAAAATGGTATTAGGGCTATCAACATTGGTCTAACATATGGTTTTATTGGTAAAATAAAACCTTTTTTTTTTTTTTTTTTTGCTCATCTTCCTATTCACCAATTAAGGATCTACCCCTCCCCCAATCAAACAGCTGAGAGACATTGGCATGTGCTACCTTGATACCACTTATGTCATTGATCTAAGGAATGAGAGACTACCATTCTAGAAAGATTTGTGAATCCTGGGGCAGCCAGACTTCTTGTTGTTTGGTTTTTTTTTTTTTTAAATCACATTAATTGTTGTTTTTTAATCCTTTTTTCTTTCTATAGATAACAATTTTTTTTCAGCCATTACAAGTGGATTGCTTCATTCAGAACTGAGTTACATCTGTCAGATATATCTTTGTGCACTGTCACAAAGCAAAATTAGGGCAAATGGGGGGGGGGCTGAAGGTTGGCTAAGCAAATCAGAGACAATATAGGTTTTTTCTGCAGTCTCGATTTACAAGGTGGCTGACTGAAAGAGTGAATGACCCAGATCGCAGAAAGAAAAAGGTCGGGTTACATCTACACCCATTGATGAAACATTGGGCTTTTACATTATTAGGTAGCCAGCTTGGGGGTTTATGACCTCAAGTATAAGTTTGGACTTTCAGCACCAAAGCAAATGAGGAACGCGAAATCTTTAAATTTCACCCGAAGCTATTTACTCTGTAAATCCCCCCCCAAAAAAGAGCCTCACTGCAATGTCACCTCTGCACCTCTCACATGAGCAGATTGGAATGAGATAAGACATAAGCTCTAACTAACCACCAGTGAGCCTCCCCACCCCCTCCTCCCGCCCCCCCATCACCCAATAAGCCTCAAAGGAGGTGCACCTTCCCAATGCCAGCCCCCACCCCCAGCACCCGGGCTGAGTCCGTGTATGACGTCACCCTTCTGCATTAAACCCTGAAACCCTGCCGCCGGGAATGGAAAGGGATGGATTACACCCGCGACAACCATAGCGGAGTGGAGAAGCCACCACTGTCACCAGCTGATTTGGGAACAAGATTTATTCTTCAGAAAGGAAGGAAAAGGACCGTGAAAGAGGGTGGGAGAAATGTGCTATTCGCAAAACAGGAGGGGGTGGTGAGGGGGTGGAGATGGGGAGGGGGGCGGTCTAGGAGCTGCGACTGCTTATAGTCACTGAAGATGTTCGACGTGCACCTGCAAACATTTCTTGGAAAAACAACAAATCCCCTTCTCAGACGGTGGGTCCTTGGTTGTCCAGGTCCTCAGGTGGGCTCCGCAGGGCTGATTGTTCCCACTCTGGATTCAGGGCTCCCACCCACAGCCAGTTCAGCTCACGATGCCCCCTCTTCTCCCCCCCCGCCCCCCGTGGGTACCCGGAAAATAGAGAATACCCAGGAATACCCAAGCCAGTTCGAAGGGTCTTCTTCGGGGAAACAGCTCCTGTAAGGGGGAGTGGGGGGGAATCTGCCTCTCACAGCTTCATTAGGAGCAAACGCAGGGGCGGAGACGCGAGTGGGTGTCGATCACAGTCAAGTGGGGAGGGGGGATAAAACCGAACCTCGCAACTTTCTTCGGGGGCGTCAGTCTCATCCTCTTACTCTCCCTCCTCCCCCCTCCCAGAACGGAGGCAAGAAGAAACCTTGGAAACAGCAGGGACCCCCAAAAGACTGCACCACCTCCCACTCCTCTCGGGCTCCGACCCCCACATCCTCCCCCCCGCAAGTGCCCGGACTCTGAACAAGGCGGGCACCCACGATGTCTGGTGCTGCAGCAATGCCACCCGACAACCGAAATGCCACCCACCCCCCGCGCTGGTGCTGGAGCTGGAGCTGGTACCGGAGCTAGCGCAGCCTCCCCCACCGAGGCTGCTGCTGCAAGCCCTCTCTCCCACCCCCAGTGCAGCTGCACCAGCAGCAGCAGCCCCCGCGCGGGGGGCGCAGGGTTCCCCCCCCCGGCCCCCCCCCCCGGCGTCCGTCCTGATCCCCAAGCCCACACGGACTGACCGACGGACAGTCCGGGCAACCCAGTCCCCGCCCCCGCTTCCCCTCTCCTTGCGCCCGGGGCGGGGGGCGCGGCGAAGGTACTCACCCAGAAAACGAAGGAGTAGATGATGAGGAGGGTTTTGAGACAGGTTATCACGGGTTTGGTCTCCATTCTCCTCGATGCCATACTACAGAAGCTCGGGCAGCTGCTGGGCGGGCGGGAGGAGGGGAGGTGGGTGGATGGGGGTGGGAGCGAGAGAGCGAGCGCGAGAGCGAGTGTGTGGGGTGGGTGCGCGCGCGCGCGCCGGAGGAGGGGGGAGGAGGAGCACGAGAGCGCGTGTGTGCGGTGTGCGCACGCGCGCGCGAGCGCACCGGAGGGAAGGAGGGAGGGGCGCGGGCGCGAGCGCGGGGCCGCCTCTGCTGTTACCTCGCTGCTTCCCGGGTTCCTGCGCTCCGCCTGCCCTCTGCAGCACCGGCGTGGCCGACGCTTACCGTCTCTATCTCCGTGAGGCCAAAGCCACACCACCCTTCTGGGCTCGGCCCAGCTCCCCGGCTGCAGCCGGAGCAGCTGACCCCAGATGAGGAGCCAGCCCCCTCTCAAAAATCTCCCCACTTAAAGAATTAACCCTCCCCCAAAGAAACAGAACAACCCACCAACCCTTCGGTAGCTACTGAGCATGCCCAGTCGGGTCCCTAGGAACCTGGACACCTGTACTTGAGCGTCTGCCTGCAGGTCTCCTGCATGAATTGGTGCGGGAGGGGGAGCCCAAGGGAAGGGGTAGAACGGGTGCATGCAGGTCTTAAGCCCAGCTGCCCGCGGGCTTTGTCCGCGTCATACAGAGACTTTGCAAATAGGACATTGCCAATGCCTTCTGGATTGACTGACCAGCTGTCAGAGGATTGGGTCATAGATGTATCCTAGATTTCTGCACACACGCGCGCGCGCGCGCGCGAACACACACACACACACACACACACACACACACGGTGTCTTCGCATGTCCCCTAGTTGCTCGGCACTTCTTTCCACTGATCATCCTACCGGGCAGTGGGCAAATGGGATGGGCAGTGCTAAGCCGGCGTCTGATGGAAAATAGCCTTTGACAGGTGGAGAGGAAGCAAAGTTGAAAGCACTGATTTGGAAGGAGAGACACACAAATCTCAGTGACTCGTTGTTATCCAGCTACAGCGAGGGAATAATGATGATAATATAATTATCATTTTAGAGAAACAAGGGTATTGGTATAAATGACAATCTACATCCCTTCCTGCTCTAAATCCTATCCATGTATCAAATCCTCTCTATCACAGTGTCTCTCCAGGCTGTAATAATAATAATAGCTGACATTTATGGGATTCTTTAAGGTGTGCAAAGTGCTTCTAACACTCATTTTATTTGATCTTCAGAAGGACCCTGTAATGGAGGTACTGCAGAAACCTTACAAATGAAGAAACAAGCTCCAAGAGGTTGTCATGTACCATAGTTGCACATTTAATATATTTGTACTGCTTCTCTGAAAGCCCAAGCTTGGCTTATCGTTTGTTGTTTGGTCATTAAAGCAACAGGAACAGTGTTCAGGAAAATCTTTAAATGAGCACCGAGCTACACATAAAAGACACCATTTTGTATCAGGTAGTAACGAGAGAACTTGCCTGGGTATAAATGACAGATGAGGCTAACCCGACCTGAGAGCACATTTCATATAGGGTAATCAATATGAAAAGATGAGACATTTTTCTTAGCTGCTATGCACAGAGAGAATATAGTTCATAGATTGTTCTAAGCACATTGAGGAGGGGACAGAATTCATAAGATGTTGCCCTAAGTAGGAATTAACCCTTGAGGAAGTGTTTCAGGGCCTCACACTCAAATGTGAATTATATTAATAAGCTCCTTCATGAAGCTAGCTAGGAGTAAAAATAGAATAAACAAGCCTTGAAAAAGCCTGCTGCAGTCTGTTGTGATGGTGGTAGCTATTATGAGTTATTTATCACTGAATTAGATGCAGTCTCTGCATGGTGAGATCACCATATAAACAGATAGGGGGAAGAAACAGTCATGTGAGGAAGATGGAAGGTTGTTTGAGGAAAAGGTGAATCATAACTAAAATGACACTATTTCTCATCAACTAAAGTAGAATTGAGGAGACAGACAGAAGAGCAAAAGGGAAGGTGGAAGAACATAGGTAAATTATGTCCCTCCTTTTTTCTCAAACCAAGGTGGATACCATGGTCAACAGAGTAGCTTCATCTTTTGTAATTACTAGGATGAACTTTATGGTTGTGGTGAGTTATTAAGAATCAAGATCTACTGAGCCGCCTTTAACAAAAAAAAAAAAAGTATTGAATACCTACATATATGCTAAGCACACATACAGAGGAGAACATGCAGAAGACACAAAGATTTGAAGTGAAAACAAGATTAGGGAGACAGTGCCAATGAAAAAGATCTGAAAGTTTGAACAGAAGCTCAAAATGAGTAACAAAGCAACATAGCATTTAGAAGTCTTACAAACTGCAGTTAGAATAGCATAATATACAGAAAATGACAGGAAATAGGTCTATTTTATGGTGCCCCCCCCTCAAACCACCTCTGGGGATTGTGTTCAATTCTGGGAACCACATTTTAGGAAGAATATTGACAGGGAAGGTGACTAAGATGATAAAAGGCCTCAAGATTATGCTAGATGAGGGTTTGTTGAAAGAACTGAGGAGGATGCACCTGGAGATAAGAAGACCTAGTGAGGACGGTGATAACCATCTTCAAATATTCAGAGATGTCATGGGGAAGAAAGGTTAAACTTACTATGTTTGTCGTCAGAGGACAGAACTAGATTCAAGTTGCAGATATTCATATTTGGGCTTGATGTAAGGAAAAATTTCTTAACAATTAGAGCTATCCCAAAATAAGGTGCCTCTTTTTTGGGGGGAGGGGGCAATATTGGACCTGATATTACAGGTGAATAACAACAATATGGGATATAACAACATCAATATGGGGAACTCCTTACATCAATTTAGATGGGCAATTTGTCATCTTAGAGAGTTTCCTGGTGCACTAAATGGTTAAACAACTTGCCCATATTCTCATGGCTAGAATGTGTTACAGGTAGGATTTGAACTCAGACATTACTGAGGCCAAGCTCTCCATTTTATCAACTGACCAAGGATTCTTCACCTGGGACCTGTGAACTTATATATATATACACACACAAATATGTATGTGTATATATATATAATATAAATAATATATTGTATATTTTACTTATAAAATATATGTATACATATATGTATGTATAATAACTATATTTCAATATAATTAGTTTCATTTGTAATCCTATATATTTTGTTTTATTCATTTTAAAACATTCTGAGAAGGGGTCCATATGCTTCACCAGTCTGCCAGTGAGCTCTGTGGCCCATACAAAAAACGTTAAGAATGCCTAAACTAAACCATTCTGCCTCAGATGCCCAAAAGTAAAATGAAAATAATTATATATATGTAATGAAAAAAATCTGCCTTGCCCAACCTTACAAGATTATTGCAATGATAAAATGAGATAATATCTATAATGGGGCTTTGTGAGCTATAAAAATGTAAGATTTTTTTTTATCATTTTAGAAAGATTTCCATCTAAAACATTTGAAAGTTTTAGTTTTGCTCTTGAAAGAGACAAACGCTCAGGTTATCTGAAACTCCTGGAGATAAAAAATAACTTATTCCCGAAGGCTTCTCTAAAACCTGAGGTTTCATTCTTTGTGTATGTATAGATAACTATACGTGTACACTATTGTGGGTTGGAGCCAGCTCTAACTGGCATTTGAGGATTGATTGTTGAATTTTCAGTGTGAGCGTTTCCACTTCAGAAATCAACAGACACTATAAATCAGGGCTTGACTGATTGTTTTGTTGATTGTCTAGACTTAAAAACATAATGGAGAAGATGTCAATGATGCCAATTAAATTTAAAAGTGTATCATATTTGCATTTCACCCTCTCAAAGCTAAATATTTGGCAGCACACTTCTACATATACACATGACATTCTATGTTCATACATACATGTATCTTTCTATGAGCTTTTAAAAAGTTATAGTTTTTTTCATTAAGAATGTCTTTTGAATATCTCAATTTTCTAAGGAGGCAGAGGGAAAACAGCAATCTATGTTGAAGTGGGCAATCTGGTTAGGCATATGAAAGATTTATGAAGTAACTTCAGTATTTTCCTTTTAAAATATATACCAGCATGTCCCTGAAAGGACATGAAAAAGTTGCCTGAAGTTCTTTTTTTTTATTCCTGCCCTGAGAAATCATAACATAAATCTAAATGAAGGAATATGAGCCTTTTATTATGTATATTCCCTAGAAAATATTCCATCATCCTTTAGGTACCAAGATAATGCCACAGAGATGTTAATGTTCATGCATGCACTTGGCTGATTTTTATGGGTGGTCCTTTTCAAATTGCATGCACAATGTAGACTCTCCTCCGGCATTCAGGGAACATCACTGTTTGTGGTCCTGACATCTTTTCTCAAAAAAAAAAACAAAAAATAAAAATTTAAAAAAAAAACTGTCTCTGATTTCCATGCAGCAGGTCTGTCAACCACAGTTCTTTCCAAATCCTCCACAATTATGTTACATCATCTAAAGTGAAGCTTGAAGCACTTCTTTTGTCTGCTGTCCTTCCAATTATTCTGACTCTTCAGCATAGCAGCTGCTGAAGCATCCTGCTGACATTTATCCCTTGCACATGTCCAGCTCTAGAAAACACATGTAACAGGTACATGAATATTCATTGAGTTGGAATTGTTTATTCAAATTTGATGGTGTTTTATTATACTCACTACAGCACCTGTTGTATCTGCTATATTCACTACATAAAGGGATGGAGATTTAGCTTAAATGAAGCCAGTCAAGGAGATTGACACTGCCTATCACCCAGCCCCTGTGCATTGTCTCACAGATTTCATTCATTCAAAGTATGGTGTTATTTGACTCAGTTTCTGGCAGATAAACATGTCCAATATCTTCAGTAGGATTGTATCTATGCAATGGTGGCAGATCTTGGGCTATAGTTTTGGTTGGGTTCATTTGTTCATTTGTAGCATTATTTTTTGTTGTCCTTATCTAATAAATCTATGCATAAAATAAGATTATTAAAATCCTACCTGTCTTGTTACAGTGAAATGTACGTTGTATGTTAAAATGTTCCAAGGCTACATATGTTAGGACAGATTCCAATATCATTTAAGTACATGAGAGAAATGTCTCATTTAGAGCAAAAGTTAAACTAGGCTGTGACAAAGTGCAAAGTTGAGCTAATCCCTGATGAACTGGGGCTAGGAAATGAGTAACTTTGGATACTAGATGGCACCGTGGATAGAGCACTAGATCTGGAGAAGAAGATCTAAGTTCAAATCCTGCCTCAGACACTTACTAGCTATATGACCCTTGGCAAATCACTTAGCCCCTGCTGCCTCAGTTTCCTCATCTGTAATATGGAGATAACAAGTACCCCTATATCTCAGGGCTGTTATGAGGATCAGATGAGAATTTGGACTTGCCAACCTTGAAGTGCTATATAAATGTTAGTTGTTGGCAGTAGCACTTGCAGTAGAAGTAGTGTTAGTAGTACTTAGTAGTAGATAGTAGTAGTAGTAATAATTATTATTATTATTATTTTTATTTCAGGTCTCAAATCCTCACTTTACAGCCTAGATTATCTAACTTCATTGTTAGTTCATACCTAATAAATCCAAAGGTGCCAAGACTATATGTGCATACACATATACATACAATGTATGTGTAAAGTGGATTGTTGCATCCCTCAGTCCTTTATATACACCCAGCCTGTTAAGAATAGGATCATATATTAAAAGGTTGTAATTTTCCCCTAACAAGTTATTCTATAAAAGAAAATAAACACTATCACCACAATTATTGCTCTCTCTTTCTCAAAGGTAAACCTATTTTCTTTAATATACCAATTACAACAAAAATCATATTAAAAATAAATGATTTTGAGTAAGGTAGCCAGGAATATAAAGGCATCATTTTCAAATGTTGAGATATTTACTTTGTTGTTTCTAACAAACTATAGTAGTTTTTCTGACAGTGAAACTAAGTATGATAAAGTCCAGTCTAGAGAGACCTTTTTGCTTTGACCATGTTCCTCCCCTACTCTATAAATTACAGTGGTTCCCTATTCTCTCTAGAATCCACTATAAACTTCACTGTCTGGTATTTAAAGACCTTCACATAATGGCCCCAAACTGCCTTGCAACTTTATTTTTGTTGTTGTTGTTGTTGTTGTTAATTGGTTTTTTGGAGGCAATCAGGGTTAGGTGACTTGTCCAAGGTTACTAAGTTGTCTGAGGTTGAATTTGAGCTCATCTTTCTGACTCCAGACCTGGTAGAATATCCACTGTCCTACCTACCTGCTCAAACCTATAACTAATCTTAGCCTTTGGTACTACTACTACTACTACTACTACATATCTATTTATGTATGTATACAAAGCAATGCTACAGTCTTTGTTTTCTAGTTTACATTCCAGTAGAGTAGATAACATATGGACACAAAAAAGCAACTACAATAGGTAGCTATATGTGATAGATGCTCTATGAGTGCTATGTAAAGTAATTCATGTAATTCTCCCTTATGCCTCGGCAAAGGCACAGGCTAAAGAGAGAATTTAGGGAAGTCAATTAAAAAAAGCTCTTCTCTTCATTCCCAGGAGCATATGTTCCACAGAACAAAGGAGATAGTACAACTATATGTGTCAGCATCATGAAGCCGTACCATAAAAAAGAGAGTTCTTGCAAATTCCTAAGATTCAAATATTTCTGTTTATAAATATGCCTCCCTCCTATAGTTAAAAAAAAAAAAACAACAAACATACCAGTTCTTGCCTTGAAGGTCCAAAGGAAACAACAGCATGGGTCTCTGGAATAATCAAAGGGAAAAAAGACTTTTTCCAGGTTCCTCCCACCTTCTCCATCCCAAAAAGGCTTATACCCAATTCAGTTTAGTGACTAATATAGTACTTATCATTAAGCTCTGCCACTTACCACCTCTTATCCTTCCTAAAGGGATTTTAAATAAGTCCCTTCTAGAAGCCCCAGTTCCTTCATCTATAAATGTTCTGGTTTAGATGGGAGCCTATCCATTTTATACACTTCTATGACCAATCCTCCACCCCCACCCCCTTCTCCAGCCCCAACACCAACCAATTACTAGCTAAGGAGTTTCCTAAGCAATTTCATTAATCACAAGTCTAGATTCTAGACATACAAGCAAGTATTATCCACAGTAATGCTCACCAATTCAGGTGATGACCACCAGGGGTGATAACCATAGTGCCACAGCCCTGTACATATATGGGCATATATTTTCCTTTCCCTTGGTTAGCTTAAAGAGAGATTTCTTCAATGGGATTATTCCCATCTTCTGCCTGCCTGACAGGATATAAAATAGGACTCATCGGAACCAATTTTGAGAAATAATTCTGTTCCAGTCTTAGACACTTACTAGCTGGGTGACCCTGGGTAATTCACTTAACCTTGATGTGTCTCAGTTTCCTCATCTGTAACATGAGGATAATAACAGTTATTGTCAGAATTAAATAAGATAATATTTATTTTAAAAAAATAAACTTAGCACATTGCCTGGCACATAGTAGGGTGCTACATAAATGCTCATATTATTATTACTACTGTGGATATTACTGTTGTTTGTTATTATTATTATTATTATATCTATCCATTTAGGTCTCCTGTAGTTTAAATCCAATAACCTACTTAATCCCTTATTTAGTTCCTGTTGACAAATTCAGGAAATACAAGGTAACCTGCTTAGGATGAGAAAAGATGAATCACATTTTAGTGGCAAAATTAAAATTCAGTTCAATTCAACAAACCCTAACTATAAGTACCTACTTAAAATTGTGTGACCTGGGCAAGTCACTGAACCTGTTTGCCTTAATCCACTGGAGAAGGAAATGGCAAACCACTCCAATATATTTGCCAAGAAAACCCCAAAGGGGTAACAAAGAGTGGAACACAATTGAACAATAAAAATAAAAATAAAAATATGCCAGGAATTATGCTAAACACTTTATAATTATTATTTCATTTGATCCTCAAAACAACCTTAAGGTAGATGCTGTTATTATCGTCGTTTTACAGCTGTGGAAAGTGAGGCAGACAGAGGTTAAGCAAGTTGCCTAGGATCACACAGCTGGCTGCATTTGAACTGAAGTCTTCTAGATCAATGTTCCACCTCTGTGCTCCCTAACTGCCCCAAAGGAGATATTCTGATAAAGTTCTGTAAGAATATTTGAGGAAGAAACAAATACTTTTATACTGAGGGGGAAGGAAGAGGGGAGGGCAGGGAGTGGAAAATCCTTTTCACAAATGAGCCAAAACCTAAGATGAGAATAGAAGGAAAAGAAGGAGATTAACAAGAGGAGGTAAGGCAGGCATAGCCTGGCAACGGAAGGCCTGATATCACTACTGATTGACTTTGGGAGTTTCCTAGACTGGTTTACCCCTCCGTAGGCATCCTGGTAGCACTCACTGAGTTGGTGCCAGACTCAGTGCAGACATCCAATCAACCGTGCATTCTATAGTTCAGAACTCCTCAAGGGGTCTACCACCCCCCATTAGCAGGGAATGTGTGGTTCCACACCCAATCAGAACACCATCTAGTTTTACCGACTCTCAAAATCGATTAATTTATCCACAGATATTTGATGACCACAGTTACCCATTCATGTCCCAACATGAAAAGTAAAACCTGGAGCATTAAGCAATCACAACTTCTGATTTCCTCCAGCTTGCTTCATAGTTTCAGATTACACTAAATTCACAAGTGAGATGATGTAATTTGAGATCGTGCAGTTTTGGTGGTTGGTGCTTCAATTTACAGACACTTTCTGCTACACATTGAAACGGAATCTTTTCTTGCTGCGGCTGATTATCCAGTTTTAGGTGTGAGTATATATTTAAAAACCCCAGAGCATAATTATTCTTAGAATTGAAATAGCTCTTTGTATTTTCCAAGGATTTCCAAGTCACTCATTACATAATTCAAGGAATACCATTGTGAGCCAAGTCAATAAGTTTTCACAGGATTTAAATTGAGCTAGAAAGGATCATGGAGTGAAAACCCCTTATTTTACAAATAAGAAAAACACAGATCAGAGAGGTGAAGTTTCTCTGGTCACATAGCTTATGCCCAGATGAAGAGAAGGAGACAGTGGAAGATAAATTATCGGAGACGAGACTGAGCATGTTGGGCACATGGAAGGAAAGGTGAAAAAGCTACTTAGGCAGTTTGGTGTGCAAGATAGAAAAGAGGGATCAAAGCAAGGAAAAACAGTGTTCGAGTCTTACCCCTGGCTGCATGGCCTTGGGAAATTCATTTCTGATTTTGTCCTAAAATAATCATTTTGCTGATTCCTCAAAACATTTCAAGTACCTGGGATGAAAGCATAGAATAATTTAGGGCACACCCCTAAAAAAGGGTGAGTTACCCATAGGTAGATATCAGAGCACAGAGCAGGCTTCCCCTCTCCCACCTCTCTCAATTTCCCACATCCTGCAAGATACCTGTTCACCTAATTTTGTTGTTTTTCAATCATTTCAGACTCTTCATGACCCTATTTGAGGTTTTCTTAGCAAAGATATGGAATGCTTTGCCATTTCCTTCTCCAGTTCCTTTTCCAGGTAAGGAAACTGAGGCAAACAGGGTTAAATGACTTGCCCAGGATAACACAACTGGTAGGTCTCTGAGGCAGGATTTGAACTCATGGAGATGAGACTTCCTGACCCTAGGCTCTGAATTCTATCTACTACACCACCTAGCTGCCCTGTTCACCTCATTGGTGTTGCCTTAAATTTCATAATTAAAGATAATTTCTTTTGGTTTAAAGCTTTGTCTCTGGTTAAAAGGCAAATACTTCTGGGAGGAATAAGACATTATGCCTTATCAGTGATTTACAATTCAGTGAAGGACTAGAGAGGTTTGAAATCTGGAGGGTCAGAAGAAAAGAATAGAGAGACTGAGGATTTGAGCACTTAGAAAAGATAGCTGGGAATGTAGGAGAAGAAGTGGAAAAGCCAAGGCCATGATAACATATCACTTACTTAGGCAGCATGGCAGTGCATCAATTCTAAAACTTTTTTGGTCTCAGGAGCCCCTTACATTCTAAAAAATTATTGAAGACTCCAAAGAACTGTTATGTGAGTTATATTTATCAATGTTTACTATATTAGAAATTAAAACTGATAAATTTTGAAATATTTATTAATCCATTTAAAATAATATTTATTACAATTATATATCATATACAATTATTATATTATATTAATTATATAATACAAATTATATATTAATTCTAATATATTAACAATGCATTAATAATAAATGTTATTAATCATATTAAATAAATAAAATAATAAAATTGTCTTATGAAAATTACTATATTTTCCAAAATAAAAAAAATTAGTAAGAAGAATGGCATTGTTTTGCATATTTTTGCAAGTTTCTTTTAATATCTAGCTTAATCGAAGACAGCTTGATTCTCACATTTGCTTCTGCATTCAATCCTTTGTGATATGTTGTTTTGGTTGAAGTATATAAAGAAAATCCAGCCTCCCACAGATATATAGTTGAAAAGGGAGGATTAAATAATGTCTTAATATTATTATGAAAGTAGTTGTTGTCTCACAGATCTTCCTGAGTCTCTGGGACACCCAGGGGTCCTTGGACCACATTTTGAAAATTGTTGTATAGTAAGTAGATAGAGAGGTGGACTCAAAGCTAGGAAGACTGACATTTAAGTGCCGCCTTTAGGTGTGGGACTATGGCATAGTCTCAACCTCTCAGACTTCCAGGAAACTCCCTAAGACTGTAAGTTTCCTATAAGATGCCAGTTTGCACTGGTGGAAGAAGTTTCCTCTACCAATGAAATCATAGGTCCAGTCCCCAACTCCTTTGTTGTTGTTCAGTTGTTTCTGACTCTTCATGATCCCATGAACCATAGCACACTTCTGTCCTCCATTATCTCTTAGCCTGTCCAAGCTCATGTTTGTTGCTTCCCTGACAGGATCTATCCATCTCGTGCTCTGCTGTTTCCTTCTCCTTTTGCCTTCAATCTTTCCCAACATCAGGGTCTTTTCCAATGAGTCCTGCCTTCCATTGTGTGGCCAAAGTATTTAAGTTTCAACTTCAATACTTGTCCTTCCAATGAATAATCTGAATTAATTTCTTTAAATATTAACTGATTTGTGACTAATATGGGAATATGTTTAATATGATTGTATAGGTATAGCCTATATCAGATTGCATGCATCTTGGGGAGGGGGAAAGTGAGGAAGGGAGAAAAAAAATTGGAACTCAAAATCTTATAAAAGTGAATGTTGAGAACTATCTTTACATGTAATTGGAAAAAATAAAATACTATTAAGCGGGGGAAAATAAATATTAACTGATTTTATTTCCTTGCTGTCCAAGGGACTCTCAAAAGTCTTGAAAATTTGAAAGTATTGATTCTTCGGACCTCAGCTTTCCTTGTAGTCCAACTCTCACAGCCATGTACTGCTACTGGAAAAACCATACCTTTGACGATATGGACCTTTGCTGGCAAGGTGATATCTCTGCTTTTTAGTATGCTGCCCAGATTTGCTATAGCTTTTCTTCCAAGGAGCAAGCATCTTTTCATTTTATGACTGCAGTTGCCATCTGCAGTGATCTTTGAGTACAAGAATGTAAAATCTGACACTGCTTTTATTTCTTCTCCCTTTATTTGTCAGGAAGTGTTGGGACTAGTTGCCAAGATCTTAGTTTTTTTGATGTTTGGCTTCAAGCCAGCTTTTACACTCTCCTCTTTCACCCTCATCAAGAGACTTCTTAATTCTTCTTCACTTTCTGCCATTAGAGTGGTATCAGCTGTATATCTGAGATTATTGATATTTCTACTGGCTTTTGATTCATCTAGCCTGGCATTTCATATGATGTATTCTGCATCTAAGTTAAATAAATAAGGTGATAATATACATCCCCTTTACCTACTTATTTTACAATTCACTGAGTAGGAAGTCAGTCCTACTGAATCACAACAGCTCAACAGGGTACATGGACTCCTGATTGTCTTTGCTATACGTATGAAGCCAAACTAAGATTGTATGTCTACAGAAGTAATATATTTACTCTGACAATATTTAATTAAACAGAAAATTGAATTGATTTAGATTTCTAGCCTTTGATTTTACTGTGTATTTACAGAGGCAATTATGGCTTTGCTATCTTTTATACTCAGAGCTTTCTTAATCTTTTAATTTCTACATGTGTGAACACATAACACAAAGTAACACCATCAAATATTTGTTTTAGGCTTCTCCCAACTCTTATACACACACAAATACAAAGAACCACTTTACCTATTAGAAACACTCACTAAGAATTTGACTCTTCCTTTTTCAATCTGCACACCAGGAAGATAAATCACTGACACCTACCTGTTGTACAGAACTATTATAAGGTTAATTTCTCCATCAAAAGTAAAATGCAAGTGAAGCTGAAAGAGATGTAGGAGTCTTGGCTCAGTAAGAAGGCAGATGAAATTCAGTTTTACACTGATAGTAACAATCCAAAGCACTTTTATGATGTCTTGAAGGTTATTTATAAGGCTAATGATGGATACATCTCAACTACTCATTGATGGAATCACATTGATCAGTGATAATGACAAGGTCCTGGAGAGATGGATGGAATACTTCCATAATGTTCTCAACAGACTATCATAAGTCAATGCTGAAGCCATAAACCATATACCTCAGGATGAAGTCAATCCCTGTGTAGCTGAATTTCTGGCTGTAGAAGAGGTTTTGAATGCTATTAGGCTCTTCTCATGTAGCAAAGTGCTTGGTGCTGATTCTATTCCATCTGAGATTTACAAGGCAGGGGTTGCACTGCTCATGCAAAAACTGCCTGAAATCTTTTTGGGTTATATGGCATGAAGGGGTTATCCCTCAAGTTCAAGGATGCCTCCGTTGTCCATTTCTATAAAGGAAAAGGAAATAGGAAATAGGTTGTCCTGTGACAATCACATAGGGGGTCTCTCTCTTAGTCATTGATCACAAGATTCTTGCCAGAGTCCTCTTTAGTAGCTGATCCTTCATCTGGAAGATGGTCATCTACCCAAGAACCAGTGTGACTTCAGAAAAGGCCAAGGAATGTTTGATATGTGTTTGCTGCCCAACAATTCCAAGACAAATCCCTGGACCAGAACAGAGGTCTGTATACAACATTCCTTCATCTGACCAAGGCCTTTGGTACTGTCAGTCGTGAGGACTTGTAAAGGATAATGGTGTAATTTGTTTGCCCAGAGAAGTTCATCACTATTATATGTCAGTTTCATGATGGCATGCTTGCATGAGTTCTGGACAATGGACAATGCTCTCACACTTTTCCAGTCACCAAAGGAGTGAAGAAGGCTGTGTGTTTGCTCCCATGCTTTTTAACATGATGTTTTCAGTGACATTGCCAGACACCTTCAACAAGGACAAAAATGGCATCAGGGTCAGCTACTGCACTTATAATAAATTATTGAACTTGAAAAGGCTACAAGCCAAGACTAAAGTGGGGGGAGAGTTGGTACATGATTTTTTTTGTTCACAGATGATTTTGCATTCAATGCAACCTCTGAGGCTGAGATAGAATAAAGTCTGGATCAATTCTCTGCTGTTTGTGCTAATTTTGAACTAACAATTAATACCAAGAAAACACAGGTTCACTAGTTAGCATCATACCATCCATATGTGGAACCATCAGTTACAGCAAATGGAGAAATTTCAAATAAATTCACTTACCTTGACAGTATACTTTCCAGGAATGTACACATAGATGATGAGGTTGATGCGGGTATTGCCAAAAGTAGTTCAGTGCTTGGGACGCTCCAAAGGAAAATGAGGAAGAGAAGAGGTAGACTGCCTACCAAACTGAAAGTCTACTGAGCTGCTGTGCCGACCTCATTATTGCATGCCTTTGAAACTTGGAACACTATACCAGCGCCATGCCAGGAAACTGAATCACTTCTATTTGAATTGTCTTAGGAAGATGATAAAGATCACCTGGCAAGATAAGGTACTAGACATTGAGGTCCTTTCCTGAGCTAAACTTCCAAGCATTCAAATTCTACTGCAGAGAGCATTGGGCTGGCCACATTGTTTGAATGCCAAACATAAATTTGCCTAAAAGACTATTTTACAAAGAACTTCCACAAGGCAAGTGTTCACCTGGAGGTCAGAAGAAGCAATGTAAGGATACTCTCTGAAGAACTCTGGAATCAATTTTGAGACATGGGGACACCGGCACAGGACTGAACACCATGGTGTGCCCACATCAAAGAAGGTGCTGAGCTCTATGAGCAAATCAGAATTGCAATAGCTCCAAAGAAAAGTGAAATGCACAAATTTAGAGACAGCTCCACTCCAAATGTTCATATACACTATTTGTGCCTGACCTGTGATAAAGCCTTCCAAACACATGTTCGTCTGATCAGCCATACTCGGACACACTGTACCTTGACCCCAACATAGTGATGTCATTTTGGTCCTCTTCAAGCATGGAGGACAACAACAAACCAACCAAGGTTAAGTTAATATTTGGATGACTCTCAAGTTTATCGGGCTTCAAAGCCATATATATCTATATCTATATGTAATAGATATATAATATAATATGTAGAATATATATAGAAAATTCCAGAAATGAAAAGAACCCTAGAGAGCAGCTAATCCAAACTTCTTATTTTATAGATGAGGAAGAATGAAAATACATTGTCTAAGGTCACATACACACAATTTATTCTTGACAGAACCAGGACTAGAACCCAGAGCTTCTGATTGCCAAATTGGTGTACATTCCGCTCCATCAAAATTATTCTCTTCAAAAATTTCAACTCATTCCCCCAGATGCTAGTTGATAACTAATTTTAATTTGGCTAAAGGAGCTCAGCCAAAAGTGCCAACAAAATATTGAGAATCATAAGATGTTCAAGCTATAAGTGATTTCAGGGTAAAAAGAGAATTTGCATTTTAGTGGATGATTCTTTATGAATGGGCAGCTGGGAAAAGGAATAAATTTCTACTGGTCACTTTTCACCAACAATAGGTTGTTGGGAAGATATTCCTGGTAAATGACACCATGTACCTACAATTGCCTACTCAAAAAACCAACCCTGTGTGTGAGGATCACATCATATAAAAATTCCACTTAGGAAGTACCCTTCTCCTACTAGTTGAGAAACTAGGAAGAGGAAAAGGGAAAGAATCTCTCCATCAACTTGTGTGCAAATCAGGGTGTTGAGTGAATGAATGAAAAATGAATAAATGAATAAAAAATATTTAAGGCCTTACTATGTTCCAAGCACTGTGCTAAGCTCTCGTAATTTCTTATTGTTCAGTAGTTTCAGTTATGTTGTTCTTTGTGACCCCATTTTGGGTTTTCTTGGCAAAGGTACTGGAGTGGTTTGCCATTTCCTTTTCCAGCCCATTTTATAGATGAGGAAATTGAGGCAAATAGGGTTAAGTGACTTGCCTAGGTTCACACAGATAATCAATGAATGAAGTTAGATTTGAACTCAGGTCTTCCTGGTTCCAGAGCTGGCACTTAATCCATTGTACTATCTAGCTACCCAAGTTCTTATAATATAAATACAAAAACAAAGACAGCCCTTACCTTCAATCAGCTTACATTTTAATGGAGGAAACATCATACAAAGGCAAGTGGCCAGGGACCAGGCACTTTGGTCCAGAAAGTTACAAGTTGGAACTATAGAGAGGTATATTGGCATGCCCCATCCAGGAATAGTGACAGAGATGATTTGAACAAGGTTGATGGTATTTTGGGAGAGAGCAAAGGGAGGAAAAATATAGGTAATTGGCCTGTGGAGGATATGATCAGAGATGAAGGAGTAATACTGTTATTAAACTCCTGTACTCTAAATGACTAATCTGTGGAGTGATTCAATTATGCAATAAGAAGGATATTGATAGAAACAACATATTATTTTAAAACAACAATAAATTATACTTTGGATTATTTTTCATAGATCTTAGATTAAGGGTTAAGACAGACCTTAGAGATAATTTTATCCTCCCTCATTTATATTAGAAGAAATATTATTATCATCCTCTATTTTCCTTTGAAGGTAGGTAAATTCTAGGTGGTGCATTTCTGAGCAGAAATCTCATATTCTATGATTTAAATATTTCATTTTTATCAGAGATGTTAAAAACCATGCAAAGACAAACAATACCTTCACTTCACCAAATGTGCAAATACTCAAATCCAGATTAATTATTTATAATACTAATTATACTTAATGGAGGAGAGTCAAAGGTTGATTTTATTCATGATGGCTGACCTTTGAAAGATTCAGAACATATTATTTTGCCAGAAGCAATATCTACATTTTCCTCAAAGTTCAGATAAAAAGTGGGCAAAAAAGTAAGTGATCTCAGGAGTTTTTCTTTAAATTATGACAAATATTTATAGATACCTAGATGAGTGAATATTTTTCTTTTCTTCTTGGTGTTTTGATGTGATAGACATGGGAAAAGATGGAGAAAATAATACAGATCAAGGAAGGACAATTCTATTCTCCTTCCATGACATATTTCATGGTGCTCAGAGATGCTGAGCTAGGTAGAGTATGGATCTGACCAAGTGGAGAAACTTTTAGGTTTTCATGCTCTTATCTTCCTCCTCCACTCTTTGTGGAGAAGAGATGACTTGGGGCACAGTGAGCAGAGAGCTGAGTTTGAATCCTACATAATGTCACAGGACTACTTGTTTGGCCTTGGACAAAGTACTTAATCTGTCTGGGACTCCCCTTTCCTTTTCTGTAAAATAAAAGAATTAGACAAAATGACCTCTAAGATCACTTTGAGTTGCAAATCTACCCTATGTTGACTTTCTTTAAGAAGCATGTTAGAATTCAATCTAAGAATATTACTCCGTCCTTGTAAAGAAAACATATAATTCACACCTGGAATACTGACTGACGTTGTAGTCTTGACCCCTCAAGAAAGAGATAATGAAGCTGGAAAAGATCCAGAAAAGGACAATTCAATGATACAAGAGAACAGGGAACCTATCATAGGATGGCATTATAAAATAATCATGTTGTTTCAATCCTTGAAAATCCTTGAAAAATGATAGGATTTAGAGTGGGAAGGAAGGGATTGTAGAGATCAGTTAATTTAATGACCCTTTCATTTTACAGATTTAGGAAACTGAGGCCCAGAAAAGTTGTGACTTGTCCAGCAGGAATGAAATTCCAGTCTGGAATCATCTGACTCCATACCATGTTGCCTCAGAGAGGACCGGATCAAAATCACTCCATTTGTGGTGGTTACAGACAGGATGGACACAGACTTGTATCTCAAATCTCAGAATACTAGAACTCCATAGTGTCTCTTAAATTTTTAAACACAATATATTTTAGACAAATAAAAGGAACTACAACTTCATATAGTAAGCAAGAAGTTTCTGGAGCTTTTTTCCTCAGAAGAAGCTACAGGCTAAAAATACAAACAATTGAAGAAAGAAAAAGTCTTACATAACAACAACAGTAACACAAATCAATACAATGAGGAAAACAAGAAAAACTGTCTACTGGGATGTGGGGTGGGGGGGATCTTTGAGCCAAATACCTGTGATGAGGACCTGATATCAAAGATACACAGAGAACTAACAAACAAATAAAACCAGGTGCTTATAAATAAACTATTCTCAAAAGAAGAATTGCAAACTATTAATAGCCATATAAAAGATTGCTTCAAATAAACAATACCAAAATAAATTCAAATAAAGCTATACAAAGGAGGCAGCCAGGTGGTGCAGTAGATAGAGCACCGACTCTGGAGGAAAGAGGACCTGAGTTCAAATCAGGCCTCAGACACATAACACTCACTAGCTGTGTGACCCTGGGTGAGTCACTTAACCCCAACTGCCTCACCAAAACAAAACAAAACAAAAACTATACAAAGGTTTCATCTCATATCCGTCAAACTGGCAAAGGTGACAAATATTGGAAATAACTATTGTTGGAACAAAAACAAGCACATTGTTAGTGAATCTAGTTATTTTGAAAAGCAATTTGTAATTACATTTAAAAAGTGACATAAATTGTCTAAGCAGGAGATCCTGTTGCTAGGTGTATATTCCAATGAAATTAAAGAAAGAACCTATATGCACCAAAATATTTGTTGTGGCGCATTTTGTGGTAGCAAAGAACTGGGGGTAGGGGTGGGGAGGGGGAATAGTTCTCCATTGACTAGGAAATGACTAAATTGCAGTACAATGGACATAAATGGTTTATTACTGTATTGTAAAAATGAACATGAAAAATATTTAAAAGCATGGGAAGGACAAATGAATGAAAAAAGCATATATTAAGTGTGTACTCTAGTTCAGATACTTTTCTAAGTGCTGGAGATAAAAACATTATTTTTTTTTTAAAGTAAGCTAATCCCTACCATCAAGGAACCTGCTACATTCTAATAGGGGAAGACAACACATAGCTGGTATTGGAGGGCAGAGAACCGTGTTTTGAAGACTTAAGTATTTGGAATACAGACCCCCTGTCTGTTAGGGCCGGTGTTAGAATAAACAATTCTGCCTTCCTTCTACAATTTATTTCTGGCGCTCAAAGTTGGAGTACTGAGTTGGATGGATCCTGGCTCCAACATAGGACGATAATTCTGGTGCTTTCACATTCATTTGAGTCTCCTCCCATCCAAATGGAGAAGAGTTGGCAATCACCTGGGATTATGACTTTGATATTGTATGAGCAAGAGAGAAGAAGGGGTGGGGCATGTCAGTTTGGAGACCTCCCATGACATTCCCTGGGGACAGTGAATGTTACAATTTGGATAGAATGGAGGATTTTGGTAGGGGAATGAGCCTTGTGCTGAGAAATTGTGGCCATAGGCCTGGGAGACTAAGTACATAAGTTATTGCTGCTCCCAGCATGTAGGGGATAGTTCCCCTCCTCAGCTCTCACCACTAAGAGGAGTAGGTGAGGAGGGAAATGATTACTTATATAGGCTTTTCCACAGGAGGAATCTATGGGCGCCAAGAAGCAAAACAGATGCTGATTTGAGTGGCTAATAGATAAAGTGCACAGCTGGCATTTTTGGGGGGGGGGTATAGAATGAGTAGAAGGAGTCTGTTAACTGGATGGAGCAGATTGTTTTCTGGGTGCTGGAGGAGATGGATAGAGGTTGCAAGTGTGCATTGGCTGCAATTCCTGTTGCTTTGGTTGAATATTCTCACTTTTATTCTAATTGTGGTATGAGTAGTAGTGATGATGTTGAGTGGTGGAGGTGGTTGGGGTGATGGTGGAGGGGGCATTCTCATCTGTCTCTATTGCTCCTGATCTTTGGTTTTGGTTACTTCAATAGCCCTAAGCAGTGCATACAGCCACAAAGTTAGATCAAGTAGCTGTCTGGATATTATTTTCTTTTTTAAAATTAATTAATTAATTTTTAGTTTTCAACATTCATTTTTATAAGATTTGGAGTTCTAAATCCCTCCCACTCCACTCTCCCCTCCCCAAGATGGCATGCAATTCGATATAGGCTATACATGTACAATCATATTAAACATTTTCCACATTAGTCATATTGTGAAAGAAGAATCAGAACCAAAGGGAAAAACACAAGAAAGAAAAAACAAAAAACAACAACAACAAAAGAGAAAATAGTATACTTTGATCTGCATTCAGACTCCATTCTTCTTTCTCTGGAAGTGGATAGCATTTGCCATCATGAGTCTTTTGGAGTTATCTTAGATCCTTGCATTGCTGAGAAGAGCTAAGTCTATTAAAGTTAGTCATCACACAATGTTGCTGTTACTGTGTACAGTGTTCTCTTGGTTCCGCTCACTTCACTCAGTATCAGTTCAAGCAAGTCTTTCCAGGTTTTTCTGAAGTCCACCTGCTCATCATTTCTTATAGCACAATAGTAGTCCATTACATTCATATACCACAACTTGTCCAATCATTCCCCAAATGATGGGCATCCTCTCAATTTCCAATTCTTTGTCACCACAAAAAGAGCTGCTATAAATATTTTTGTACATGTGGGTCATTTCCCCTTTTTAATGATCTCTCTGGGATACAGACATAGAATTGCTATATCAAAGTATTGCTGAATCAAAGGGTATGCACAGTTTTATAGCCCTTGGACATAGTTCCAAATTGTTTTCCAGAATGGATGGATCAGTTCACAACTCCACCACAATGCATTAGTGTTCCAATTTTCTCATATCTTCTCTGACATTTATCATTTTCCTGTTTTGTCATGTTAGTCAATCTGATAGGTGTGATGTGGTACCTCAGAGTTGTTTTAATTTGTATTTCTCTAATCAATAGTGATTTAGAGCATTTTTTCATATGACAATAGATAGCTTTAATTTCTTCATCCAAAAACTGCCTGTTTATATCCCGTGACCATTTATCAATTGAAAAATGCCTTGTGTTCTTATAGATTTGACTCAATTCTCTATATATTTTAGAAATGAGGCCTTTATCAGAGATACTGGCTGTAAAAATTATTTCCTAGCTTTCTGCCTCCCTTCTAATCTTGGTTGCATTGGCTTTGTTTGTGTAAAACTTTTTAATTTAATGTAATCAAAATTATCCATTTTGCATTTCATAGTGTTTTCTATCTCTTGTTTAATCATAAATTATTCCCTTTTCCATAGATCTGAAAGGTAAACTATTCCTGTAGTTTCACCCTTTATGTCTAAATCATGTACCCATTTTGACCTTATCTTGGTATATGGTGTAAGATGTTTGTCTATGCCTAGTTTCTGCCGTATTCTTTTCCAGTTTTCCTAGCAGTTTTTGTCGAATAGTGAGTACTTATCCCAGAAGCTGGATACTTTGGGTTTATCAAATAGTAAATTACTATAGTCATTGACTACTGTGTCTTACTTACCTAACCTATTCCATTGATCTACCACTCTATTTCTTAGCCAGTACCAAAGAGTTCTGATGATTGCTGCTTTATAATATAGTTTTAGATCTGGTACAGCTAGGTGACCTTCCCTTGCATTTTTTTCATTAGTTCCCTTGATATTCTAGACCTTTTATTCTTCCGGATGAATTTTGTTATTATTTTTTCTAGCTCTATAAAATAATTTTTGGTAGTTTGATATGACACTTTTTAAGTAAATTAATTTAGGTAGAATTCTCATTTTTATTATATTAGCTTGGCCTACCCATGAGTAACTGATATTTTTCCAGTTATTTAGATGACTTTATTTGTGTGAAGAGTGTTTTGTAATTGTGTTCATATATGAATGTTATTTGATTTGCTCATTACTGTCATACCCTGTTCTAACGAAGCAGGACTTCCACCTGCCAGAGTTAAGCAACACTGATGTGGGGATGAGCAATCCTTCCTGAAGTGTGGAGGAAGGTGGGTCCAGAACACGAGCTTAATAAACATAAACTAAAAAGCTAGGCCAGGTTGATATGAAGTTGTCTTTGCAGTGCTAAAATCCAAGGTGCTGGAACAAATGAAAAAAAAAAAACAAACAAACAAAAAACAGTTGTAAGAGCAGAGATTCATACCAGGAGTTCAATAACAGGTCAGAAAGAATGGATAAAGATATTAGCATGCTGCTGTCTGATTGTCTAACTCAGCCTGTCTGCCCAAAGCTTTGGGCTTTTTCTATAGGAGCTACTATAGTTCCCTGCCCCAATCCTATTCTAGTACATTATAATTTAAAAATAAAAAGATCAAAGGCAAGATGCACAATGACCCATCCTTTTTCCTCTCATAAATTATTCATTGAACTTCAGGGTCCATAGTCATCAGTAGCCTTATTGAAAAAAAATTCCGTGTATGTAAGTATAAATATATGACACTCATATGACAGGGGTAGTGGCATACGTATACGTGCATGTAGACATACACACACATAATAAGCGTGATGGTAAATACTTGTAATTCCTGCTACTAAGAAGAAAGAATAGTGGATCGCTTGACCTCAGGGATTCTGAGCATAAGTAAGATTAAAGCTGATTGGGTGTCCACATTAAATTCAGCATCAACATGGTGACCAGTTGTGAGCTTATGGGGGCACTAGACTGCCTATGGAGGGTAAGAAGTAAAGCAAGTCAAAATCTCTTATGTTAATCAGAATGGGACGGGATTTAATCTATAAGGAGCCCTTGTCCTTCCATCCTAGTTGAGATAGGGAGATCTACCCCCACTTCCAAAACCACCACAGCAACAACAACAAAAGCACATTAAGGATATACAATTTGTCTGGTACACCTAATATCTCCCTTTTCGACATGTCCCCATTCCCCTAATTTTGCAGTATCTCTTCCTTTATCTCTCAGTCCTCCAAGGCCTCATGTTTTTAACTCTTCCTAACCTTATTAAAATCTGCTCCTAGAAAGAATGTATAAATTAATTCACACTGATGTATTAGACTAATACTTAATCTTTTCGTTGTGTGATTATTGTGAATGCACTTAATATCAGTAAGCTTTGTAGAAAACTACAGAGAAAGAGAGAGAAGTAATGGATTTAGCCCTTTGAGGGTTATTTACATTTTGATAAGAAACACAAACTTTGGACTAAATCACTTACTGGGATTTCTGTCAATATTATATCTATGTAACACTTTAAATTTTACAACAACGTACTTTCCCGACAGAAACCCTAGGAGAGAAGAAGATAGTGGAAGTGTTATTATCCCTGTTTTGCAAGCCAGAAAACTAAATCTCAGAGAAGTAACCAGACCACAATCATGCAAATAGTGTCAGAGTTGAGACTTCTGATTCTGAGGGCAATGCTTTTTCAGTTATACAATGTTACCTGCAATGATATCACACCTTTATATAGCCGCTTTAAGGTTTACAAAACATTAATTATACAACAGGTGGAGTTCATATGTTTTGGAGGGGGACAGGTGTGCCTTCATTCCACTCCTGAAATCATTCCACCCCCCATAAAGCTGAGCCAGTTCATAGCAAAGCAGTTTTAGATCAGAGGTTTCTTAGCTAAGTCTGTGGATAGATTTCAGGAGGTCCATAAACTTGGAAGGGAATAAAATTATATCTTTATTTTCACTAGCCTGTAACCAAATTCCTTCAATTATGAAAAACCTAAAGCATTATTCTGAGAAGGGACCCATAGGCTTTACCAGGCAGCTAGAGAGGTCTGTGACACCAAAAAGGTCAGGAATCCCTCATCTAGATGAAACATCACTTTATCTGGAACAGGATGAGGCCTACCCACGTTTCAGAGACACCTGATACAGATCAAAAGAGACTTTTGACATATAGTCCCACCTCTCATCTTACAGATGAAGAAATGTTGATAATAGCTGACATTTACATAAGCCTTTAAAGTCTGAGAGGGATTTTATGTATATAATCTCATTTGAGCTTCCTAACAACCCTGTGAGGTAGGTACTGCAGGTACCCCCTTTCAATAGACAAGGAGACTGAGACTCAGAGTAGTAGTCTACTGCAGTGGTGGAATTTGGACACAGGTCTTCCTAACTATAAGTCTAAGACCCTATATACTACACAAGAAACTAAAATCCAAGTAAAAGTGAGGAGCCCAGGGTCACATGGGTAGTTAGTGGCAGAGCTGGGATTATAGCCCAAATAACCTGGTTTACAGGCCAGTAATCATATGGCTACATTACAAGTTTCTTCTCATACCGTGAAATAGGACTTCAAGTATTCATACTTTGGAGGGAAAGGCTTCTCTCACAGAAATACAGAGCCCAGGTCAGTCACCTCAGTTGGCCCAGATTTCTGTAGTTTGGTTCACTTTTGTGCTCATTTTAGTTGCTATGATGCTGGCCACCATCCCTCCATTTCCAGCTCACAAGAGTTCTGGGACTCCATTTTGTGTGTTCATTTGAGTGTAATTCAGAATTTTTTTTAAAGCCTAAGTAGTCAGAGGGATTTGTATGCAGAAGCTCACTCCCCTCTAAGACATAATCTCTTTCACTTTTGGGAGGCTGCCAAGTCATTTCTTCAAGGGGCAATTATGTCATTGCCAAAAATACGATGATTAATAGTCATCTCCCTGCATTTGAATTTTAAAATGGTCCTCTCTAGAGGGTCAAGTTCAGAAAGGGCAAGCAATGGATTGCCCTATGAATCCCAGCTGGAGAGTTGCCAGGTCAGCTTATAATCAGCATGGGTAAAAGGAGCTCATTTTGTCCCATTTTAGGCTGAAATAGATGAGAAGGAAGAATAATGATGCAAGGCAGTCAGCTAGGCATGTTTAGAGCTGTGGGGAATCAAGACTTATCTCACTAATTAGGGATTCCCAGTGGATTAGTCGGACTAATAGAAAACCAATTAAAACAAATTTTCACGGATTCTGTTAGACTACGTGTATACAACAGGGGTTGGTTTGGGAATGTTAGCTTTAAAAAAAATACAATTCTATTTCTGTTTTACTTTGCATATCAAATGGAACTGGAAGAGTAAAATTTGTGATCATCAATTCTCAAACCATAAATAAATTCTTAATACTTACAGGCACTAGAGAAGTTTCAGATATATTAACGATTTTTACAATCCAAATATCAGTCCCCGGCTTTGGAAGGAGAGTGCTGTGTCTCGTCTAAGGACCTAGTGAGAACTGGTTATCTCAGGAGATCCTAAAATGCTTCCCTTAAACAAGTACAGATAATCACACCCCTGAAATGATAGGCACCTGTTAGTGAAGAATGTGCAGCTAGATGAAATGGAACATGCTAAAGAACTTTTGTACATTTCTTTAAAGGAAATCATTACATAAAAGGGGTAAAGCAAGAACAAAAATGGCCATGTAATCCCACCCACTTACTGTTCCTGAAATAGAAGTTCTTTGGCCCCTCAGCTATTTGCTTCGAATTTTAAGAAGGAAGCATATTTTGTCTATGCTGATTGCTTCTCATGGTGCTGATAATCATTCTATTCAGTTCCCCTGAACTCCTACAGAAGAAAGCATGATTTGGTTGCTTCTGAGTCATGAGCACATGCTGCTGCTGAATCACTTAGATGTCCCCACATGCTAACAAACCTGGCATTCTGGTGTGAAAGGTGATGGATTCCAGGAAGCTGAAGCGATGGGATCTGGCTTAACTCAGATCTTACCATGTTCAGTTTGACTTCTGGTAAAATACTGGAAAGGGGAATAGCATCCATTTCATTCATTCCATGGCTTCCTTCAGATTAAGGTCCCACCTCCTTGAGTTACTGCAAGAGCGATGGCATGGCCAATCATCCTGACTTCTGTATTGCCACTCATGACTCTGTAAGAGAAAGGCTGAAGACTTTGTGCCACTTTGCCTCACTTAAGTCTAATTCTCCCATGAGTCGAGATATCACCAGTGATGTCATTGGGCCTTTGTGGAAAAGAATGACAAACAACTTCAAGAGCGGACAGCCATCGTAACTAGATTCACTAGATGGATCTGGATGGATTTTAGGAATCTTTGGTTTTGTTTGCATTTAGGATAACTAAGCAACTGGCCAATCAAATGATAGAAATTTGTTCAGGTGACTATTTGGCAGCTCATTGGTAAAGAAAAAATTTCCTGGTTGACTTTTCAGCTGGTTGTCTTAGTGTCATGTTAATGTAGCTTCTGAGTGTACGTAGCTTCATTTTACTGTGTTGGCTACAAGACATCTAGTATACTTTAATGATAACAATAATAATAACTAGAATTTATATGGCACTTTAAAGTTTGATTCTCGCAATAACTCTGAGATAATCATTACTATTGCCCCCATTTTACAGAGGGGGAAACTAAGGCCAAAAGATATGAGGCATGATTCAAACTCTGATCTTTCTGACTCAAAGTCCAACTGTGGCAATTACTGTGCCACAGTATACACTATTCATTGTGGCACTGAAGTGACTGAGTCTAACAATGAATTCAACAAATATGCCTGTTAGAACACGAAAGTCCTACAGGGAGGGGGTATGAAAGAGAAGAAATGGGCACAATAAGATGAAGGAAGAGGAGACAGAGTACACACCTCAGTGTTTCCATGGTTTGTTTTGTTGTAGGAATGGTTCAGATCAAGCAATCACACAAGCTCTCTTGCTCTCACTCTCTCTTTCTCTCTCTCTCTCTTTCTCTCCCTCTCCCTCTCCCTCTCTGAGCCCAGATCAAGAAGAGCCATTTGAGTACCCTCTAGAAGCAGCCAAATTTGCCAAAAAATTTTTTCTTCAGTTGACCCAACTAGACTGTAACCTTCTTAAAAACAGTGATTTATACTTTGACTTTTCTGCTGTATGAAAACAGTAGGTGCTCAGTTGTTCAATAAGTTAAAATGGTGATGATTTCAAGCAGAATAGTCTGGGGAACATAATGCTTTGAGAACACATTGAAACAACTTCATTTGATGAAACAGCTGCAAAATGTTAGGAAAAAAAGAGGATCATGTAAATTGGCAAGACGGCGGAGTAGTTATTTTCTGCAAACCTCTGCAACCCAAACATCTCAGAAAAAGAAGTGATGCACTTCTACAGGGTAACTAAAGCTGAGTACACATGCTAAGGAGACAGAAACACGCCACAATGTAAAACCTCATTAAATAACCCCAGAGAATTTTATTTACTCAGAGCTCCCACATCTCATCACACTCTATCACTAAGCTTGGGTTTGAAGCTGATTCTGCTACTTTTTGCCTACCTATGTAACCTTGGACAAGTCACTTCTCTAAGCC
Organism: Vombatus ursinus; assembly: GCF_900497805.2. Taxonomy (NCBI): domain Eukaryota; kingdom Metazoa; phylum Chordata; class Mammalia; order Diprotodontia; family Vombatidae; genus Vombatus; species Vombatus ursinus. The sequence continues at coordinate 3,786,933 of NW_020954587.1, read as the reverse complement.
AGTTTCCTCATCTATGAAATGAAGGAGTTGGACTGGATAATCTCTGAGGACTCTTTCAGTTTTAAATCCATGAATCTATGAAAGGAAATTTTAAAAAGCACCTAGAGAAGAATATAATTTTTGGTGCTAGAAAACTTGAGCCTTGCTATACTTAATGGGGTTATTTTTTGATGCCAAACTGTTCCTAGTGATAACAGCTATCTATCTATTTATCTATCTATCTTTTTATCTACAATCTCTCTTTCATCTATATATTTGTCTATAATTTATCTATCATCTATCATCTATTTACAATCCATCTATCTATATGTCTATAATGTATATAATTTGTCTATATTTTATCTATTGCCTATCTATCATTTGTCTACAACCTGAATGAACATGTGAGAAAGCATTTAAGGGCTTAGTATGCACCAATTATCCAGCCAAGCCGCTCTTCTCTCTCTTCCTAGCACACAGCACTGGCACTCCATCTGTAGTATCCGTACCTTTGCAGTGGTTGTCCCCGTGCCTTAAATACACTCCTTCTTCATCTCATACAATCTCTCCTCCTTCAAGACCCACCTCAAGTACCACCTTCTGGATGAAGCCTTTCCTGATTTGCCCATGCAAATGTTATCCTTCCCTAACTACCTCGTATTTATTCCCTTTATGTTTGTTCTGCATATATTTTATATATACTTCTTTCCATGCCAAGTTCTTGAGAGTAGGGGTAATTTTATTGTTTGTATCTATATCTCAGTGCCCAGGACAGTGCCTAAAATATAGTAGGTGCTTAATAAATGCTTGTTGATTGATTGCTTGTTTGAAGTGTGGAGGCAGTCATCCATTACTTGCTTCAGCTGTTTATAGCAGACCTAGTACAGGTAGAACATTCATTCATTCAATAAACATTTTAAAAAAGCAAATTGTGTGTATATCATTCCAGGGGAAGCACAAATCATCACTTATATCCTTTTCTAACTCATACCCCTTGCCATAATGACCTACTTGTACCATAATATTTAAAGAGATTTCCCCCTCTAAAAACCATATTTTGCCTCTTTTGGCCAGGAGAGGATGACCTTACTCATTCCTACCTTGTAATGGGAATACAGGTCCTGTGGTAGCTGAAAATGTTTTTTTTATTCAGTGCATTGGACAGCTGCTGATCTACTTTCTGCTGAACAGTTGGATATGTATAGGAAAATGTTCTCACAATTTCTTTGAGTGCTTTAATGTCCAGCAATATCTCAACCATCAGTTCAAATGCCTATCTTGGAGGACCGGCTCAAGCTAAGGGTTAATTCAGTTACTCCCTCTCTTGCTTCTTTGTGTCTGTATGGTTTCACTAAGAAGGTCAATCTGTTGGTTCCTTCTATTTCTGGGATCTTTTTCAGTAGAAGTCAGAAGGTCTTATCCATCAGAGTTTCTTCTACATGAAAGACCTTTTGGATCATTCTTCTGACTCTAAATGTTGGTCCTGCTGCTGGGAGCCCCTCCCATCAGGTCACTTTAGAATCAGCCTCTTGTTGCTATGGTAACATCATGGGAGAAGTTTTATGTTCATTTCTCTGGGTCTGATGATGGAGGAGAGGGGAGGTGCATTGTTCCGGATAGCCTCATCAGATTAGATGGCCAGGGACTATTGAATGGGCCCAGTACTGCTATATCTTTGTTGAATATGAAGCCAGCTAGTTCTGACTAACCTAGTTCTAAATCTTCTGCCTTCACAAAGGCTTTCTGAATTTTTCATCTGGACCTTGAGACCAGGTGCACTGCTGGACCAGCAGTCTAGATGAAGCTGGGTGGTACAGTGGATACAACAGTGGGCCTGGACGCAGGAAAACCTGAGTTTAAATCCAGCCTCAGACACTTCCTAGCTAAATGATCACCTTGGGCAAGTCCCTTAACCTCTGTCTCCTTCAGTTTCCTCAAATGCAAAATGAGGATAATATTATGCACCTATGTCACAGGATTGCTGTGAGAAGGCTTAAAATGAAATCATATTTATAAAATATTTAGCATTCATCTTCCTGAGTTCAAATCCAGCCTTAGACACTTACTAGCTACATGACCTTGGGCAAGTCACTTAACCCTATTTGCTTTGGTTTCCTCCTCTGTAAAATGAGCTGGAGAAGGAAATAGCAAACCACTCCAGTATCTTTGCCAAGAAAACCCCAGATGGGAGGTCATGAAGAGTTGAACAAAACTGAAATGACTGAACAAGTACAACATTTGGCACATAGTAGGAGCTTAATAAATGTTTGTTCCCCCATTCTATCCCCAAGATGATCAGGAGTTCTGTATGTCCTGTACTACCAGCTGTTTGATGTTGGCTATCTGTGTCCTCCCAGGACATAGATTTGAGGATGTCTAGCCACAAGTCCTTACCACGAATTCTTCTTAATCCTTATAATACAGGATGTATTATAATACATATAATACATACATAATTCATATAATACATATGAACAAGGACTCAATTTTGAAAAGCAGTGAGTCCTAGTTGTCATGGCTCCTTCATTTGATCAAGTCATGTGGTGACTTGAAGCAGTATGCTTTCAAGGGAATTTAATATTCCTCCTACATCTAACGATCTTGACTAGCTAAATCTAATCTAATGATGGCAACCTTACTACTGCAGAATGCCTCTTTGCTTGGATCAGGAAATGTATGCCTTTCTAAATATTTCTGTTTTGTTGTTGGTTTAGGAGGTGTCTAAGGTTTGGCTTAGAAACATTAGCTGAAATTGAGTCTGCTAAGTCTCAATGAAAACACAATGTCAAAAGAGCCTTGTGAATGAAAAAAAAAATTATTCAAACCAGATATATTGTTTTGTAGACCAAAAATTAGTTTAAAAAATCTGAATTAAAATGCTTTAAAAATGATTGTGGGAAGGACAGGTAGTGCAGAGGATAGAGCACTGGCCCTGGAGTCAGGAGTTTAAATCTGGCCTCAGATAATTGACATTTACTGACAGTGTGACTCTGGGCAAGTCACTTAAACCTGATTGTCTCGCCAAAAAAAAAAAGGAAGTGGTTGTGACCCAGGTGAAGGCCTGAATTAGTATAGTTAGCTTTACGGTCCATGTATAATCCCAGGACCTAAAACATGATAGGTATTTCATAAATGCTTGTTGATTGATTGATAGTTGATGACTGATCTATAAATAAATGATTTTCCTCCTCTACAAAATGGGGGTAGAAGTATTCATAATACAAAACATATTATGTTGTTATGAGGGTCAAATGAGATAACTGGAGTTGGAATTATAAGGCTAAGTCTGAACCAGGGGTGGGGAAACTTCGGCCTCAAGGCCATACATGGGTCCTAAAGTGAGGCCCTTTTGCTGAATCCAAACTTCACAGAACAAATCCCCTTAATAAAAGGATCTGTTCGGTAAAACTTAGACTCAGCCAAAAGACTGCACCCAAGGACCTAGAAGTGGTCTCAAGGCTGCAGGTTCCCCAACTCTGGAACCTATCCCTGATACTTACTAGCTGTGTGATCATGGGCAAAATTTCTTTTAAGCCTCAGTTTTCTTGTCTATAAAACAGGAATATTAATAACTGCAGGTGTGATATAACAGAAAGTGTGTTGGCTTGGAATCAGAAGCCCTAGGTTTGACTGTTGACTGTTATTTACTACGTGAGTGATTCTGGGCAAGTCACTTTATGTGTCTGGGTCTGAGTGCCCTGGTCTGTAAAATGAAAGGGGTGGAACTACTGGAGTTACTGGTAAGGGTGGACAGCTCAAATAAGATCTTTTATATGTTATTGGGGATGAAAGTTATCACCAAAGGGCTGACGATAGGGCAATGTGAACAAAAAAGTAGACCACATATCCTTAAAGATAAAGCAAATTGCTCCCAGAAACAGGAAATGAGGCAGAAGATGAGAATAAAGCGTTGTATCCTATTCATAGACCACAAGTCAGGGAGACCAGAGGAGTAGTTTGAGGAAGTTGGCGATAGTTGGGTTGAAGGACTTAGATAAATTAATTGTTGTTCACCCTTCAGTTTTCAAAGAGGACCAGTGGCATCAGGTCTTCATTTTTGAGTGATCTAGATTTAAGTGAGGCAGAGGTGCACAAGGTCATCAGCCTCACTCTTCCAGAATCACCAAAGGCCAGAGGCAAGACAATAATCAAGATGACTGGCAATGGCTCAGGATGTGGATGACCTTGGTGTCTTCCGCGTCTGACCAAGTTCTAAGTGCTCCACAGAGACTGTTCCAGTCACCTTTATGGCCCTTGGAACAAATTGTTCTCATCTGACCATTCCAGTGGAATGGGAATGAGAATCAATAGTGAGAATTGGGATCTATACTTTTATTGTATGACCTTCAACTGGCCACTCAAACTTTAGTTTTATTTATATAGACAATGAAGCAATTTTCAGTAAAGGAATATTTATAGATAACAAAATAATATTTATAAAGCAGCTTGAAAGTTTTATGAAAAGTACTCTATAAATGCAAAGGTGAAATTATAGAACTGGATAGAGAAAGGATATTGCAACAATGAGCTCAGGAGAGCACTTGAATAACCAGGGGAAGATTTGATTCAATTGGAAAACATTTATTAAGTTCGTACTTTGTAGGGGCACTGTGCTAAGCACTGGGGATGAAATAAGAAAAAGAAAGACAGTCCCTCCCCTCCAGGAGCTTACAAGATAATGAGGGAAGACAACACACAAAAAGAAACTAAAAAGGGTGTGGAACAAAGGAGTACCAGTATGAGGGCATGATTTCCTGGTGTTCCTTGACAACCAAGCAGAGGTGCTGAAGCTAAGTAGAATTACCTAGAGCATTCTGAGTCCTCTACATAGGAGGCCTCTGGAAAGACTTTATTGCTTCATCCTGAAGTCTTCCAATCAAAGGGGAGAGGCAACCTAGAGAGTTGAAGAGGGTGTTGAGTATCTACAGCTGAGTCAATCTGCATGGTGATGCGATTTCTTGTGATCAGCTCCTGAGGGAGGCAAGATGTTCCTTGGAGTTGAAACTCAAGTAGTGTAGCTGATGGAAAATGAAGAGAGAAGCAAAATGTCTAAAATTTAAGATTCATCAGAAAAGAGGAGCTGGCTGAAGGTTAATTTTTAAAAATTGGATTTTTTTTTTTTTTTTGCTGTTTGATAACAAGTCATTGCCTAGGCATGCCACAAACTATTTATCTGCTGTACACTGTCATTAGGACTGCAAATGAATGTGCAATTTTGATTTTGTTTTCCCCTTGACTCTGATGCCAAGTTCAAATTTCCTAGTTCCTAATTTTAAGCCTAAAATTACTATTAGAGTACTGGGGAAAAGTAGGCTAGAGTTTGGCAAGAAAAGATGGAATGTGTTGCCTTTTGAGGCCTGTGAACCAGGACATTTGATGGGAGACATACCCAAATTGAATCCAGTTGATTAAACAGTCATTTCCACAGCAAAAGAACTAACCCATAATTTAACCACTACAGGGTATTTTGGCTACAAGCTGCAGCAGCTGCCATTGGCCTGAGCCCAGGGAGGGGAAGTTGGACAAGCAATTCATGCCCTTCATTGGCTATGGATCAATAACTGAATTTTCATTATTGCCACCATGCATCTATAGAGAGTCATGATCAAGTGATTTTGTCTTTATATGGATCTGTAGACTTTTATGATTTGATAGCAAATCATTATTGGAATCCACTCTCCAAGAGAGGTTGGGAAAAAGTGGGAAGAGAGATAGAGGATAACCTAATAAACTCAACCATTTACAAACCCAGTCCTTTAAAGCAGGAGAAGCAAGTCAAGGGGTGTCTTGAGTGAAAAGGTTCTAACACCTGGAGTTGGTTTCCAGGTGTGTATATGTATTGGCAGAGCAGGGGAGGAATGGGTCCTTGCATTTAATTTAAGCACTGGACTTAAAAGACAGGAGTTCTGAAGTTCCTACTCACTGTCTGACTGTGAATAAATCATTAAAGCCTCTCTGAACTTCACTTTCTTCCTTTAAAAATGGGGATAGATATATCCACAGGACCAAACATGCCATGTTATTTTAAGGATCAAATGAGAGAGCTGGAATTTGGAAACATGAGACATGAGTCAAAACCCATCCCTGACACTATTCATGTGGCCACAGGAAAAACTTTTAAGCCTCAATTTTCTAATTTATAACATGAGGATACTAAAAACTGTCAAATATGGCAGTGAAAAGAAAAGAATGGATGCTGACTTTGGAAACAGAAGGATCTAGATTTGAATCTTCTCTCTCTCACTACACAGGCAGCTAGTTAGTATAGTAAGTAGATAGCTTGGCCTGGAGTATAGAAATCCTGAGTTCAAATTCTGCCTCAGATGCAGAGAGTGAGATTGATGATTTTGTGCAACTCTATACCACTTAAATCAAATTTACCCACAAGTCAAGACATCATCCATGATGTCTCATGACAACATTGGTTGTCTTTGAAAAAGGACAAACAACAGCTAGACCTCTGTCTGCCTCAGTTTCCACATCCATACCCCAGGCTACCTTTATTGGCTTTGCTCAAGATACTCTGTTTGCCTCAGTTTCCTCCGCTGTAAAATGAGGAGAGCAATAGCAAATCAAATGAGATATTTGTTAAGTGCTTAGCACAATTCCTGATACATAGTAGGCACTTAACACTTGTTCCTTTCCTTCCTTATTATGAGGAAAGTGCTTAGTAAACCTTGAGGTGATATAACTCAGTAAATCTGAGTAATTTTCATTAAGACACCGTACTAGGTCCTGGGTTACTAAAATGAAACAACCTATTTCCCATCCTCTTAAGGATGCAATTGAGTATATAGATGAGATATTATACAACTACAATAAAATATAGGTTAAGTGCATAAGGAGGTATCAGAATGTCATGAGAGATTGAAAAAAGAAGGCTTTTAGCTCTCTTAGCAGGCGGATCCAGAGAAGGTGATGTGGATGAGGTGTTACGTGAGTTGACAATGACAACATGCCTTAATTTCTTCTAGGCTCATTCCCTTTTGCATAAATGAAAGAATATTGGACTAAGGTTCAGAGAGGACCAGGCCCTGGCTCTTGTCACTTACTTTACCTTTTGGGTTTGCAGTTTCCTTAGTTACTAAATGAGAAAAATTACACTTGCATCATTTATCTTACAAGGTGAGAAAACAAATAAACATTGTAAGGTGCATTATACATGGCAGCTAGTATCACAATGATTTGAGAAAGTGAAGATCCAGCCCTTCCCCCCTCTACGTGCAAAAATAAATAGTTATCCCTCACTAGTCTCTGCCTTTTTCCTAGACAATACATCTTCTTCCCATGGGCACCCTTTGCCTTTGTAAATTTCACATCCGTGATCTCATTCAATCCTTAGAGTAACCTGTGAGTAGGCAGGCGCCTTACTTACTTACATCAGATGAGATCTGATGAGGTCAGAGGTACTAAAACCTCCCTCTTTCTGGAAGCTGTGCCCCCTTTTAATTCAGCCCAAGGTCACAGCTCTTTGGCTGGCACATCAAAGCGGTAACTCAAGTGGAACTTGTAGTCTCCTAACATTCCAAGGTAATTTTTTTTTTTCGAAACTGCTGTCTAACCATGACCCTCCCATCTTATACTTGTAAAAATGATTTTATTTTGTACTTAAATTCAAGACTTTACAATCATTTCTATTGAGTTTCATCTGAGCAGGTTTGGCCTATCAAGATAATTTTTGATCCTAACTAGGTCATCCAGACTAGGTCTGTCCCAGCTTTGTGTCATCTGGTGAATATACCATCTATGCCTTTATCCATGTGACTGATAAAAGTGTCAAACAGCCAAGGGCCAAGCACATGTTCCTAGGGCATTCTCCTGGAGAAGGGGCATGCTACACTCCAGCTTGCACAGTCTGTGGAGAGCTAATGGTTAAATTTTCAGTTTGAGCATTTATACCTTGCTATAAACCAGAGCTTGATTTATTGTTTTGTTCAATGTCTAGATTAAAGAAAGTGATGGAGAAAATGTTAATAATGCAGATTAAACCCAAATGCATATCATTTATTTTCAGAGAGTCAGTTGTTAAATATTTACCCACATACCCCTGATTGGGTGGACTCTCTGTTATGCAGATATTAAACCATTAACAGAAACTCTTTTAATCAGTTCTAAATCTATATTGTCATCTAATTCAGGTCTTCCCCTCCCAGATTGTTATAGGATCATGCTGTACTCTTATGTTGTTGTTCAATCGTGTAGCTGACTCTTCATGACCCCATTTGGGATTTTCTTGGCAAAGATACTGGAGTGGTTTGCCATTTCCTTCTCTAGTTCATTTTACAGATGAGGAAACCGAGGCAAACAGGATTAAGTGCCTAAGGTCACACAGTTAGTAAGTGTCTGAGACCAGATTTGAACTCATAAAGATAAGTCCTCCTGACTATAGGCCTAGTACTCTATCTACTGAGCCACCTAGCTGCCCTATACTCTTATATTCATCTTCCATTACCTAGCTAACTCTCATCTTCTGTACATTCTTTTCAAAAATCTGAGTTGGTTGGTGCATTCTCTAGGCATCTATATCTGTTTCTTTAGACAAATCTCACTTTTTTTGCCTACCTAATGTCTTACACAGTATTCTGTATACAACAGGTGCTTAATAGATATTTGGTTTAATTATTTTCATTATACCTTTTGTTGTCACACCATTTATATATATATTTATACATACATACATACATATATGAATGTACATTTATTTATATTTATACACATGCATATGTATATATACTCACAAACAAAATATATGTACATAAATACATACATTATGAGTGTATATGTATGTAAATGTATGTACGTGAATGTCTGTGTATGCATAAATGTATAATATGTTTTATATGTATGTATGTTATGCGTATATACATACATAGATGTATATGTTGTATGCATATGCATGTGTATCTCCATGTATCTCCAGATGAACTTGGAACACTTTATCAGGACCATTAAGGAGTATCTGAAAATATGCATCTTTTGTTTTTGATTAAGAAGTTTTCATCTTGAATATTGCAATGTCTTCATCATAACTAATGAACTATATGTTTTCTCTGATGCTTTATAAATATACATATGTAATAATAGCTAATTTATACTGTGCTTACTATGTACCAAATATACATATATATGTGTATGCAGTATATATCTCGCTTGCCCCAGAGAGTCATTAAAAAAATTTTTTTAAAAGAGAAAATCATTTCAGCAAAACTAACAAACACATCAGTCCAATTCGACATTATACATAGATTTCCACATATCTGGTCTCTTGCCTCTTCAAAAAAGGAAAAGAAGCACCTTGTCATAACTCCTCTGGGACTACTGGGTCTTCCCCTCCCAGATAGGTTTTTTTTTGACCAGGTAAAAGAAGCCATTCTTTGCCTCATTTCTTACCTAGCCTTAATCACTGAATGGGTGTTGCCTCAGATAAACTGAGACCTGGGGAAAAAAAAAAAAACCTTAGCTTAAAAAGTCCAAGGTCTCCCACTGCATTGGAACCATCACAGTCTTCCTGATCTATGACTTGCCACTGGATCCAGATGGCTCTGGAGAAGAGAGTGAGACCGGTGACTTTGCACAGCCCTGCCTTACGTAAATCCCAATTCACTTGCAAGTCAGGATATCACCTTCTTTATGTCCTTAGTCCTCTTTGAGAACAAAGGACAAACAACAACAATAGTAGAACATATAGGAATGTGATGGTCAATAAAGGAAGTAGGGGCTGAGGAATCTCAAGGAGTATGAGCAGAGTCATGCAGACAGTAGATTGTCATGCCCTTTCTAGTAACATTGGTAATATTGATGTAATTACTGTTTTCAGAACAAGAAATGCAAGAATTAGAAGAGAATAGGGTTTGGTTCCCAGTATCTGGCAAAGCAAATGTTGGCCCTGGTAGGCCCTGGTGCCCTAGTGTCTAGCTGACTGAAATATGAAACATGGCATTGGCCTAACTAAATAGAGGTTAGTGAGTTTTGAATCAGTCCTCCCACCAATCAAGATAGACCCAAGGTGGAGTCCCAAAATTGAATGAATGTGTCTCCCAGGATGGTAGTGAGAAAATCAAGCAAAAAAGCAAGCAACAAATATACATTAAGCATTCACTTTGTGCTGGGCACTGTTCTAGGCACTGGAGAAAGAAATAGGTAAGGAGCTTAGTGAAGTATCATGCAAATGTAGAAAGGTAAAGTAAATATGACTTAAGCATAAGGTAGGCAAGGAGATTGGGAACACTTAGCTCCTCTAAATAACTACAAGTCTCCTGCCCTGGGTGAACTACAAATCAGGGTATTGAGAGCTCGTAGATGTTATTACTAGGCACAATTTTTAAGGAATCATGGAGAATGTGAAATGGACTAGAAGACTAGAGACAAGAAAATATTACGAGGATCTTCAAAAAGTAGAAGAAGGTAAGTCCCAAAAATGATAGAAAGATGAGTCTTGGCAGAATTCAATCCTCGGCAGTGTTCTGGAATCAAATGTTAAACCAATGTAAGCCTTGTGTGAGATAGTAGACACTTAATATCTGTGGAATTTAATTGAATGAAAACCGTGGTACTCCCCAATAATACTGAGATCAATTCTTATTTAAAAGCATGTCATTCTCAAAATTATAGAATAAACTTTATTGAAAACAAAACAAAAATTACTGCCTGAGCAAGCTAAGATGTCTCTAAATCACTATAGTCAATTATAGTTTTGACTATGAGGTCCTGTTCCTCAAGTCTTATCTTTGGCCTCAGCTCCATAACACTCAAAAAAGGAAAGATTGTCCATGATATCTCTCTCTCTCTCTCTCTCTCTCTCTCTCTCTCTCTCTCACAGAGATATTTCACTAATTGACAGGATCAGGGGCCAAAATGATCTCAACAGGCCAGAACGATGAATATGATAAGATGAAATTTAATATGGAGCTAAGAACAGACATGAATAGAACTTTAGAAAAGAAAGAATGATTAATTTGATAAATAATGCCAGAAGCTGTTTTTTCAAAAAGTCCGATGAAATGAATAATTAGCAGATTTAATTTTAAAGAAGAAAGAAATTGCAAATCAATAAAATTTCAAAATAAACAGGAGGTAAACTCAAAAGAAATTTAAAATATCATTAGTGACATGATATTAAAGAAATTAAAGTAAATAAATAATTATCTCTAAAATATGAATTACCAAACTTGATACAATAGGAAATTAATAATTTAAATATAACAGTCTCAGGGGGTGGAGCCAAGATGTTGGAGTAAAAGCAGTGACTTGCTTGAGCTCTCCCCCAAACCCGTCCAAATACCTATAAAAATGGCTCTAAACAAATTCTAAAGCAGCAGAACCCACAAAAAGACAGAGTAAAACAAATTTCCAGCCCAAGACAACCTAGATGGTTCATCAGAAAGGTATATCGTGCCACACTGGGAGAGGAGCGCAGTTTGGCGTGAGTGAGCAGGCCGCAGCGACCCTGGAATAGGCCTCAGAGGACTGAATCACGGGGAGCTGTGGTGGTTTCCAGACTTCTCAACCCACGAATGCCAAAGACAACTTAGAAGGTCAGTGGGAAAAGTCTTGTTTCTACAGTGCTGAGAGAGAAGGATGGTGGGGTTCCAGTCCCATTCCTTGGGGCAGCAGCTGCTTCCTGAGCTTCCGGTCCACAAACTGAGGGGGAATCAAGTGGCTGATCAGAGGGGGATTGCAGGGATCTCTCTGCTGGTGCAGGATTCTCTTGCTTTGCCCGTGCTTGGATCTGGGTCACAGTTCTGGGTGGCAGACCTGGGACAAGGAAGAGCGCTGGCGTGGTAGAACTTGGCCATGGAGAGGAAACCCTCCTCACAGTTCCAAGACAGAAAAGAGTGCTCATAGACCAGAGCACAGGCCAGCAAAGGAGTAAACACCTCGCCCTGGATCATAGCACGTTGGAAGAACTGAAAATTTACAGGTCCCTAGAAGTATCTCTGAAAACAGCTACACAAAACCTCTGAAGCTTGGAACAGTACATTCTCCACACTGGAAATAGACTCCTACCTTAACAAAGAGTCTATAACTCAAGTAATTGACTGAGATCATGAGCAAGCAGTGCAAAAAGAGTCAGACTATATTATCTTACTTTGGTAACAAAGAAGATCAAAACACACAACCAGAAGAAGACAAAGAAGCCAAAACTCCTATATCCAAAGCCTCCAAGAAAAATATGAATTGGTCCCAGGCCATGGAAGAGCTCAAAAATGATTTTGAGAGGCAGGTAAGAGAAGTAGAGGAAAAACTGAGAGTGATGCTAAAGGAGACCCAAAAAAATACTGAAGAAAATAGCACCTTAAAAAATAGCCTAACCCAAATAGCAAAAGAGTTCCAAAAAGCCAATGAGGAGAAGAATGCACTAAAAAGTAGAATTGGCCAAATGGAAAAGGAAGTTTAAAAGCTTACTGAAGAAAATACTTCCTTAAAAATTAGAATGGAGAAATTGGAAACTAGGAACAATTTGAGAAATCAAGGCACTGTAACACTAATCCAAAGGAATGAAAAAATAGAAGAGAATGTGAAATATCTCATTGGAAAAACAACTGACCTGGAAAATAGATCCAGGAGAGAGAACTTAAAAATTGTTAGACTATCTGAAAGTCATGATCAAAAAAAGAGCCTAAACATCATCTTTCAAGAAATTATCAAGGAAAATTGCCCTGATATTTTAGAACCAGAGGGTAAAATAGAAATTGAAAGAATCTACCGATCACCTCCTGAAAGAGATCCCCAAAGGAAAACTCCTAGGAATGTTGTAGCCAAATTCCAGAATTCCCAGGTCAAGGAGAAGATATTGCAAGCAGCCAGAAGGAAACAATTCAAGTACTGTGGAAACACAATCAGGATAACACAAGATTTAGCAGCTTGTACATTAAGGGTCCGGAGGGCATGGAGTATGATATTCTGGAGGGCAAAGGAATTAGGACTACAACCTAGAATCACCTACCCCCAAAACTGAGTATCATCCTTCAGGGTTAAAAATGGTCATTCAATGAAATAGGGGACTTTCAAGCATTCCTGTGGAAAAGACCAGAGCTGAATAGAAAATTTGACCTTCAAATACAAGACTCAAGTGAAACAAGGAAGAGGTAAACAGGAAAGAGAAACCATAAGAGACTTATTAAGGTTGAACTGTTTCCATTCTTGCAGGGAAAGATGATATTTGTAACTCATGAGTCCTTTGTCAGTATTAGGGTAGTGGGAAGGAAAAAAATTATATGTATGTATAGATAGATAGATAGAGGGCACAGGGTTAGTTGAAGATGAAGGGGTGATATCTGGAAAATAAAATTAAGGGGTGAGAGAGGATTATACTGGGAGAAGGAGAAAGGGAGAAGTAGAATGAGGTAAAATATCTCACATGAAACAAACAAGAAAAGGCTTTTACAGTGGAGGGGAAATGGGGGAAGGTGAGAGGGAATGAGTGAATGTTATTCTCATAGGATTTGACTTAAGGAGGGAATAACATACATAGTGGGGTGTGGAAATCTATCTTACCCTACAGGAAAATAAGGGGGGAAAGGGACAAGAGAGCATGGGGTTGATAGAGGGGAGGGCAGATTGGGGGAGCGGATAATCAAAAGCAAACACTTTTGAGGAGGGACAGGGTCCAAAGAGAGAATAGAATAAATGGGGGGTAGGATAGGATGAAGGGAAATATACTTAGTTTTTCACAACAGGACTACTAGGGAAGTGTTTTGCAAGACTACACATCCATAACCTGTATTGAGATGCTTGCCTTTTCAATGAGGGTGGATGGGGAGGGAGGAAGGGAGAAAATTTGTAACTCAAAGTTTTAAAAACACATGTTAAAAATAAAAAAATTAAAAATTAAAAAAAATAAATAGAACAATCTCAGGGAAGAAGTAATACAGTAAAATACCCACAGGAAAAAAAACCCAGATGAATTCACAGGTGAATTCTTTCAAACCTCCCACCAACAAATAATTCCTAAACTAAAATGAATATTTATAAATATAGGGAAAGATGGCATGATGACCAAGACCTTTTATGAGGTTGAGTTTAAAACCTGAAGATCACATTTAAAAGAAAATTCTTGAACAATTTCTCTAATGAATACTTGGATTCTTCAATAGATCTGAGATCCATTGAAGTGTTGGCATTCCTTATAATGGCACAGATCAGAACTCATCCATGCCTTCTCTTCTCCTCATTATGTATGACTCCCTTATCCAAGTCCAAGGTGATCCACTTAATATTCTGGGATCCTTCCTCCAGGTTTCTTAATATTTAAACTTGCAATTAATTTACTGAAGTATAAAATATAAGCAAGTTTTAACTGGTTATATCAATGTTCTAATGCTGGTAATCACTGGACTAAGTGTGGCTAGAGTACAGGCCCTGAGTTGTGTGCGGTGGAGAAAAAGGACAGAGGAAGATGTGTCATGGTTGGGAAGAGAGAGACAGAGAGTGATATGACTGTGTGAAAGCTGAACTATGAGTATGCTTGGGTGTTATTCCCCAGCAGTTTATGGAGTATAATAACAATAACTAGCATTTATAGTTTTTGAGGTTTATAAAGCACTTTCCAAATATCATTTAATTTGATCCTCACAGCAAATCTGGAAGATAGGTGCTATTATTATCCTCATTTTACAGATGAGAAAACTGGGGGGGGGGAAGAGGTTAAATGACTTGCCCACATTCACATAGCCAGTGTCTGAAACTGGATTTGAATTCAGATCTTTCTGACTCCAGGTTCATGCTCCATTCACTGTACTACTAGCTGCCTTATTAAGGGAGTGAGACCAAATGTATAATACAGAGATGGGCAGCCCTAGCTTGTACAATTGATCAATGAGATTGAATATTCTGGGTCTGAGGGTCCTCCCACCTTGAGCAATTCCAACATCTGGAGACAAAGCCAAAAGATCTCTAAGAGATGTTATGGGCAATTCTGAGGCCCCAGTAGGCTCCATATAGGAAAAGAGAATCCCTCCGCAGAAGGGCACAGAAGAATGGGAGATATTTTTGTTGTTGTTTAAGTGCTGACTCTTCGTGACCCCATTTGAGGTTTTCTTGGCAAAGATACTAGAATGGTTTGCCATTCTTCTTCCAGAAGCTCATTTTACAGATGAGGAAACTCAGGCAAACAGGTTTAAATGAATTGTCCAAAGTCACACAGCTAATAAGTATCTGAGGCCAGATTTGAACTCAGGTCTTCCTGACTCCAGGTCTGGTGCTCTACCCACTGTACTACCTGGCTGCCCACTGGGAGATAAAAACTGACCCAAAGCCAGACTGTGAATGAACCAGAGTATAAGTGTGGGTTCATCAAGGTGTGGCTCTAGACAGAGTCCAGAGTCAAAGTTGAGAGGGGATTCATTCTGTAAAGTTTGGTTTCAGTCAAAGGGCCGCACTTGAGGACCTAGAGGACCATATGTGGCCTCAAGGCCACAGGTTCCCTGCCCCTGGTCTAGTCCAATTAACTACAGGTCAGATGAGTTGTTGAGGGAGGAAAGAAAGTCACTTCAGCATAATCACCTGCCTCCCTAGGAAAATTGTTCATATCCAAGTTGAAATCAGAGACACTGACTCTGTCTTGGATCGAATTCTTGATTGTGCTCTAATTCTCCTGGAGGTCATTGATTTGCTCAAATCCTAGCTAGCAGCATTCACAGGGCCCTTCACTGAAGTGGCTGCATTCCATGGGCAATCAGAGGGGTAGCACCAATGTGCCTCATGGCCTCAGCCCTATGGCTATTTCCTTCCAGTATGACCTTGGGTAAGTCACAACCTTTCTGGGACTCAGTTTCCTCATCTGTAAAATGAGGGGGGGTGGATCTCTGAAATCCCTTCTGTCTGGCAGCTAGGTGGTACTATGGATAGAGTGTTAGGCCTGCAGTCAGGAAGACATCTTCCTGAGTTCAAATCTAACCTCACTTACTAGCTGTGTGATTCCAGGCAAATCACTTAACCATATTTGCCTCAGTTTCCTTATCTGTAAAATGAGGGGGTTGGATTAGCTGATCTCTGAAATCCCTTCTAGTTTTAAATCCTATAATCCTAGGGAGGAAATGATATCTATTTACAAACATTTTTAAGAGTATCATGGGGAACTGGGATTAGACAGTCTATGAGGCTTCAGAGAGTATAAATAGGATCAATGAATGGAAATTATAGGGAGATAGCTTTGGCTCAACCTAATAATAGCTAACATTATTATAGTGCTTCAAAGTTTATAAAGGGTTTTACATATATTACCTCCTTTGAGCTGCATTCTGTGACAGATACTATAGGTACCTTACAAATGAGGAAACTGAGACTCCAAGGGGTTAAGTCACCTGCTTGTGGTCATACAGCTATTATCAAAGGCATTATTAAAACCCATCTTCCTATTTTCAGGTTCATCACCCTATCTGTTATGCCACACCACTTCCTAATGAAGAGTTCCTTGTTTGGAGAATTATTCAAGAAGAAGCTGAATGATCATTTGTTGTAATTGTTGTTGTAGTGAATTCATTTGTTGAGGTTGGACCCCATCATCGCTTCTCTGTCCCTTCCACTGCCAAGATTCGATGATTCTACCATGCTAAAAGAGGATGTTTGTGTAGGATGTCTTCGTGGGTGGATGTGTTTGTTCGCCAAAGTGGGGGGGGGGGGGGGGAGGGAGAGGAGGGAGAAGGGGAGGTAGTGCTGAAGACAATTTTGTTTAGTGCCAGCCCTGCTCTTCAGCAAAGAAAAAGTATAGAAAAGATTTAACTGCATCCCGTGTTGTTCCTTTCAGAAAATGACAGCAGTGAAGAAACTGTTTTGTATTTATGTAACATCAGTTGTCAGGTGGGATCAGTTTGTTCTGCATATCGTTAAGCAAACATTTCACAGCCTGTCAGTTCCTGAGTTGTCTCAGATGTTTTGGTTCTTAAATACTTATGTGGAGCCATTAAAAAAAGTCAATGTGTGGCTCTGCTCCTAAGAGGATGCCCATTTGAACTGAAATTCAGGTTAAAGGTACAGACACTTCCTCTGTTGGAGCAGTAGAGCCAGGATGGACACTTCCATGTGTTTGAATGAAAACCATGAACAGGGTGACAGATTCCGAGGAATATGGAGAAAAAGGCCCCAAAAAACAAACAAACAAAAAAAAGATGCAGGCCTGATGACCTTTTTGCATGTAAACACCTTGTATCTTCCTACCTGCTATGGGAGGGTGTGAGTAGAGATTGAAAAATAGGATAACAGAGGTTTGAGCCTCTAAATCTGTGATTCTATGGTGCCCAAAAGAAGTGGAAGAAATACACATTTCATGTCTCACTCGTAACTTCACTTCCTCATTGATTTCCCGGGGAATCCTGTTTCATAGGTTATGGTATTCTCTGTCCAAAGGCAAATAGAGGAGAAAGTCTCCTGTTTTTGTTTTTTTTTGTTTGTTTGTTTGTTTTTTGTTTTTGTTTTTGCCAAAACTGTATGGGCAGAATTATTGGAGAAGGCAAATAGACACTAGAGTAGGGCTTGAACTTTTAAATGAACAACTAACTACACAAAACTGTTGTTCTTCGCTCTGACCTTTCTTAGAATCCCAACAGAAGTGACTTTGTCTGACTTTGTTGACCTCATCCTGGCATATCCACTATATACTTCCTTGTTAATGACCTGTGACCTAGGACCACTGACTGGTCCTGCTTCTTCCTTTGGTAGTTGTTTACATAATCTCAGAGGTGGAAGGAATTTCAAAGGCTTCCTCAGATCATAATCTTGGCATTATGTTTGACTCCTGACTCTGTCTCATCCTAAATATCCCAATTACTTGTCAAATCTTGCCATTGCTACTTCCACATTGAAGGGGAATCATTCAACCCAGAGGTCCTAAGACAGGAGAATAAATCTTTACTCCCACAGTCCATTTGACTGGAGGTCAATAAATCAAGAGGAAAGGCTAGAAACTGAAAAGTTTAATTAACATCAACTGAAGCTAATTGCCAGGAGGATAGCAACAGCCTTAAACAAAGGGAGATATACACACACGTAAAGGATTTTACAGGATCAATTTCCTCAACTGTAAAATGGGGATAATAACAGCATCTGCCTCGAAAAGTTGTTGTGAGGATCAAATGAGATATTAATAAAGCACCTAGCACAGTGCCTGGCAAATAGTACATGCTATATAAATGCTTATTTCCTTCCCTCAACTGTGTGAGCAAAGACAAAGAGCAGGATTATCCTACTCTTTCTCTTTGCTCATGCAGTTGTCTCCTTAGTTCAGGGCCTCATCACCTCTCACCTAGATTATTCCAACAGCTTCATGATTGGTCTCCCTGCCTTAAATCTCTCACCCTCCAGCCCTCCCTGTAGACTGCTGCCAAAGTGATTTTTCTTAAATGAAGATTCTGACCTCAGACATTTACTTAGCTGTATGAACCTGGGCAAGTCACTTAACCCTATTTGCTTCAGTTTCCTTATCTGCAAAATACTCTGGAGAAGGAAATAGTGAACCATTCCAGTATCTCTGCCAAGAAAACCCCAAATGAGGACATGAAGAGTCAGACACAAGTGAAAAGATTCAACAACAACCATGCCCCATACCTAGAATATGCTCACTCCCTTCTCACCTTTGGCCTCATAGAACCCCTCTCTTCCTTCAAGACAAAACTCAAATATCACCTTCCACATTAAGCCTCTCCTGATTTCCCCCCAACCACTGCCCTCTCTACCAAACTACCTTATATTTAACCACTTTGTATTTATTTTATTTGTTCTCTTTATGTTTATGCTACATATTTATACTCATGTACATTTAGATATGCATTTATGCTTATGTGTGTGTCAGTCTGTATTAGAGATATATTAATCCTGTTTTACAGATGAGGAAACAAGTGACTTACACAGGGTCACACAGTTAGTAAGTGACCAAGGCTTGGTTTGAATTCAGGTCTTCCTGATTTGAGGTCCAGTGCCCTATACCTAAGTCATCATACAATATTTCAACCTAAATGGAATTTCTCCAGTGCCGAGAAACCATTACTTACAAGGTCAGTCATTTAACTTTTGAAGTGCACTTAATTATTAATTGTCAATTTTGCTTACAGTAAGCTGAAACTTGCTTCTTTACAATTTCTACCCATTGTTTCAAGTCTTGCCTTGTGGGACCAGCAAATCAAATCTAATTCTTCTTCCCTCTGTCAGCCCTTCAAATATGTGAAGAAAGATTTCCTGCTCCCTCCTTACCCAAGTCTTCCCAGATAATCTTTAAGTGATCTTCTTATGGCATGATCTCTACTTTCCTCCTTTCTACTTGTTTCCCTGTTGTAAGTACAAGGTATTTTGGTAAGGGGGGAGGGCGCTAGCAGGTGGGGAAAACTGGGAAAGGCTTCATGTAGAAGGTGGTGTCTGAGCTACGTCTTTACCTTCTAAGTGTACTTTGGACAGTCAACGAACCTCACAAAGTGTGATACCTGAAACTGAGCATTATATTCCAGATATGTTGTTATCAGGGCAGAGTAGAATGGAACTATATCACATAACTAGTCCTAGATAACTGTATCTCCCATAATGAAGCCCAAGATGCCATTAGCACTTTTGGCTAATCTATATTTTGGCTATATCTCAATATAGTCAACTTAAACCCACAAGTATTTTTTTCAGACAAACAATTGCCTAATCACACTAACCCCATCTTTTACTTGTGAAGCTGATTTTTTGAAAGTTGATTTCTCTATTAAATTTCCTTTTGCTAGATTCAGCCCATCATTCTAACCAGATGTGATGTTTCAATCCCTGGCTAGTCCAATAGGAACATCACTCTAAGTTGATCAAACCATTAATGCATTACCCCATGATAAACAGGTAAATAGTAA
Source organism: Vombatus ursinus (assembly GCF_900497805.2). NCBI lineage: Eukaryota > Metazoa > Chordata > Mammalia > Diprotodontia > Vombatidae > Vombatus > Vombatus ursinus. The sequence goes on along the minus strand of NW_020954587.1, from coordinate 3,767,140 downwards.
GAGAAAGCCTAAATGCACTTGAGATGTTCATATTACCTGGCCTAAATGAACTATAGCTTAGAATACTTAAAAAAAAAAGCTAGCAGATGTGCATATTGAGCAATGAATTTTGAAAGATTATGAAGAGTAAGAGAGGTGACGCAGAGTTGAAGGTGGCTAAGTAGTACAGTGGATACAGTGTTGGGACTGGAGTCAGGAAGGCCTGAGTTCAACTCTAGCCTCAGACACATCTAGATGTATGATCATAGACAAGTTACCTAATCTCTGTCTACCTCAGATTATATAATGGAGACCATGACAGCACCTCCATCCCAGGGTTATTGTGAGGATCAAAGGAGATAATATTTGTAAAGTTCTGAGCACAGTGCCTAACACATAATAGGCATTTAATAAATACCTTTTCTCTTCTCAGTTTTTAAAGAAAGAAAGAAAACTGAGTCTGAAAACTATAGGTCAATTAGCTTGATTTTTATTTCTAGGAAAATTCTAGAATGTGCTCTAAAAAGGAGCAGTTAATGAACATCTAGAAAAGAAAGTGATGATCATGAAGAACCAGTATGGCTTCATGGAAAAAGAGTCATGCCAGACACACTGTATTTCTTTTCTTGGCAATATTTCTCTACTGGTAGACCAAGGGAATATTATCAATACAGTTTACCTAGATTTTAGCAAAGCATTTGACCAAATTTCTCCTGTCCTTTGTATGGATGAGATGGAGAGATGTGAGCTAGATAGATGATAGGGCAGTTGTCTGGTTGAATGACTGGTCTCAAAGAGAAGCCATTAATGATTTGATATCAGCTCAGAAAGAGGTCTCAAATATTGTGTCTTGGGTATCTGTGTTCAGCTCTGTCTTGCCCAACATTTTTATAAATGACTTGGATAAGGACATATATGGTATGTTCATCCAATCTGACACAGAGCTGGAAGGCATAGCTAGCACAGTGGATGACAATCAGGCTCCACATAGTTCTTTGAAATTTGTACTATTTGGCCACATCTAATAAGAAGAAACATATTAGCAATAAATATGAGTTCTAAGCTGAGGTTTAAAATATAAGCTTCAGAAATACAAGATGGTGGAAGTGTGACTAGAAAATTGAACAGAAAATGTTCTTGGGCATTTGAGAGGCCCACAAGCTCGGTATGAATCAATAGTATGGTATGATAGGTCATATTAAGATAAGTATGATGTCCAGGTCACAGAGATGATTATCCTCCTGTATTCTTTGTTGGCTCTCCATAACATCTTGGATATTTGCCTTAGAAAACAACAGACTTCTCTTTTGTTTAGTTCAAGACAATAAATTCCAGTGACTTCCTATTGACTCCAGGAACAAACACAAAATGCTCTGTTTGGCATTCAAGTACTTCATATTATTCATATCCCTCTCCTACCTTTCCAGTCTTCTTACTCTTTAATCCCCAACATGTCCTCTTTGACCCATGACACTGGCCTCCTAGCTGTGCCATGAAGAAGACACTCCATCTCTTGGCTACAGGCATTTTCTCTGGCTGTCCCCCATGCCTCCTTGGCTTCCTTCAAGTTCCAACCAAAATCCCATCTTCTATAAGAAGCCTTCCCTAACCCCTCTTAATTCCAGTGCTTCCATCCTGTTAATTATTTCCTATTTATCCTGTATAGAGCTTGCTTTGTGTGTATTTGTTTATATGTAGTCTCTCCCATTAGATTGTAAGCAGGGACTATCTTTTGCTTCTTTTTGTGTCCCTAATGCTTAACACAGTGCATGACACATAGCAGGCACTTAATAAATGTTTATTCATTAATTGATCATGTTCCATTGCCTTCATCACTTTCTTAGTTAAAAAATAATTGGGTGATATCATTCAGTTTTCCCTATCCAAAAAGCTCACTTGACTGATTGCTTTAAAAAAATCATAACTTAATTATGCTTCTTCCATCACTGATGATAAAAATAGATCATTATAGAAATGTTGACAGACTTGTTCCATTTTACTTCTATTTTGTTTTCCTACTACCAGCATCATCCATGTATGCTTTTGGTTGGTTTGACTTATTTGAGTCTCACATCAAAGCTTTCTCTAGACCAATTTTCCTTCTACTCCTTAGGATGATGTCTGGTGCAGTGTCCAGATGGAAATGGGATTCCCATAGATGGTGAGTTCTTTGACATGCTCCATTCATGGATGATAATGTGCTGTTTTCATGAAGCCTAGAATATCATAGGGCTTCCAGTGAGTAGGCTTAGTAGGCAAAAGCTATTGGCTTAACATAAGTGGATGAATAATGCCTATTGTCCAGATTGTGGGGGCCATCTCTAATTGTCCTGATGTATATCTTGCAACTGGACCCAGATGGCTCTGGAGGAGAAAATGACTTTGGTGACTTTGCACAGCCTCTCTCACTTAAATCCAATTCACTTGCAAGTATTGTCATCACCTTCCTGATGTCATGGTTCTCCTCAAGAATGAAGGGCAAACAATAGCAGCTATACAATATCTCTATATAAAGTAGAGTTAGAAAAGTTAAATGACTACTAAGGGCAAACTTCTAACAAGTATAAACACAGACTCAAACCGTGTTCTTTTAACTCTAAGACCATTACTCTTTCTACTATTCCACACTATTTTCACTAAAATTCACAAGTATTTGTATAACCATATGTACATGCATATTTTATAGAATCATAACTTAGTAAGAATGTTCAGGGATATCCTAGCGGCATGACAAAAAAATGGAGATAATATAATTTCACTGGGACGTTTTTGAAAAAGTGGGTCGTGTTATTTTCTACCAGTCCAATTTCCCCGGTACCACAGTCTATGTGGGAGAGGGGAGAAGGATTTTGACACTCCTTTTGGGCTCACTACTTTCCCCTTCCCCCTTTGCAGTCCTTTGGTATAGACATAAGCATCTGCCTCCTCAAGTTACACTGGAGCCTGAAGTTCTCACTTCCTGAATTTGGAGTCCTCAATCAATGAATTACGTTACTCTTCCACTGGCTAGTTCTCCACATAAGCCCAAGAGGGTGTCTGACTCTCTTAGCCAATCACAAGATTTCCTGTATGGTGTCATCTGTCTTTATCTAATGATCAAAACACTTTAATCACCTTTTATTGATTAAAGAATTGTTCATACTTAGTTTATCTATTTATTTGGCTGATCAAGGTACACTCACAGATAAGAATATTTAGAAGAGAAGCCTTCAATTTTCCATGAAAGTACCTCTTGGAAGACAGTACAGCACAGATACAATTACCAGGGTTTCTATTGGACTGTGCTTGCTAAGATTCATTCTCCTGATGGAGCAGAAAAAGATAAAGAATGTCTCAACCTAGAAGCAAATGCTTTCTGAGATCCCCTCAAAGTCAGGAAAGAAGAGAAAAATACCCAAACAAGCATAAGATCGTCTTTTCCAAAATAAAAAGTAGTAGCAAGAACCTAAACAATTAAGAAAAAAGTATTTCTCCACATATAGATACATTCATGAATACAAATACTCATACATGTTACATATAATACTGTTGTTGTTCAGTTGTTTTCAGTCTTTTCCCACTCTTTGTGACCTCAATTGGGGTTTTCTTGCCAAAGATACTGGAGTGATTTGCCATTTCCTTCTCCAGTTCATTTTGCAGATGAAAAAACTAAGGCAAACAGAGTAAAGTGACTTGCCCAGGGTCACACCGCTAATAAGTGTCTGAGGCCAGATTTGAACTCAAGAAGGTGAGTTTTCCTGACTCCAGGCCCAGCACTCTATCCACTCTACTACACCTAGCTACTCAATATAATATAATGCTACATAGACGCAGGTGACATAGACATAGACACAATAATTTATATATGTATGTAAATATCTATCTATATATCCACATTTATACATAAATAAATATAAATATATATTTATGTAAAAATGTGGAGAGGCTATGTCTAGACAGATATCATCTATATCTTTGTAGCATATGCCCCAACTTGGCTCCCCCAACCTTGACTCATATTAAGGGGCTGGGTCTCCAGAGTGTGTATGTTCTACAGGAAGCCCTGAGGTACTGAAAGAGTTGTCTTTCTAATATATAGCTCACAGGCCTCCATCAGGGTGCTTCCCACCATGATTGTCAATTGCTTATCAATTAGTAAGCCAGATTTTACAATGGAGGATTTGCTGCAGTGCTATAGTAAGAACAGTTGTTAAAATACATTCTACCCAAAAGTCTGTTGCACACTCCTCCACAAGTACATACTGTATCAAGGGGAAAATGGGTTCAAGCTTAGAGAGCACCTGGTAATGCTCACTTTCTGGAAGTCTCTTTGTTTTAGTCTTTCCTATGTGGCCCTTGGGAATGGTGTGGTTTTCCACTTGGCTCTATGTAAAGCTGTAGATCTGCATCAGGTCAGTCGTTGTTTACCAAGGCAGCACTGCCTTCAGGTGCTGGACTGAAGAAGAAAAGATGGGAAGTCCAAAATCCTCTGGACCTTTCTGGTTAAGATGGTGGGGGACAGCAGGAATAGGATGGTGGTGGTGGATTTACTCAATAGACCCCACCGTAACATGTACATCTTTTCAAATTACAGAATACTTAGGTATCTTTGCGACTCCTTGCTTCTAATGGTAGGGAGATATATGGAAGTATTCATTATTCTATCTCATCTTGTTCTATTTCAGTCTTTCTGGTCTTGCAAACATTTTTTTCCCTCTGTTTAGACAAGTTCAATAGCTGTACAAAGATCATTGTAGAGCGCTTAAGTATCTTCTTCAAGGACCATCTTAATCTACAGTGGAAGAGAAGGAAAGTAAGAAGTGGAGAAATTTACTGTAGATTATGTTCTGCCAAGTTTTGTACTAAGAATTACAGACTAACTGCATATATATTTTTTCATGGCCTAGTTTCTTTTAACGCTGCTTTAATCTTGGGTAAAGTTTGGCTTCAGAATTGTCTGTTTATACAGCATGTCTTCATACTAACCAAGGGATAAAATAACAGGCCTGTGATCAACTAGGTTTGGGCACTGCCTCTTTCAAAACAATTGGGTCTTCAGAAAAGTACTGCCACCATCTTTCTAAGGCTGATTCTCTAAACCTTTCCACTCCTCTCATACACAGCTACCTGGAACAGATTCAATATGCAGATGTGGACCACACAGCCAATATTGCGGCTTTAGTTTGCCTTTAACAAACAATCCAGTGATAAGAATTTTCACATTATGAAGTTGGAAATATGTTTAGCTTCAGCCATCTGGAATTAAGATTTGTCATTGCATTAATCTGGATTCCAAAATATTCATAGTTTCTTGGGAGGACTAAGAAAAAGCTTCTATAAGAGGTGGCGCCTGAGTTATGCTTTAAAAGAAGCAAGGGAGGGGACAGTTAGGTGGTGCAGTGGATAGAGCACCGGCCCTGAAGTCAGGAGGACCCGAGTTCAAATCCGGCCTCAGATGAAACACTTGACACATAATAGCTGTGTGACCTTGGGCAAGTCACTTAACCCCGATTGCCTCACTAAAACAAAACGAAACAAAACAAAACAAAACAAAGAAGAAGCAAGGGAGGCTATGAGGAAGGGGTGAAGGAAGAAATATATCCCAAACATGAAAAAAGCATCTGTCGTTCATCCTTTGTTTTCCAAGAGGACCAATGACATCACGAGGGTGATATCTTGGCTTGTCCATGAATCAGACTGAAGTAAGGCAGAATTGCACAACGTTGTAAGCCTCACTCTCTCTTCCATAGTCATCAAAGTCTAGTAGCAAGACAAAAATTGAGACTATTGGTGCTGGCCTAGGATGCACTGGAGGACCTTGGCATCTTCCACATCTGACCAAGCTTCAAGTTCTCCACAAGCACCTGCTTCAGTGCCTTCATGGCCACTGGAACAAATTGTTCTCATCCACCCATTCACTTTACCATATCCCTGAAAACCACTTCATCAACCTTTTGCTTGAACATCTCTAATCAAATAATAATAATAATAATAATAATTATTATTATTATTATAGTTGTTGTTATATAGTCCTTTAAGGTTTGCAAAGAGCTTTGCATATGTTCATTCATTTGATTTGCTATTTACTGAGGCAGATCTTTGCATTTTTGGACAGCTCTAATTATGAAGACCTCTTCTGTTTCTATAACTATTACCTAGTGCTCCTAGTTCTCCACTCTGGTATTAATGAAAAACAAGATGGCCTTCTTTCAAACAGGTGAAAGTAAGAATAATCTTTCTTTTAAATACTTGAACGTAGTTTTGTTTCCCCTTCGTTCTTTCTTCTCCAGGGTAAACATCCTCTCACATTCCATCAGTAGGTGATCAAATAACATATTATGGAGGTAAGAGGTTGAATGTAATTGATGAGGGATAACTAACAGGACATACTGATTGGAATAGAGAATATGAAAAAGCGAGTAATATGAAATAAGACTGTAAGGGATTAGTCAACCTTGGCTGGTTTTGCCACTAAGCAGTGTGACCTAGGGCAACTCATTTTCTGGAACTCAGTTTTCTATATAAAAGGCCTCAATCTTTCAATATAATGAAGGGCTTGGATTAGCTGATCTTTAAATTCTTTTCAAAGATCTCTTGATTCAAAGGTTCTTTGTGAGCATCCAATAGCACATTTCTGTAACATTTTCATATTGTGCCCTATTCTATTTCTCTTGGCCCCACCATAGCACTGACCAGGGGTGTTCTGTTAAATGTTTAACAAATGTATCTCCAAACAAACAAACAACCAACAAAAATGTACCCATGACGCACTTTAAAGTTTAATCTGTATTATCAATGCTCCCTTAAGACTGTTGTTGTTATTCAGTCATTTCAGTTGTGTCCGACTCTTGCAGCCCCATTTGGGGTTTTCTTGGCAAAGATACTAAAGTAGTTTGCCATTTCCTTCTCCAGTTCATTTTACAGATGAGGAAAGTGAGGTAAATGGGTTAACTGATTTGCCCAGGGTCACACAGCTAGTAAGTGTCTGAGACTGGATTTAAACTCAAGAAGATAAGACTTCTTGACTTCAGGCCTGACACTCTATCAACTGCACACCTAGTTACCGTTCTTTAGACTAGATAATCAAAAGAAAAAAGGAAGGGAGGGAGGGAGGAAGGAAAGAAGAAAGAAAGTCCTGATTTATGGTGTTTTCCAGTTTCTGAGGTGTAAATGCTCACACACTTAATCAGCTGTCACTAGCTAGTTCAAGCTGGCTGTAGCACACCTCTAGGACACACCAATGCACACTCTCATAGAATCAAAGATTTGGAGTTAGATGGACCCTTAGAGGTTATCCAATACAACTCTGTCATTTAACAGGTGTGGAAACGGTGGCCCAGAGAAGTTAAATAATTTTCCCTGAGTCACACAAGTGCTGGTGGCAGAGCTAGGATTCTAGCCCACATTCTCTCTTGCTAATTCTAGTGCTCATTCCACTTCACCGGGGGATCATGTGCAATAATCTTTCCCAAGGAAGCCAAAGAAGCCAAGTCAGAAATGAAGAGATGAGGCTTAGAGCTATAACTAGCACATTTGGTGTCTGGGACAAGCTTCACAAAATGTGATATGAAAAGTCTTCTCAACTCAGATTTTTAAAAAAAAATTTGTTATAAAGTAGGAGTGAAAAAGACCCTGAGATGCTAAGCCCTGTGGGCAGAGACTCCAGGACAGAGTTTACCTGCTGAGGCAAGGGAGGGGATTTGCCTGGTATGCAGGAGCCAAAGAAAGGGAATGACATCTGATAGCTAACTACTTTAATCCTGCTAATTAGAAGCTAAACTCACTTCTTTCTATGTGCTGAAGAATTACAAGTTTAATCGACTCACTCTAAATATCAGTGCCTGAACATCCCCTGCCCTAGCCCAGGAGCAGCTCTGATGTGAATATTTCTACCTACTAGCGTCCTGGATTTCTATACTTCAGAGATTTGCAGTCCAGGGAATTAGGGAAAGCCCTACAGAGAGCAAGCAAAGCCCCCTAATCTTTAACAAATATCACTAGAAGATGAGAACATCACATTATAAAGGCCTAGATTAATAAATGACTCTCTTATCACATCATTTATTATTATTGTTGTTGTTGCTGTTTATCATCATCATCATCATCATCATCATCATCATGGAGAGAAGAAAACTACCTTGATGAAGTATGGGTGTAGCTAAGGTAATAAGAATTGTTTTTCAAGTAGTAGTCATATTGAGGTTGGATCTAACAAACAAAGAGATGGCAGAAGCAAATTATAGCACTTTTGTATGATTTTTTTTTGTATGATTCTAGGCTTCTGTTGCTGCTACCACTCCATCCTCGGAACTGGGCTTCTGGAGACCATTCTTGGAGGGATCTAAGCTACATGGCTCTACTTGCCTACTTGACCCCCTTCCCCCTTCTCCCCTCATCTTCTGCTCTGCCACTGTGTTTTCCATCGCTAGGAATGTGCTGGTGAATGTTTGACAACCAGCTGGGGAGTGGGAGGATGGGTGGGTGAGATATTTACCTAAGACATATTTTAAAATTGAATTCACATTATTAACTGTTTCTCCATCCCTTAAGTTTAGATATCAAAAAAACAATAAACCAAGCCCTGATTTGTAAAGTTTGCAATTTCTAAGGTGTAAGTGCTCACATCAAAAATTTAACAGCAGGTTGGTATCAGCATATCCCTGACCACCTTCCAACTTTTGTTCTGAGAACTGTAATCCCATCAACACTGCCATTGCTCCTAGAAAAGGCATGTCAATTGGTTGCCACAAGTTTCCACTCATGATTTTTGTTTTCCCACTGCCACGTATGTCCTGTCCTTTCTATCTGAATGTAAACTCCTTAAAGTCAGGGACTATCTCACTTTTTGTATTTGTTTTCGCTGTTTAACACTGTGTTTGGTACATAGGAAACAATAAGTGCTTTTCATTCAATTATTTTATATATCTCTTTCTGGTGTTGAGTTGTCTTTGTGGAAAAATCAGAAAAAAAAAACAAATCAAAGATTTATGTATTGTGAGTTTGGGGAAAACCTCTTCCCCCCCCAGAAAAAGTAACCTTGGAGGCCAGAGAAACAGAGCTACAGGATTGTATAAATAGATTTCCTCAGGCTGGCAAGGACCGGGTGAGTCTGAACTCATTCTGTCTTGAAGAGAGGCCTCCACTAGCTTGGAAATTTACTGCCTAAACAGGACGTTCTAATGAGATTAACTACAGAGAAAACTTTATCTCACTGAAACAGACCTGGTCTTAGGCAACTCCTAAGACTCCAAAGTTAACACATTCTTCCCCAAATTGCTTAACATCCTGTTCCTATTCTCAACATTCCAAATAAGGAAAGGCAACCTCACCTGATAGGCTGATTGAACTTTCTTCTTGGCCTTGAAACGTCTCCCTAAAATGTCATAAAACCACACGTGCACGGGCGCATACACACACACGTGTGTATGTGTATAATCTGCATATATGCATGTATGTATACACATATATGTATATAGGTGTGTGTGTATATATATATACATACATGTGTATATATCTCCCTTTGCTCATAGCCATTACCTGTCAAATGCCTATCAGATGATGCTAATCAAATTTTTTCTCTTGCCTACCTAGCCTCCCAATTTATTGACCCCAGTCAAATGGACAAAGGTGGGAGGAGTTACTCTCAGAGAGGGCCTTAGGACCTATGGGTTGAGGAATTCCTCAATATCCTATATATCCATTATCCTTTTGTATTACACAGTTAGTAGTTTAATAAGAATGTCATTTAAATTGTAATTCAAGAAGCTGGCACTTGGATTTTTTTTTTAAATCAAAAGTAAGTAAATAAAGAGGCAGCAAATTCTTTTCCTATAAAACCCTTTCTATCTACAGTGGGAAGACCAAAAGCATGCAACCTTTTCTTCTAGAAAGGTCAGAATTTAACTAGGATATTTTTTCGGAGATTTAGACAAGTCCAATCACTTAAGTAGAAAAACCCGTTTTCCTGTTTTTATGCATGTTTCTTTGATGCGAAGAAAGAGTATACTGGAAACACTATTTCTAGGTTAAAATGGGTTTTGCACATTTTCTGTGAGTTAGCAATAAAGTGCACCAGAAGTTGTTGACAATTGTGCTGCAGACCTTGAATGAAGAATAAAAAAAAAAAAAACAAAACCCACAAACAAAACATTTTCAAATGTTCATTATCTTTCAAACTTCAGACCTTTGAATTCCATTGCACAAAAGATCATCTTAAAATCAGAATTATTTTCTAATGACTGTCCAGGTAGGTGTGCATGTACATCTGAATTGGGGGGGGGGGGGCGGAAACTACATTGACTATACCCAGGCCTAATGACTACAGAGTTGACTCATTTATTTGGGGAGGAAAGAAGGAAAGTTCCAAAATCCAAATAATGACTTCAAAACTAATCTAGTGTTTCATGAGCACCTCCTGGGTGCAAGACACTGTGCTAAATTCTATATGTGCCACAAAAATGTTAGATGACAGCATCCAGTTTAGTTACCCTCAAGGAATTTATAACTAGCTATGAAAAGCTTGAAATGAATTTTGACTATCAAACATGCCTTAAGAGAAAAAAAATGTTGAATAGACTTTAAAATTTAAATTCATTGGAGAAAAGTTGGGTTTTGTTGTTGCTGTTGTTTTTTTAGAAAACTGAAATTATGAAGAAAGGTGCCTAGGGAAAAAATGTTTGATGTTCTGGTGATGCAAAGTTTATCTAGGATAACTGAACAAAATCTTAAATCGACTCAATTTTCTTTTTGTGGGCATGCCTGAATATTAGATAATTATATATGTGTATAAATGGAAGGAAAGTTGGAAAGAATAAAAGAAAGCAAAAACACATGAGAGGGAGAATGTTTTACAGTATTGCCAAGTTATTTTATCATAGTACGTGTCTGTATTTTGAAAAATAGCTTAATGGATACAATATGTGTCAAAATCATATTTTCTTACCAATCATACTTTCTAATTTATACTTTTCTTTTTTAATATTCTTTTTTTTCTAATGAATTCAACAATCATCAACAATCACAAATATTTCAAGACACAAAGATCAAGAAAGAAGACTGTGCAAGAAACTCTTAACTCCTGCCAATTTTTCATTTGGTATTTTTTTGAAGAAACATAGATAGCTATGTAGCACAGTGAATAGAAAAAAAAATACTTGGCGACAAGGCCTGAGTTCATATCTTGCTTCAGATACTTACTAGTTGTATGATTTAATCTCTCTCAGTCTCAATTTCCTTACCTGTAAAATGGGGATAATAGCACTGATTTCCCAGGGTTGTGAGGATCATATTTATATATATATATATATATATGCACACACACACATACAGATACACATATATCTGTATATTAATATCATCAATATATAATTAGTATATAATATTATTGATCTATTTATATGTAAGTCTACCTATGATATGTGAGATATATGTAATCTATATCTATATAATATGTATATATATTATATGAATTATATTATACATTGTTTTTTTAAAATATGTGATAGTATTTACATAATGTTTTAAGGTTTGCACAGATATATAATATATTGTCTAAAAACCTTAAAATATTATATAAATGCTGTTACATATTTTAAAAAAAATATAACGTATGTGTTTGATATTACATATTATATATATATTATTCTACAGGTCTTGAAACATTATATAAATGCTGTTACACATTTTTTTAAAGAAACATATATATAACATTGGTACTGTAAGATATCCAAAGTGCTTTATAAACTTTTAAGACATTATATAAATGCTAGTTTTATTATTAGCCATAAATTGCTTTGTATCCTCTTCTGCATATCTTATAGAATTTTCTCACCTGTGAAGAACTAGTATTCAATACCTCATTAGGATGTGACCGTCACCCTGGGTTCTCAAAGGCTATGGTAAAATGGAGAGCAAGCTCCAGCAGGTCCTACCATAATGGAAAAACCTTGAGGGTGGTCCCTGGTAACATGCTATGCCTGCTTCTAAGGACCAGCTTAGCTAAGCAGAGAAGGGCTGGTTACTTGGCCATGCATTTTTGGCCTTGTCAATTTCTGAAACAAATTAAAACCCAGAATGGTTCTCAGTCCCATACAGGCTTCTTTCTACTTCTTTATCAATCTTGGCACAGCTCCACTTTCTCCAAGTTGTGGAGAAGATTTCCCTGAGGGTAAAAAAAATAATTGTGATTCAGAAAGAGACATTTCAAGATCATCTTTTCCAAACCCTTTCATTTCATGGATAAGGAAACATAAACCTGGGAAAGTCAAATGACTTGGTCAAAGTTACACAGAAAGCGAATGGTGGAACTGGGATTAGAACACAGTATCCCAGATCTTAGTGGACCACCATGCCAAGCTACTGACCATGTGGAAATGTGGGTTCACATTTGTAAGCTGGCCTGGAAAAATCACTACTTTCTAAAGCGAGGGTCCAAATTAAACCCCCATCTGTTTTCATGCTGCTTAAAAGCTAAGAATTTAAATTTTTAAATAAAGTTTTTTTGGAGCGCGGCCATGCTCATTTGTTTACATGTTGTTTGTCTATGGCTGGCTGCTTTCCTGCTTCACCAGCAGAACTGATTAGTCCCTCTAGTATGCTGGCGCTCTTATCACTTCAAATGCTACTTGGACACATTACAAATCACAGTGACATTGTTAACAGCATTTCGAGTGCCATGTGCATCACTGTAATGTGACATTTTATTTTATTTTTTTTATCAGTGCATACCTATCATGTCAAAACAAGAAGAGAAAAAAAAAGTTTTATTGCATTTTTTTTAACGTCAGGGCTAAAATTGATATTTTTCTGAACAAGAACTATCCTCAACCACTATGATTGAACACTGAATGGCCCTGGAAATTAGCTTTTGCTGCAGACTTGATAATGTTTCTTGATAAATTCAGTCTAAAATTACAAGGCGAAACAGTACTTACACGTGAAACATATACTGTGGCAAAGTCAATTGGATAGTAACTACCATTGTTGGAGTCACAAGTAATGCAAGGTGCTTTATACACTCCCCATGCTGAAAAGTTAACAAGAGTCTCCATTCCCACACAAATTTGCAGCGAATATATTTTCTGAGCTCAAACTACAGTCTCAGCAGCATGTTGGGGCCCTTAATGCAAGTGCAAAATTAAATTTCCATATTTCAAAATCCATTTAACTGTGCAATTGAGGAGCTTCCACTAACCTTCACTTGGAAGTGACTAATCTGCAGTAATAACATGCTAAAAGGCAAGCAATGAGAGAAAACTCTGATAGAATTCTATAAATGCTTTCCAAATGATGAATACACTCAATTAAAATCACATGCTCATGAACAGATACCAATATTTGGCAGTATCTATCTGTGAAAAGGCATTTTCAAAGATAAAGTATGTAAAATCTCATTACAGATCTGCATTAACAGATGAAAATTTCCAATTGATTTTGATAATAAGAAACACAAACTTTGAATTCCAATTAAGTGAAATGTTTTTTTTTAATTCATTCTTCTCCTGAGTAGATCTCTAAAAAATTTGTCCTTGCTTATTTTTATAGTTTGTATATCATCAATGAAAATTGTATGGAAATTTGCTTTCCTGTTATATCAGTACCTATATAATATCCTTGATTTTGCCTCTTGTCTCTGCACACTGATGACAGTTTACTGTCTTTAATGCTTTAGGTATTTTATTATTTCATCAACATAGATAACCCCTTCACTCACAAGGATTGCAACCCTTTTTTTTTTTTAACTTTTAGGCAATTGGGATTAAGTGACTTGCCCAGGGTCATACAGCTTGTAAGTGTTTGGTCTGAGGCCGGATTTGAACTCAGGTCCTCCTGACCTCAGGGCCGGTGCTCTAGCCACTGCACCGCCTAGCTGCCCCACAACCCTTCTTTACTTATGCAAATGCAAATAAATTGTTGTATCCAAAAATCCTCCACAAACGATCATTGCTTCATGGCTAATTTTCTATTTATGAGCTTCTATTCACATGGCCAAGCTGGTCCTCACACAATCAGTATACAGTCCCTTTGTCACACCGACCCATTTACTCAAAATCTTTATACCTTAGTAGGACCTGTTTGAGCTTATGTTCCATTGATGTTGTCTATGAGAAACTAGACTGACTTCTGCGGCATGAGGCAGTAAGCAGCAGAGTAGGACTTGGGTGGTTGGCAGTCTTGTCTCTCCAAAATGTCTTGTTCTTTATGTCATTTGCTTGCTTAAAATCTTAATTGGCTTCCCATTGCCTATAGTGTAAAATCAGAATTCCTTTGCCTGACATTCAAGACCCTCCATGATCATGTCCCAATCTGCCTTTCTAGCCTTCTCTGTCACTAATTTCCCACACAAACCCTCTACTCTAGTCAAATTGTTCTATTTGTTGGTCTCAGAACACATGTTGTGTCCCCCCATTTCCTTGTCTTTTTTCACACTTCACTTCCCCGTCTATCCTGTTTTCTCCTCACTGTCTAACCTACCTCCACGCCCCAGGAACGGCTGCTTTACTCCTACAGCATCTGGTGGGTCTCCCAATTCTAAAAGTAGATCCCCCCAAAGAGTGGTAGCCTAGGTTCAAGGTACTCGAGTCCTGATCCCCTAAGCCAGTGGTGTCAAATTCAAATAGAAATAGATTCCTGCTGGCAGTATATTGATTTAGAAAATCACAAATTAGCATTATCTGTATTGTGTTGTATTTTTATTTTAAACATTTCCCAATTACATTTTAATCTGGTTCTGGCAGCATTTAGGAATGTTGTGGGCTGCATGGGCCAGCCCCATGAGTTTGATACATCTGCCCTAAGTAACTAATGAGCTCCCACTATTCTATTTACCTCTAATAGCCAAGGGATATAATTAGTGTAGAGCAAAGTTATGTAATGAAATGGCAGAGCAAGAAAATAGCAACAAAACATTTACTTCATCAGCTGGGACACACTGTCTCAAGAATGCATCAATATCAGTGGGAAGAATGGACAAATATAGGGACCATGTGTGGAAGGACACAGCATAAGGAACACGTGTGGCCAGGTACACACATAGACTGTCAACTTCAATCTTTTATAGAGTCATTGCTATTTTTTAGTGATGTCATTGTGCTGCTCTGTTATGGGAGAAATATATCCTCTCTGAGTTTATGTGGTGGGTAACTGCTGCCAAATATATATTTACCACAATGCAGAAATTGTGGAGGCAAAATCTAGGTTTCATTATTATGCTCAAACATAGGTTCAAGCCTCAGAGAAAACCTGAACAAGCATGAGGATTCTGACAAGGCTTCTTATAGGAAAAATTACATCAGAGGCTCAGAGAAATAATTCTTTTACATATTGCAATCTTATACATTCCTTTTAGGCCATAAAAGTTAAAGAGAAGATAGATCCATAAACCCATACTTGCTTCACTGGCAATCAAGTTACAGATTAAACCACATTCAGAGGATTCGCAATTAGGCTGTTGCCAATGAGCCAGTCGAGGACAATTGAGATTCTTCTTCTTATCTACAGAATACTTAAGCCTCTAAGTAAAATTTTATATCCTCTGGGACAGGTTTTGGTTAGTTAATATTATAGGTTATATTATATATAGGTTAATATTCAGCAAAAGATGCAGGTGGAATAAAAGGAAATAAAAAATTTCCATAGCAGCTCCTATTCAGTCTCTACCAACTGATCTGTCTCTGCCCAACGCTGGCTCAGCAGAATGTAAGGCCGAGAATCCTCCGGCTTTGGATCAGCTGAATTTCTCAGCTCTATCTGCCTCAAGGGAAAAACAACCAAGGCTCTTTTTGCTTGGCTTCCATAGGCTTCTTCTTACTCTTTCAGAAAAGGCAGATATCCTTGCTTTGACAAACAAAAAGTCTTTCTTCGTGTTTTCCTGTGGTATTCCCATCTGAGTCTTGGCTAAACCTCTGATCTCCGACA
Source organism: Vombatus ursinus (assembly GCF_900497805.2). Classification (NCBI taxonomy): domain Eukaryota; kingdom Metazoa; phylum Chordata; class Mammalia; order Diprotodontia; family Vombatidae; genus Vombatus; species Vombatus ursinus. The sequence goes on along the minus strand of NW_020954587.1, from coordinate 3,751,267 downwards.
GGAGACTCTCAGCCTAAATGCCAGCTAATGTTTTTAATCTTAATTTTTTTTTTCCTTTGAACATCTTTTCCTCATCCAGCAGTCTGGGTCACTCTGTCAGAGACCTCGCTGTAGTTTATAGTGAACATTCTGCATACCTCTCAGTCTTAGCCTCTGAAAGTTAGACTATTAAACATGATTTTGAGGGGGTCTAGCTATTGCTAGCAAATAGTTGAAATTTTGGATTCCTCAGTCTTTCAAACCAAAGCCTCTTTAGTTCTCCAAAGTAGATGGAGGGGAGTGGGAGTGGGAAAGACACAAAGATAGAGCTAAGCACAGGTGGCGATTCCTTGATTTTTCATATGGAACTGCTTAGTCGGCCAAACCTTAAAAGGGAATGTGAGGCATGCCTTTATGCTCCTGTCTGCTGATGCAAACTTCCTATGCCTTAAGATTTCAATTCAAATACCACCTCCTCTAGGGAGTCCTCCCTGACCAAGGTAGGCAAAGGTGTCTCGCCCTCTTCTGAACTCTTCCAGCAATTGCAATTTGGGCTGTTCATTTAGCACTGATCATGCACTCACTAACTTATATTGTTAATTACCTTTTCATCTTTATATATCTTGTTCTCCCAATTAGATTTGAAGCTTTTGAGGGCAGGAATCGCATCCTACACATTTCTACACTCCCCAATCCAACCTGGTATATTGTGAATAGGTACTCAATATGATCATTGATCCATTTTTCAAAAATATATAACAAATTTTTATTCTATTTCATTGATGTCCTCTCCCAATGCATATCCCTGATGTTGATATTAGTGGCTGCTGTTGAAGTGAATGGCAACTCATTTGTCATATCAAATGGAAATAAAAAGATTCATTCATTTCCTGGTTTTCTCTGTGAGTAGGGGGAAAAGCATTTTTACCTGTTCTCTAGGTTTTTCCCCCCCTAGATTGTGGCTAATGTGAAGCCTTATTGTCTGGATACTTCATTTATGACATGGTAATTTAAAATCCCGCTTTAACAGACTACACATTGCAGGGAGCAAATGTAACAGTATTTTGTCCTCTCCTTCACAGACGGTTGGCTGAATAAAAGTGTCATTACAGAGCTAAGTCTAATTAGTCTCCTGCTATTCAATGCACTTTTTCAGAGGGGTTTTTACTTCTCACCCACATAATACTCCTTTCTCCTACAGATGGTGACTCTGGCCTAGTTACTGAGTAGGAGGAGGGAATGAACTGACCCAGTAAAAACTGTGGGCTATTATGAATTGCCTTGTGTTAAAGCCATGAACTTTTGGACACATGAGCCTCTTTTAAATCTCTTGTGTTTTGTGTGCTTTTCTAGTCAACGTGGGGATGAATCTTTCTAGAATCAAAATATAATATTCTGAGTCATTGGGTTATGGATGTTTCTAATTTTGGAGAAAGGGAAATGTCTTTAACATATTCCCATTCTATTCATCTTCTTAAAGCAATTTTTTTTCTTTATAATGAACAGTATTTTTCTCATAATGATGAATGTAGGCATTAAATGGTGGAGAAAAAAATAAACATGTGCGTCATAAATTTGTTGGTTAATGTAGAATTTAGCATGAAGCAAACTTATTGAAAAAGCAGTTCCAATGGAAAATGTTAGAAACTCTAGCTTCCTTGGCCATCTTCAAGACTCAGTTCAAATTCTGCCTTCTGTAGTAGGCCTCCCTATTCCTACCTTCCAATTTCTTCCTTTTTCCCAAAATTACTTTCCATTTACCCTCACTCCATGTATCTTGTACATACATAGTTATTTACATTTTGTTTCCTCCATTAAATGGTGAGCTCCTTGAGGCAGGGACCACGTTTTTATTTTTCTTTGTTCCCCCCACACTCGTAGCTTGGCATCCAGAAAGTGATTAATAATGTTTGTTTACTGACTGACTGGTAGCTAAAGAGGCCACAAATGGAAGGAGTCAATGTTCCTGATTGATGAGGAATGGAACTAGAGGGGACTTTTCCACGAGGATGGTTCAGAAACAAATAATTCAATAGAAATAAATAATACCTCAAAGTTCAGTGTTTAATAACAAAAACTTACATCTGCATAGTACTTTGTGGTTTCATCCAGATCTGTGATTTCTTTAGTAGGGGAAAATCCTGGTATTAAAATTCAGTCTACAGAGGCAGATCACAGATCAACAACTTGTCAGAGATCTGTAATATTTTTTTTTGAGGCAATGTGGTTAAGTGACTTGCCCAAGATCACACAATTAGTGTCTAAGGCTGAATTATGAACTCAGGTCCTCCTGAATCCAAGGCTGGTGCTCTATTCACCGCACTACCTAGCTGCCCCAGTAATCTGTAATCTTAAAGAGTTGCCTAGGACATAATAAGGTTAAATAATTTACCCATGGTCTCACAGCTGGTGTCAGAGGCAATATTTAAATCCAAGTCCTCCTGGCTCCTTGGCTGTGTGATTCCATCCTCTATATTGCCCTGACTCTTAAAGTTACAAAGTTTTATATAATCAATCAATAAGCATTGATTAAGCCCCTATTATGATCCAGGCATTGTGCTAGGTCCTGGAAATACAGAGACAAAAATGAAAGAATCCTCCCCTCAAGAAGTTTACATTCTAGAGGGAAAGGAAGGAATGAAAAACAGTATTTATTAAGCTCCTACTATGTGTCAGGCTTATATGGGGTGTATGGGGTATTCAGGGAGTATTAGAACCTCTAGTACAAGGGCTTGCAGAGTCCTTTTCAGGGCTACTCTCCACCTTTGATGTTCACCAGTCACCCAGCTCTCATCTGTGGATCCCAGAAGGTATAGCATGCTCAGTGACCACACCCCAATAAACCATCTAGACAGACAGGCTTGAGTGTATTGGAGGGGTCTCAAACCCATCGGTGAGTTAGGGAAATGTCTACCCCAAGCATGTGAAGACATCCCCCTGTGGAATGGACAGATGAGAACAATTTGTTCCCATGGCCGTGAAGGTGGCTGAAGCAGGTGCTGTGATCAAACATCAAAGATGCCAAGGTCATCCACTGCATCTTGGGCGAACGCCAGTCATCCTGACTTTTGTCTTGCCACTGGACCTTGATGACTCAGGAAGAGAGAGTGAAGCTTATGATTTTGTGTAACTCTGCCTCATTTAAATACAATCCACTCAAAAGTCAAGACATTGTGATGTCATTGGTCCTCTTTGAACATGAAGGACAAACAACAACAACATGTCAGGCACTGTGCTAAGAACTTTACAAAGATCTCATCTGATCCTTGCAACAACCCTGGAAGAAAGGTGGTATTATTATCCTTATTTTACAGTTGGGGAAATTGAGGCACAGAGAAGTTATTAAGTGTCATGTCCAGGGTTACACAGCTAGTAAGTATCTGAGGCTAAATTTGAACTCAGGTCTTCCTAACTGCAGGCTTAGCACACAATAAGATAAACAGTATAATTACCTTTATCCATATTTGAGAGATGAGGAAATGGAGGGAAACAGGTAATTAATGACAGAGCTGGGATTAGAACTTGTGTCTTCTGAGTCCATTGATCTTTTCTCTCTACCTACACAGTACCCAAGTTGTTGTACTGACAGAAATAATTCAATAGGATATTGAATCCAAAAGTCATAAAGCCATACGCTGCTTGGCCCCAGAAAGCATAACCAAGAGCAAAGGATAGAAGGGGCCATGAAGAAGATTTTTGTCTAAATGTAAGAAACAAGACAGTGATAGCAGTTAGAATTACCTAAAAACCAGAATGAATTGCCTCCCTGCGTAGTGAGTTTTTTATCATCAGAGGCATCTTGGTGGAGGCTAGATGCATCAGGGATGTTGTAAAGGAGAATGTTTTGGGTTGGCCTAGGTGGCTTCTGAAGGCAGCTAGGTGGCAAAGTGGATAGAGTGCAGGGCCTGCAGTCAGGAAGAATCATCTTCTTGAGTTCAAATCTGGCTTCAGACACTTACTAGCTGTATGACACTGGGCAAGGCACTTAACCTTGTTTGCCTCAGTTTCTTCATCTGTAAAATGAGCTGAAAAAGGAAATGGCAAACCACTCCAGTATCTTTGCCAAGAAAACTCCAAATGACGTCACGAAGAGTTGGGCAACAACAAGATGACTTTCAAGATCCCTTCAAACTCTGATATTCTGAGATTCCCCACTGCCATTACAATGTTCTTACATCACACTGCCTCTAGCTTAGATCAGTCTTTAGAATGGGATGTAGTAGGTAGTTGCTGTTATTATGGTTGGGGGGGGTTTTGGTGGGGGAATGAGGGGAAGAAGAGTGACAGTGGGAGACACCAGTAGATTTACCTTTTTAATTGTTTTGCTTTGTCTAATATTAAAAATTAACTTGCAATTTCTGAATCCATGCCAGCTAAAGAAATGGAGTTGGGGCCCAGGAGTCGTTAAGGTTGTAAGGTATCTTTGGAGAATAATCCACTGGTTTGACCTTGTCCTCCAGTTTGGGGAATACACTTTTAAATAGATGCAGCTCCCTATACTCTGACTACAGAGGTCTTAATAGACATAATTTAATGGGCCTTAAGGTAACCCTGAAGACTTTGATTTCCTGCCAAAGAGCTACAAAGACTTTTCTAATTATGTGAAATCCCCAGATATTGGGGAAGGGGAGAGGGGGGAGAAAGGCCTGGAATTATTTGCATCTTTATAAACTCTTTGAAAAACAGGAACTGAATCTTTAGTTTGTTGTTATCTTTGCACCACTCAGAATTCCTTGATGAGTACATTACCACACATCCCAGAGACTTAATTAATGTTCAATGAGTGAATCACCTGGCCTCCCTATCCAAATGTGAGCTACTAAAGGAGGGAGGAGAGAGGAGGGGTTAGCGGGGAGAGATACGGGGCAGAAAGTCTGAAGTCTGTTCTTGTACCACTGTGAAAGTGCTATCGAATGATCGAGCTTGCCTCCAGAGCAAGCACAATCCAACATGACCCCTCCTCTCAGCAGAGAGGGAGTGGGCTATAGGCATAGCATGAAGCATACATTGTGAATGCATTTGTTTGCCGTGATTAACTGTACTTCTTTGTTATAAGTAAAGTTATGAAGTTTGGGGTGGGGCAGTCATTGGAAATAACAGTGGTTTTTTAAAAGCATTAATAAAACATTTTTAAAAATTTAACTGAGCATGGTGATACAGACCTGGTCATCTTAGCTCCCTTGAAGTCTGAAGTTGGAGGATTACTTGAAGTCAGGAATTCTGAGCCGCACTAGGCTATGCTGATTAGTACCTGTACTGTTTTCCATCAATATGGTGAGCCCCCGGGTGTGTGGGTGTGTGTGTGTGTGTGTGTAGGCACCTGGTTGTTTAAGCAAGAGTGAACTAACGAAGGTCAGAATGGAACAGGTCAGATCTGTGCTGATCAGTGACGGGATTGGGCCCATTAAAAAAAAAGAAAAAAAATTAAATGCTTTTGTGGTTGAGTTGAGTCCTTCAATTTTGTCATGTCTCAGCTCCCTGTCGCAAAGCAAGGTGAATCATACTTGCCTGTTGGTTATGAAGTTTAGAAGGCTTCTGATAAAAGCCACATCTTATTCATCCTTTAAGGCTCTGAGCTTTAGATCATTCATAAGACATGATAAATGGAGAACGGCCCAACAACAAGAGAAAGACATTTGGATTCCATTTAGCTAGATTTCCATTCTTTGTTACTTTTCTATTCACTGTTTATGTAAGTGCTACCAGTTTTTGGTGCTTAACATTGCTCCTCTTACTCTCTTCTCACCATCCCACTCCTCTAAGGCAATTTTTTGTATCATCATTTATTAGAAAGGTATTTACAGGAGCAAGTCATGCAAGGAGACAGGCAGTATGTTGTGGTAGATAAAGGAAGGAAAGAAAGAAGAAAGAAAGGAAGGAAGGAAGGAGGGAAAGAGGGAGGGAGGAAGGAAAGGAAGGGAAGGAAGGAATGAGGAAGGGAGAAAGAAACAAAGAAGGAAGGAGGAAGGAAGGAAGGAAAGAAGGAAGGAAAGAAGGTGAGGAAGGAAGAAGGAAAGACTTATTAAGCACTATGCTAGGCTCTGGTAATACAAATACAAACAAAATAGAACAAAAACAAAACAAACAAACAAAAAGACAGACCTTGACCTTCAGGGGCTTACATTTTAATGGGGGAAGACAATACATAAAAGGAATCTGAAGGGGCACAGGGGAGTGTTGGTGTTGTCCTGGGAATAAAGATACCTTTTGGAGTCCAGAAAGTAAGGAACAAAGCTAGTCGAAGAATGAAGGTAAACCAGCCTGGGCCATTTCACAAAATGGAAAGTCCAAGAGGAATCAACCAATGAAAGAAAGAGGGTGGGAAAGGGGAGAGAGAGAAGGCTTGCATGGCGAGCAGACTACAGGGGAATGAGGGTGTTTCATGTAAGGAGGCCCTAGGAATTTGAGGAAGTTCCGAGATGAGCCAGCAGTAGAGAAGGTGTGGTCTTGAAGTTCAGAAAGTCAGGAATAAGGCTGGGCTGGGATGGGGGTGGGGGTGGGGTGAATGAGGGCCAATCTTGGAGTAAGGGTTCAAGGTCTGCTTCTGCCGTACCAATTAAACTCTTAGTGCCTTCAGGCAACTCTCTAAGGCTGTAACTTGTAAGACGGTTGGTTGCTGATCCGTCTGGGTATATGTCATTTCTTCACTAAGAAATCCCTATACCAATGAAATCATAGGTCTAGCCCCCTCCCTCTCACCCATCCCATCCCCCTAAAAAAGACACCTACTACTTGGTCCTACTTTCACATTTCTTGCCAAATCATAAAATCTCAGAGTTAGAAGGAATTTTAGATATTACTTAGTCTAATCTTTACCTAAATAGTAATCCCTTATATAGTCAGGAGTGTACTGTAGCCATCTCTAGAGTCAGTGGTTAAATTTTCAGTGTGAGTATTTACTCTTTGGAAATCAGCAAACAGTACAAATCAGGGCTTGATTTATTGTTTTTTTGCTTGTCCAGATTTAAGAAAGTGATGGAGAAAATGTTAATAGTGCACATTGAACTACAAAGTGTGTTATGCATTTTGGAGAACTGGTTGTTAAACATTTACCCTTGCAAACAGTCATATAACCTCCAATATATAGCCTCTGGCCCTCCATCCACTGCATCACCTGGCTGCCATTGTAGGTACTTAATAAATGTTTATGAACTATGACTATAACTATAGAAGATTGTATTAGTGACAGAACAAGATTTACTCACAAGAAACAATTTGGACTTATAATGACCAATCTTGGTCTTGACGAATAGACAATGAAACCTATTTCCCTCCTGTTAGTATATGCTTGTTGACTTGACTCTTTTTTTTTTCTTTCTAAATATTTTTCCCAATTATATGTAAAGACAATTTTTAACATTCATTTTTTTACAATTTTGAATTCCAAATTCTCTCCCTCACTCCCTCTAACCCCCCTTCCTGAGATGCTAAGCAATTTGATATATGTTATACATGTGCAATCATGCAAAACATATTTTCATATTTTGACTTGACTCTTGATGGAGAGGTGGGGGACCTTGGATTCAGAATGTCATACACACTATCAGATAGTGTGATTTTATTAGCTGGTTTTGCATAACTGCTTTCCTTCCTTAGAGAGAGACTTCAGTGGGAAGGGGGGGGGTAATTGGGAAATATGTATGATGAAAAAAAAGAATGAGTAAATCATTTTAGAAGGAAAAAAGATTTAAGATTCAAACTGTGTAATACTGAATGCAAATGTAATAAATAACTCAGAATGGTGTTTTTGCTATAGCCTACGTTTTTCTCCTCCTACTCATGGTTATTATTTGTTGTTCAGTCACATCCAACTCTTCATGACCCCATTTGGGGTTTTCTTGGTAAAGATTCTGGAGTGGTTTGCCATTTCCTTTTCCAGATCATTTTATAGATGAGGAAACTAAGGCAAACAGGGTTAAGTGCCTTGCCCAGTGTCACACAACTAAGTGTGAAACTAGATTTGAACTCAGGAAGATGAGTGTTCCTGACTCCAAGCCTGGCGCTCCGTGCACTATGGCGCCACTTAGCCTCCCATATGGTTATCATTGTTGCTGTCCTAATCATGCCCAGGCCATCGAAGACCTCTGTGAGGACTCTAGCCCCAGCAGCCTCCTTCTCTTGTCCCTAGCACTGAAGAAGGCTTTTGGTGGAGGCCTGATCTCGAGGGAGGTAGCTTGACGACTTCCAATGTGCTTTCTCTTCTTGTTAGGGGCAGATACTTTCTTGAAAGCTCTGCCAGGCTTTTGCATTTGGTTACCTCTCAACTCGCAAGGAAAACAAAACTAAAAACAAAAATACATTCTTGGTGTGTAGAGGCCAAAGCAGGTTATTGCAGCCACCTAAAAATTCTTCTTCTTTACTAGCACAACAGCTGGTGACTGGTAATCGTATTTGAAGGGAAGGAGTCACTTAATGTGCTGTGAGTCATTGCCATGCAAATACTAGGCTTAGTTATAAATTTTTATATCCCATCATCTCTGTTATGAGCTCAGTGAGTCTAGGGAGGAATATTTGAGACACAGGTGTTTGAAACAAACAGAAACCTAATGTTTGAGTCTGAACATGAATCAGTTAAAATTCAGCCTATTATTAGCTACTTACTTCAGTAAACATTTATTTGACATGACACATGTTAGCAGAGTGTCATCTTCCCTAATTCCTGCTACCAAAATAAATAGTTTCTGTCTCTTTGAGATATTAAAGCCTGACGTTGCTTCTATTCCTAAGGGGCCACCCACAAGAAGACTTCTTAGGCATGGGAAGATAGGGACTCCAAAAGAGAAAATGGAATGTCACACCTATATGCTCCAAATGGATTAATGACCTAGATATAAAAGGTCATGTCATAAAAAAAAAAATCAAAGAACAGAAAGAAACACCTTTCACTGCTAAGAGTTCCTGACTAAACAAGAGAAAGAAAGGTTCACAGGAGATAAAATAGGAATTTTGATTATATAAAATTTAATTTTTTGTACAAGCAAAATCAATTCAGTTAGAATTAGAAGGGAGGAAATAAGTATTAAGTGTTGACTATGTGCAAGACATTGTACTAAGCACTTTAAAATGTTGTCTACTTTGATCCTCCCAACAACCTTAAGAGATACGTGCTATTGTTTTCCACATTTTCCAGGTGAGGAAACTGAGGTGGTGACTTGCCCAGGGTCATACAGCTACTAAGTATTTGAAGTGGGATTTGAACTCAGGTCTTCCTAATTCCAGGTCCTGCACTCTATGCACTGTGCCAAATTTAAACTGGCAAAAATATGTTTTTGCCCCAAATTTCTTTGATAAAGGTATGATATCCAAGATATATAGAGAACTGATACAAATATATGTAATGGAGAGACTGGCCAATGTGGGCCCAGTCATGGGAATGTATATACTTCTTTCTCTGACTATTCCTGTCTACTTGTCATTTAAAAAAAAAGGCATTTTGATCGGTTGCTAAGCAATAACTCAGTGAATAAAAAAGGCACTTAACCCACCCCCAACCCCAGCTGCATTGGAGTGAGGAGGACAAAATGTAGTGGGCTCCTGGTGGGGAGATAACTAATGAGGGCCCAGTTCCCCATTCTATGTATAAGAACAAAGGCCCTTCTCCAGTAGATAAATGGTCAAAGGATCAAGGTGGTTCTCAAAAGGAGAAAGTCAAACAGCCCTTTCTTGTTATAGCAAAGTACTGGAAACAAAGTAGGTGCCTATAATTCGGGGGATGGTTGAACAGTGTTTATTAAACCATAAGAAATGGTACAATCTGGAAAAATCTCAGAGGATACGTGTGAGCTGGAGATACAGAGTAAGGTGAGCAGAACCAGGAAAGCACCTTCTTCGTAGGGGAAACCTACTAAGAAAGATTTAAGGGACTATGTGATAGCTAGGTGGCACAGTGGACTTGGAGTCAGGAAGACCTGAGTTCAAATCCTTCCTCAGACACCAGCTATGTGATCCTGAGCAGATCATTTACCTTCTGAAGGTCTCATTTTCCTTGTTTATACAATGTGGAAAATAATAGCAGGATTGTTGTGAGGATAAAATAGACAACATTTATAAAAGTTCTTTGAAAACCTAAAAGTGTTTTATAAATGCTAACTACTATCATTGTCTATGCAGTAACAAATGAGGACTCCAGAGGAATGACAAGGAAGTATGCTTCCTACATTTTGGTAGAGGAGTAATGTACAAGAGATGAAGAATGAGGCACACATTCTCAGACACACTGAAAGGGATTTTGTGCGTGTGGTTATATTCATTTGTTACAAGGGAATGCTTTTATTCATCTATTTTTGTAAGGGGAAGGTTAGGAGGGAGTGGTAGATAATGATAGAGATACTGTTAAAAAAAGGAAGAAAAGAAAGAAGAGAAAGTGAATCATTTAAAAGATAAATAGAAAAAAGACAAAATGACACAGAGAAACACAGAGTGTCGGACCTACCACATTAAATTTGGAATATTAAAAAAATACCATAAACAGTACATAGTAGAGATTCATGGGCTTTTACACAGTCCTCTTTTTCTGTTCTTTGTAAAGGGAAATGTGTCAAGTTCATAATAATAAAATAAGAAACTTTCAAAAATAGATACATTTAACAAATAAGGACATAAAATATTGAAAAGTCATAAAAATTAAGAGTAGGAAGAGGGAAGAAAATACCTTTCCCAGTTATGGTTATGAGGAGAATTCCTGACTAGATAAGAGATAAAGGTTATCATAGGAGATAAAATAGAAGATAATTATTTCCTTTTTAATTCCAACTGTTTTGATTTTGCTTGTGAAATGGCATTTCCATTTTGTATAATTGAATTTATAAATTTTATCTCCTATGAGCAACTCTCTCTCTTGTCTAGTTAGGAATTTCCTCCCTAGCTATAGCTATGTTAGGTATCTTCTTCACTTCTCAATTTTTGTTTTAATGATATGGCTGTTTCAGTCATCTACAAATTTCACATAGTAAACAAAATTGTGGCATATGAATATGATAAAATATTATTGCCTTATAAGAGAGAATGACTATGAGCAGTTCAGAAAAATCTAGAAGACCTGCATGAACTGATGACAAGCAAAATAATCAGAACCAGAAGAATTATTTGCATGATGATTACAATAATATGAAGAAAAACACCTTTGAAAAATTACCCGAATCTGATTAATGCAGTGACCAGTCATAACTTCAGAAACTTGAAGATGAAACATTCTCCCTCTCCTTTTGGAAGAAAGAAGAATGAGCTGTATTTGCAGACATAGTCAATTTATTGAATTGTTTGTTTGCCTCGGCTTATTTGTTACATGAGAGGGCTTCTGTTTTTGTGAGAGAGGTGAGAGGGGAAGAAAAAAGAAGTTTTTAAAGAAGTAAATAGAAAGTAAGGCATTTTTAGAAGTCATTCTAGAAGAAATCTAGAAGAAATTCAGAAGACAATCTAGAAGAAATCTGAAAGTCAATCAGAATTTTGAACTGTTTAAAAACTAAACTGAATTGTTAAGAAAAAAAGCTAATTCTGTCTATCAATCTGTTAGTACAGCCCCTATTGTTTCCCATACCCTAATATATTGAAAGGAAATTAAAAACAAACAAATTATTTAACAGTAGTTCAAACATCTCAAACTCAGGGGTGTGCTGGAGCTAACTTAGAGAGCTCAATTGTTAAATTTTCAGTGGGAGCATTTATACCTTTAAAATCAGCAAATGTTACAATTCAGAGCTTGATTTATTGTTTTGTTACTTGTGTAGCTTTGATAGAGAAAACATTAATAATGCAGATTAAACTTAGAAGTATATTATGCTTTTTAGAGAACTTGTTAAACTTTAATAATACAGTATTACCAACTGCTAATGAGGGGGCTAGATGAGACAATCTTCCAAATTCCTTCTATTTCTAAATATTTATGAAAAAATAAGGGCCGAATCTTTACCCAGGATTGCAGGTTCAAAAACATTATTGTTGTTCAGTCGTTTTCAGTTGTGTTCAACTCTTCATTTGGGGTTTTCTTGGCAAAAATACTGGAGTAGCTTGCCATTTCCTTCCTCAGCTCATTTCATAGATGAGGAAACTAAGGCAAACAGGGTTAAGCGACCTTCCCAGGGTTACACAGCTAGTAAGTATTTGAGGTCAGATTTGAACTCAGGAAGATGAGTCTTTTTGACTACAGGCCCTGGCACTCTACTCTAACACCTACATATTGGCAAAATTAACTTTAATTCAATAAGTACATGTAATCAACACCCTCACACCACCATCTGACATAGTAGAAGGTAAGATTCAGCTTAAAGAATGTTTTAGTTTTAAGAATTTCATCTGTACTGTAGATTTAATGTATTATGAAAAGTAAATATTGTCTGAAAGCAATGTTTTTTAAAAAGTGAGATATTAGCACAAAAGGTCATGGAATTCTAAGGAATCACTAGCAAAAAAATGTTTTGCATGTTACCAATTTTATTTTGCATACTGCATTTTATGGGTTATTTTGTGGTTACTCTGTTAGGAAAAGTGCATATTATCAGAATTAATGTTTTGTTATAAAGAATTATGTGTATAGAAATGGATTTTCATCAATCTCTAGCAAAAGATTATAGTTTTTGGCAGTCATGGGAACCTAACCCCATATATCCCGTAGGTTCAATTTATCAATATTCACATTTTTTACTTTTTTTGCCATTTTCTAGGAACATTACCCTTGCAAAAGTTGAAGATTGACTGTACAAGGTAATTTGAGGGAAGAAGGGTATTAATACCCTATGTAGTAGGAAGAATTTGGACTTAGGTCCAGACATAGTTACAGTTATCCTTTCCACTTTGCAACTTTCCCCATCATAGTTTCAATATATCGTGGGTTGGCATACAAAATTAAATGAGAATTTTGAGGGAGTTTGGAAGAAACCATAGATAATGCATGAAGGCCAGTAGATGACACAGAAAAAGTTTAAAAACTCAGAAATTCATAAAATATATGTATAGTGTTGTATAATATCAACATATTTTATCTTTTAATACCACAAATATACACAATTTCTTTTTTAAAGTTAATATAAGTACAAAAGTTGAACTTTATGAAAAAAACATGAGAGCCAGCAGACAACACACAAAGGCTAGTATTTTTACTTAACATTGACCTACATATAGCCTATGATCAAATACTCAACCCACATTTTACAGTAAGGTACTGTAAGCACCCCATAAAAGAAAAAGAAAGAATTCAGACTTCTCTGCTATGAAAGGAGGGCCAAAAATTTTTACTCAGATTTTCCAGATTATTGGAGCACAGGGTCCCTAACCCTGCAATGTGGAAGGGATAACTGTAGTACTTTGATTAAATTAACCCATTGTCTTGATTTGGGAACATAAATGATCACTAAGTACAATTCCATGGCATACATTTTTTTCATTTGATTCCCTTCTACCTCCAAAGTATATCACTTATCCAAAAATTGGAAAAAGTCCCAAACTTCACTTTCTCAGAACAGTCATCCTTTTTAGCAACCAGCTCCAAACCAAAAGGCTACCTAATACATAAAATATGTATATCATTCAAAAAAGGAGGTTAAAGAGAATAGCTCCTCATCTGGGTTCTCTGCTAAAAGAAGGCTTATTTCTTCAGACAAATGCCTCTCCCACAGCAGTGAACAGTGAGAATTGATGACTACCGCCAGCCCCTGAATCAGTAAATGGTGTGTGAGACAGACACCTTCCTCCATGTGGATCAGAGAACAGCAGTTTTACTTGAAGTATGTTTGTTCTGCTGTGCCCAGTGTGACAGATTGACTCTGTCTCAGTCAACCCACACGCTTTTCCTAGTATGTTAAGGGGCTATGTGTTGTTCCAATCAATTCCTATCTTCTTTTCTCTCCAAGTTCACTTATGTCATGCCATGGCAATAAATGAAGAATGGATAACTGAAAATCTTAACTAACATCAGTTACAACACAACTAGTGTGTGTTTGTATGTGTGCAAATGTGTGTGTGGAGTGGTTCAAATGTCTGGAAATATGACATCAGATATGAGAGTTGAGTAGTAACTTTCTAAAAGCTTTCATATACATTACCTCATTAGATCCTCATAATAATTCTGTAAAACAAGCCAGTCAGATATTATTTTCACCATTTTACAAATGGAGAAACTGATGCCCAGAGAGATTGTCATCAAATAATAATAGCTGATGTTTGTATAGTACTTTACATTCTTTACTTTAATGGAGCCTGGCTTGTTTTTGCCTTTCTTTACATCCCCAGATGTGTGCAAAGGTGTGTTGCACATAGTAGGATCTTAATAAATACTTACTGACCTGATGTCATCCCGCAATTACACAGATGAGGAAATGAAGTCTCAGAGCTTCAATGTTTGAGGACCAAGATTCCAACATAAATCTACCTGCCTCCAAGGTCATCACTTTATCCACTATGTCATGTGACTTGTCTCACACAACAGACATAAGACTCACCTAGACTCTAGATCCAGTACTCAATATTTTATATCTCTTGTCAATTGGACAATAACCAAATGACTATATTCCACAACATATAAATGATTGAAGGATATGAACAAGTCTGTTCTTAAGAGAAAGAAATCTAAACTATCAGTGGTGATGATGATGTTAGTAGTTTTCAGTTGTGTCCAATTCTTTGTGACCCCTTTGGGGTTTTCCTGGCAAAGATACTAACATGGTTGTCATTTCCTTCTCCAGTTCATTTTACAGATGAGGAAACTGAGGCAAATAGGGTTAAGTGACTTGCCCAGGGTCACACAGTTAGTAAGTATCTGAGGCTGGATTTGAACTCAGAAAAAAGAGTCTTTCTAACTCCAGGACCAGCACTCTATCCACCATGCCACCTAGCTGCCATATAAAAAATACTTTAAGTTGCTAATAATTTAAAAATGCAAATTAAAACAGCTCTGAGGTGCTACCTCACATCCAACAGATTGGAAAAGTTGACAAAAAAAAAAAGAAAAGTGACAAATTTTGGAAGGCCTGTGGGAAAATAAGTACATTAACACAATGTTGATGCAACTATGATCTGGTCCAACCAATCTGGAAAATAATTTGGAATTACACTCCAAGAATTATTAAATTCTCTGACCCAGTGATATCACCACCAGGTCTATATCCCAAAGAGATAAGGAAAAAAGAAAAGGATCTATATGTACAAAAAAATATTCATAGCAGTTCTTTTTGTGGAGGCAAAGAATTGGATGCTAAGGGTGTGACCATCAACTGAGAAATGGTTGAATAAGTTATGTTATATGACTGTAATAGACTACTACTGTGCTGTCAGAAAGGATAAAAGGAATGGTTTCTGAGAGACCTTGGAAGATTTGTATAAACTGATTCAAAGTGAGCAGAATCAGGAGAACAATTTGTACAATAACAACAACATTGTTAAAACAAACAACTTTGAAAGACTTAGGAACTCTGATCAATGAGATAATCAACCATAATTCAGAGGACACATGATGAAGTATGCTACCAACCTCTTAACAGAAAGGTGATGGACTCAAAGGAAAAACTGATATGTATTTTTTTGTACATGGCCAATTGGGAATCTGTTTTTATTTACTAAACATGTTTGAAATAGTGTCGTTGTTATTGTTGTTGTTGTTTTCTCAGTTGTGGGGGAAATAGAGAAGAAAGCAGGTAGATCTTCATTGATTGAAAAAAAATTAAAATCAGTTTAAAATAATCAAATGACTATACATGATTTTTATTTTGGTAGCATTTGCTTCTTTCAAATTTTATAAAAAGCTGGAGTTCCCTTTTAGATTAATTTAAATAGTTTTCCACCTAATATATGAATACATATTATATATGTGTATATATAATGTATATTTAATATGTTAGAATAAATTATAGACACACATATAGTATATAGCTATATATTATGTTAATAACACAAGTAACATTAAAATAACTGAATAATATATACTATATACAATTAATTAATATTAATAATTTATAACCAAATCTATAAATATATGATATACACATATAATATATTATATTAGAAATATATATGTATAAATATATAAGTATTCATTGTCAATAGTTACTTTGGAGTCCAGAGACCCCTATATGGCTCCCAGGACACACGGAACTCATGACACCTGAAAGTTAATGCTTTGGAGGGATGCCTTTTGTTCTTAGTTACTCATCTTGTCTATTTGGATTAGAAGAGCAATTGCATAGAGCATGCTCAGTTAGCCCTCCTGGTGTTCTAGAGGACCATGTGGGAACTTTGGGACATGCTTCTGGCCATGTGGTGACCCAGCACTGAAAGGACTGAATGGTACTTTGGATGTCTCCCATTCTGTGACAGTGGAAGTTGGGGAGTTTACAAATACTGCATCAGTTAAAAGAAGAAGTAGCTTCTACCCCACTCTTCTGCTTTGACTTCCTAGGTGGCATCATGTAACTTTAAGTGAGGTATAGCGAAGGGGTATTTTTCTCCACTCCAGTATCATGGTGACCATGTCCATGAGACAGTTCCTGGAGTGGGACTCAACTAGGCAATCTTGACCCAGGTTTCTGATTTCCTTTTCCTCTTTTGTGTTTGGTATTTACTAATCTTAGGTAAATTAATATCTATCCCAAGATAGACATGTCCAGGCTTGAAGGAGACCTTATAAATGTGAATAGTTTGGAAGTACTGGTTCCATATGATTTAGGCTAAATGGTAGGTAGATGAGGAGGTGCCCTCAGGAACTTTTCCATCAGTCTGGGAAAGGATGGTTACTGACAAGAGGATTAGCCCAGGCAGGCCTGACCATTTTAAGAGCAGACAGTTTCCAAGACAGTAAAGAGGCAAGGTGAAATGTAAAATACCTAATTAGAAGCATTACAAACCACTTTATTCTCTGATGAATTTTAGTATTAACCCTCCCCAGCAGATTCTAACTATAGTTTTAAGTTATTACTGAAATTTGTTTTTAAGTCAATATATTAATGGATACTGTGAATGTTCTATGTTTAGCATTTCTTTTTTGTCTGGAAATAAATTAGCTGTCCCATATCTGATACATATGGTACACTGAGTATCTTTCTACTTCCCTTTTTGGGAGGAATCCTAACCATGAGTCATAATCTAAGTTCTAAGTGAAATCATCCCTGGCATGCTGGAGTGGCAGTTTAATGAAATGAAAAGTATGAGAACAGGAAGCCTAGGCCCCCCATCTCATTAAAGGGCAGGTTCCCCAGGGATAAACTAAACCCAGCTCTTATACTTGAGTACAGAAAAGGGAGTAGGCACAATGTTCTAGCCCCCAGTGAGCACAGCAGAATTTCCTTTAAGTTAGGTTATACTGGTAGAATTAGCTGTGGACCTTGAAGAAGGAATGTAATATTTATGCTTTTCCTATCCCTTAGAAGCCATTAGTCAGAAAAATGGGCTCATTTATATAGCTTCCTATAGATTTTATGATTAAAAAACTTATGTCAAAGAGAATCTCCTGCTGAAGACCTAATTTCCAGTGAATCTCATCATTTAGAAAAGCAAGACAGTAGCTGGTGACACACAGGGAAAGGGATAGATATATCTTCTATTAATGATTTCCAAAGATGGAGGACACCAGCATAAACCGACTGTGTTCTCTAGTTTCTCATAGAAACAATCAAGCTAAATGAGATACCTTAATACTTCATTGGATCTATGATGTCAGCAGTATAGATGCCCCTTCACTGGGACGGATTATAACTCAGTGGACCTCATTTTGTGAGATTATTGTACCTTTACATGAATATTCCTAGGGATACTGTCCACATGCTAGAAGACCTCTCTCCAATTCTTTTTAACATTTTGCAGATACAAGCACAATACCTCATCTATTTAAACCTCATTCTTGCCATATGACCATTTTTTTTTAAATAAAATCTCTTCACCTTTGGTAACATGCTTTGGTCTGCTTGACATTCACTGTACAACTAGCAAAATGAAATAGGCTTATAGATCTAGAGTTAGGAAAGATCTGAGAGGCAATCTAGTCCAGGGGTGGGGAACCTGTGACTTCAAGGCCATATATGGCCCTCTAGGTCCTCAAGTGCAGCCCTATGACCGAACCAAAACTTCACAGAACAAATCCCCTTAGTAAAAGGATTTGTTCTGTAAAACTTGGACTCAGTCAAAAGGCCACACCCAAGGACCTAGAAGACCACATGTGGCCTTGAGGACACAGGTTACTCACCTCTAATTCTAGTCCAACTTCCTCATTTTATAGCTCAGGAAACTGAGTCCCAAAGAAGTTAAATGACTTGCACAAAGACATGAAGGTAATAAGTACAAGAAGCAAAATTTGAACCCAAATCCTTTGACTCCAGAGCCAGTGCTTTTTCCATGATACTATGCTTGAACTTGTTATTGTCTTATTAAAGTTGACATGTTTCAGACTAGCAAAACGCTGCTAAATTAAACTGTAAGTTCCCATTGTAGTACCATCAAACTTAAGAATTCAGGTTCAAATGAATTGCTTTCAGTCTTTAAATAGATTTGGATTTTAGGGGACAGTAGAATTGGCAATCATTTTGTTTTTGATATTCATCTTTTATGATAGTGCTAGCTGTTTTATAAAGAATCAGGACTTTTGTTGGCAGTCTAAGAGCTAAGGCTTCTGAATCTAGCCTGGGAAGAGAGGTGACTGAGTTATGTATAACATCTTTCTCCCTGAGCTTTGCTCACAATTACTGGAAAAATCTGCAAGGAATTGTGTAGCAGTAGTGATGGTTGTCATGGGGGTAGTAGGCCTACCTTGTGTATGCACAGCTAGCTATGTTGGCAAGCTCACTTGTTACTCTTTCTAGTTGGTCTCTCATATTTGTGTAGGTGGAGACACTCTTTGCCACTTCCTTGTTTCCTCCTCTGGTATTTGTATGGGGGGGAGGTTCTTATCCAACCAAACCTGGAAAAAAGGAAAGGAATATTTTTGCAGCCTTGCCTCTAATATCAACCCAATTAATCATAGCCCTACTGCTAGACTATTGATTCACTGCCTAGACATGCTGGCATAAGTATTTACTTTTCTCTGGGAGATTGTTAAAAAAAAAATCAATTATTCACTCTCATCAGCTCTGAGCCCCCAGCTAGAAAACGGCCCTGGTAAAATATTGCAGTCATCAATCTGTCTCTCTCCCCGTCTCTCTTCCCTTCCCTCTCTGCCTCATTTGAGCAAACATACACATAGATGAGCAATGCAATGGTTAACCACATTTATCAAACTAAAAATACAAAGTAAAAAGGTAAATTAACTCAAGAAACAGAGATACATTTCAGGAAACAAGTACATTCCCTTTTGGGAGAGACGGAGGAAAAAAGGGAAAAGGAAAAATTGGGGACTGTCTTGAGGGGGTAGCCATTCTAGGGATTTATGGCAGCAAAGCATCAATACAAATACACCTCTTTCATGATCTATATGCCCATAGTCCTAGTCTTAGAGTCCAGAGCTGAGGGTCATCTAGTTGTCGTGGTTTCACTGCACAGCTTCCCTTCTTCAACTCTACAGTTTTGCTTATCCTCTCTGCTTCTGAACTCTGTTCTCCTGCCAGCAAACACACTCTCATGTGTGACTTTAGCTACCCACAATTCCTCAGCCTAGGAGGGCATTTCTGTAAGTCACATCAGCACCACCTTTTCACTCCACTTTCCAACAGCTCCCAGATTACAGCAAACTCCTTAGGAAATCAAGAATCAAGGAAGGAAAAACTAGTGTGATTTAGGCATTACAAGCATTTATCTCCAGCATCCTGATGTCCTTATCAATGCCCAGTCATGGCCACACTAGCATAAGATGGGGGAAGGGAGGGAAGAAGAAAAGACATAGGGAAAATTAATATCTTATTATTACTTTTACTATTTAAACTTTTTATTGTTGTTATTTATTCCTTTTTTGGTAAATTCCATGACCCCATATCTTCATGACCCCATTAGGGATTTTCTTGGCAAAGATACTGGAGTGGTTTGCCATTTTCTTCTTCAGCTTATTTTACAGATGAGGAAACTGAGGCAAACAAGGTTAAGTGACTTGCCCAGGGTCACACAGCTAGCAAGTGTCTGAGGATGGCCTGAGGAAGATGAGCCTTTCTCTCTTCAGGCCTGGCTCTCTATCTACTGCACCACCTACCTGCCCCTATTTAAACCTTAGATATTTGCAAAAGAGGGTTTTTCCCCCCTCTATTATTTAGTGGAGGGTGGAAAGGTGGGAGGAGACAATGCAAATTTCCCTAACATAATTTTTTTCTACTACATGACAATAAAAATATTTTTATGGTTGATTTGGGGTCTTTAAAAATGTCTTAGAAACATTCTGAGTTAGTTGTATGTATCTTAGGGGAGAGGATGTTCAGCTATTAGGTTATATCAGACCTGCACAATTTGGCATTAGGCAGGGGCCAAAATTAAAATAGGCTAAACTTTTTCAGGCTGCAGATAAGTTTTTAGCGGCTCCCTTTCCAAGTAAAGGTATAATCAATGATGAAACTATTTCACAAAAACACTTTTTTTATCGGGACATAATCCAGAAACTGTAATCAGTAAACACTTCTTTATGAAGTCACCTTCAGTAAAACACTTCCCAGGAGCAGCAATTTCTTTAGAAATCTGAAAACTAACCTTAGTAGCTGCCTCATTTTCTGAGTTTATTTTCTTGAAAAATTGTTGTTCCCCACTGAGATTTTTTCAATAATTTGGTTGCTTTAATTTGTTTTTCATTGGTGTTCAATTTGCTTAAGTCAGGATGTTTTGATTCGAAATGGTGACGAAGATTGTATTCCTTTTTGAATGGCTATTACTTCTCAGCAAACATGTTCTGATTCAATCTTCTGTTTCTTTTTGTCACCCATTTTACAGTCACCCCAAAAACTTTAATGTTTGAACCAAAAAATCTCCACAGTAACTGCTCACATAAAAATACTGAACTGAGTGGCTGACCTTGGAGAGAATGCCAGATACTCATGTAACTTGGAGGGTGGCCATGCAGCAAGGGTCACACTTAAGGACCTAGAGGGCCACATGTGGCCTTGAAGATGCAGGTTCCCCATCCTTGCAAGAAATTAGGCAACCTTGGAGCAATGAACCAGGGCAAACCACAGTGTAAAGGACAGGGTTTGGTGCAAGGTGCCAGTCCCTGTGGCCTCAGCATATGGTGCCTTGTTAGCCGCTGTACTAGAAAGGAATGATATAACAAAATGCAAAAGGTCAATAACAAAGAAATGATCTAGAAGAGTGAGCTCAAACTTGGTACTATAAAAATTTTAATACCATGAGTACCAGAGAGATTGAAGGAATAAACAAGGTATAACCCAAGAATCATATAATAAAATTTTAGAATAAATTATAAAGGTAATGGATTTTTTAAAAAAAAACCTCTGAAAAAAGAATAGCAGAAAGAAAACTAACAGACACAAGAAGTTGAAGAAGAAAAGAAGGGAGATTTTGAACTAATCATTTAAATGAGAGAGGAAAAAGAAGGGGCGAAAGATGGGAAGACTAACTAAATAAAAATAAGCCAATCATTTAACAAAATCTCCAAACTAGAAAAAGCATAGGCAGACATGAGCAGGATGGTAATTGGGTGGTTAAAAAAAAAAGAGCCTTTGGAAATTGGAGTTGCATCAAAGTAGACTGGGCAAAACAAATCACAGAAACAAAGTATTAATTTAATGTGGAGGGAGATTTTTTTAATACTAAGAAAATATTAAAGAAATAAATGAATAAAATATCAAGCCTACCTCTCATCACTTTAAATGTGAATGAACTAAACAAACAAATAAAATAAAAGAGAGAATGAATAAGAAAATAAAATACCATAATCTGTTGCTGCAAGAAACACATATAAAAGAACAAAAGAATGCAAAATCAAAACAAGAGGCTAGAATAAAATATATTATGCATTAGGTGAATCGAAGGAAGTAGGAGTTGGAATCACAATAACAGATATAGCAAATATAAAAATTCACAAAGCAGTAAAGATAAATATGGAAATTACATTATGCTTAAAGGAATCATAGACAATGATTTAAGAGCAATACTAAAATTGTTTGTAATAAATAGTACAGCATCTAAAATCAAAGGAAAGTTAACTGCATTGCAAAAAGATATAAACAGTTCCACAATAATAAGAGACCTTAGTTGTCTCTCAGAAATGGATACATCAAATAGATTTTTTTTTTTGGTGAGGCAATTGGGGTTAAGTGACTTGACCAGGGTCACACAGCTAGTAAGTGTTAAGTGTCTTCTCTGAGACTGGATTTGAACTCAGGTCCTCCTGACTCCAGGGTTGGTGCTCTATCCACTGTGCCACCTAGCTGCCCCTGGAAATCTTAACAAGAGAAAATATAGGATTTTCTTAAAAGTCTTAGCACAAAAGTCTTATGCTTTAGTAGCTTTTAGGACACCCTGTGTTTCAGCTGAAAGATTTATCTTATTTCTTATATGGGAACATTAAAGAATATACACATTTCTTAGCACAATTTACCACCTTTACAAAAATATACCATGTACTAGAACACAAAATATTATAAATAAAAGAGGAAAAGCAAAAAACACTAAAAAAAATGCATCACACAATAAAAAGAGTAATCAATTGAGGGAATAAAAGACAGATCTAAACAGACTTAATAAGAACATCTTGAGGGGCAACTAGATGGCGCAGTGGATACAGCACCGGCCCTACAGTCAGGAAGACCTGAGTTCAAATCCGACCTCAGGCCAAACACTTCACAAATACTAGCTGTGTGATCCTGGGTAAGTCACTTAACCCCAATTGCCTAACAAAATAAAAATAAAAATAAAAAAGAGGAAAAAACATTTTGAACAATGAGTGGGTCAAAGAAGGAATTAAAGAAATGATATCTCTGTAGAAGTCAGTTGTAATGATGAAATAATATACTAAAATGTCTAGGATATAGCTAAAACAGTCTTCAAAAGAAAAATTATATCTCTAAAAACATACATTAGCAAAATAGAAAAAGAAAGGATGAATGAATTGAGTAAGCAATTAAAAATTAGACAGCAAACAAACAAATCCAAAATAAACACAAGAGAGTAGATCTTGAAAATAAGAGAAATCAATAAATTGGAAAGTAAAAAAGATTAAAAGAATAAGCAAGACTAAATCTGGTTCTTTGAAAAGACTAACAAAACTGACAAACATTTAGCCAACCTGATTAAACAGAAGGAAAACAAAATTAATAAAATAAAAAAAGATTAAATCATGACAGAAGAGACAGAAAAGAAATTTTAAAAAGAATTAAGAAAGAT
The DNA here is from genome assembly GCF_900497805.2 of Vombatus ursinus. Taxonomy (NCBI): domain Eukaryota; kingdom Metazoa; phylum Chordata; class Mammalia; order Diprotodontia; family Vombatidae; genus Vombatus; species Vombatus ursinus. The sequence goes on along the minus strand of NW_020954587.1, from coordinate 3,728,059 downwards.
TTAAAAAAAACTAAGAAATAAAAAAGAATTAAGAAAATTATAATCCCAACAAAATAGATTTGAAAAGAAATAGAGGATATAAAATATCCCAATTAAATGAGATCTTAAACAATAGGAAATTGAATTATCCAGAAAGAAACAACCAAAGTAGTAGAGTGGGACAGATCTGGATTGATAACAATGATAAAGATCCCTCAAAGAAATAAAGAATAGCTCAAATATCTGGCAGGATATTCAGTGGTCATGATTGAGCCACAAGTTAATAAGAATGACAACAGTACCAAAACTAATTTTCAGATTTTGTGCTATATCAATCAAACTACTAAGAGGATACTTTATAAAAGTAGAGAGGGAAAATTATAATTCATTTGAAGGAACAAGAGATCTAGAAAATAAAGGAAAGTAAAGAAAATTAGAAAAATGAATGGGATATAGTACTTCCAGAACTCATATCAGACTATGAAGCACTAATAACAAAAACCATTTTTAATTGGTTCTTTTTTTTGTTGTTGTTTTTTCTTTTCTTGGGTTAGGCAATGGGGTTCAGTGACTTGCCCAGGGTCACACAGCTAGTAAGTGTTATGTGTCTGAGGCTGGATTTGAACTCAGGTTCTCCTGAATCCAAGGTCAGTCCTCTATCCACTGTGCTACCTAGCTGCCCCACAAAAACCATTTTTTTACTAGTTAAAAAAATAGAGAAGTAAATCAATGGAATAGACCAAACATGGAAAAATCAGAAATAATTGGATTTAATAACACAGTGTTCAATAAACCCCGAAACATAAATTACCTAGGAAAGAACTCCCTATTTGACAACAGTTGCTAAGAAAATTGGAATGCAATCTGACAGAAGTAACAGGAAAGCTATTGGAGTTGAATCTACACTTCAGAGCAGCATTTTACACAATTTACCACAATCAATTAAAAATAGATGTATGATGTGAATAATAAAGCTCACACTAAAATTAAAAGAGAAACAGATCAGGTATCTTTCTCAGCTTTGGCTAGATGGTAACTTTTTGACAAAACAAGTGATAAAAATAATTACAAAAGATCAAGTAAATAATTTTGATTATATGAATTGAAAAAGCTTTTAAGTAACAAAATAAATTCAGCTATGATAAGATGGTAAGTCTTCCACTGAGAGAGAAAAATATCTTTGTATAAAATATTTCTGATAAAGATCTGGATCCAAAATACTAAGGCAGCTATCAGAAATGTATTAGGACAACACTCATTTCTAGACATTTAAGTAGTCAATGGACAAACACTTCTTGAAAGAACTGCAAACTATTAAGAACCATATGAAAAATTGTTTCAAAACACTCATAAAAAGAGAACTGCAAATTGAAACAACTCTTAGGATTCACCTTACTCCTGACAAATTATCAGTGACAAAAGATGAGAATAGTCAATGAACGAAGAGTTGTGGAAAGACAAACATACATTCACTATTGCAGGAGTTGAGAGTTGCTTTAATTATTCTGGAAAGCAATTTGGAATTTAATCCTTTGACTCATAGATTCTGTTGCTGGCCATTTATCCCAAAGAGGTCGAGGACAAAAAGAAAAGGACAAAATATACACCAAAATATTTCCAGCAACATTTTTTTAATAGTAACAAAAAACTGGAAACAAAGTAGATACCTATCTATTAGGAAATGGCTAAATAAACTGTTGCACATGAATGTAACATAATATTATTGTGCTGTAAGAAATAATAAATGTGACGAATACAAGTAAGCATAAGAAGACTTGCGGGTACTGATGGAATGTAAAGTGAGCAGAACCAGAAAAACAATATACACATTGAATTCAACAATGTAAATAAAAAAAAAACCAAAACAATAAAACAAGTGAAACTGAATCCTGCAAAATTACAATGACTTCACTTGCCTCCCAAAAAGAGTTATATAAAGGTAGCTCCCCAACATCTTTGTAGAGTTATTAGAAGGGTTACTATGGATGAGGGACACTGCATATAACATCAGGGTTTTGGTTTGTTCATTTGTTTTGCTATTTTGGTTGGTTTTGATGAATTGTTTTTTTTCTCTTATTCTTTGTCATGACTTGTAGGGTCTATAAGAGAAAGAGATACATTGGGAAATATAGGTGACATAAAAACTAAAGATAGCCATTGAAATTTGATTTTAAAAAAGAAAATGTTTGCCAGCTATCAATTATTGGGTTTGGTGAGTATATGTGTCCAAATTTTAAAATTGCAAAGGATTGAATGTTGACTATATTAAAAATCTGGGTATATATATCATATACTTCAAAATGGACTTTGTTATGCTTCCCTCAACTACTGTTTACAAATATTCATTTATCATATAGTTTGAATATATAAAAGTAATGTCAAGTGAAAGGGGACAGGGAATATTGGGGATGGAGGAGATAATGGTATCTTTATACTTTCTAGTAAGGCACAAATGTGCCTTAGAATGGGCACATTTTGAGGGAAGATGTTGATGATTTGGGCCCTGCCTTTCTGATCATACTGGTGTTAAGTTCTTTTTATCCCTCCCTGTGAGGGAGTTTATCATCATTTTCTACAGTCTCTCCTTTAATTGGCCAGGCTAAAGACCTTAGCTTAAAAAGGCCAAGGTCTCCCATTGCATCCAGGGCCATCTCTAGTCATCCTGATCTATAATCTTGCCAGTGGACTCAGATGGCTCTGGAGGAAAAAGTGAGGCTGGTGACTTTGCACAGCCCTCCCTCACTTAAATCCAACTCACTTGTAAGTCATCACATCATCTCCCTAATGTTATGGTCCTTTTTGAGAATGAAGGACAAGCAACAATTGGCCAAGCAATACTGATTGCTACCTAAGCTTTAGATGGTGAAGTTGACAGGGACATAGAGTCTCATAAGAGATTAGTGAGTACATGATTTGATCATTCAAAGAATGGTTTCTCACCTATGCCTGAATGCATTATCATTTTTGTCTGGGGAAGTCTCCATTTGGTTTATCGTAATATAGGCATTTATTAACACTATTATTGTTGGTGTTTTCACTGCTGCTGTAGAAAGCCTTGAGGATGAGGAAACTGAGTCAAGAAAGGTATCCCAGGTCCCAAAGATGAGAGAGACCCAGATTCCTTTCCAAATCTAAGATTTCATGACTTATTTTGGAGACAGTGAAAAGAATACAAGTCTTTGGTGTGTGTATGTATCTTTCGAGAGGGAGGTGTTGGGATAATTCAAGATAAATAAGGAATTCAGGGCAGTTGTGTTCTTTGAGCTATGTTGAATTTCTAGAAGTGTTCACATGAATGCTTGATGTTGCTTCCTTTATATGTGTACACAACCATTTTTGCTGAGGCCATGAGCTGGGACCCAACCATCTTTCTTCCTTTATTATCAAACTCTTTGGCCAAGCAGAACCTGATCTAGGTGGCTAGGAGGAATGCTTTAGGAACAGGGTTAGTCTACTATTTAAAATCACCAAGAATAGTGGTGTGAGTGATAGTCTCCACTCAAAATAAACCAGTTGAGGAACAAAAAATGTTTGAGCTCTAATAATGACAAAGCATTGTCAGACTACCCAGAGTGTCTGCAATAGAGCTCTTCTATACCCATGCTTCCATGAGTGCATGCTCCCTCTCTAATAATGGCCTATGATATCATGTTCATTTTGCTACTCCTTGGAGGAAAAAGATTAATAATATGGTAAGCTTAGAAACTTACCCTGGTGTTTGAGGTTCTAAAGGTCAGATTTTTCTCCTCTAATTAAGTGTCAAAAATCTTTTTTCCCTTAAAGTTGTATTTGAAACTATGCTTTTGCAAAAGATTGAAGTCAGGTATTTTAAATAGAAGAAAAGCTTGGATTTTAACTTTCTGATTATTGTGATTTTTATGTTGCTACTCAGCTGTCACGTTCTTCCTTGGTTTTGACACTGAGATCTTAACCTTAAGCCACCAAATTACTTTTATCCTCAATATAGAATAATATTTGTGAAGTAGAGACATTAAGAGATATGGAAATGAGAGGTTAAGTAGTAAGTGGTTTTGCAAAGTTTTGGAAGATTTGGTGGATTTATCCACATAAGGATAAATGGGTGGTACAGTGGTGGAATCCTGAGGTCGTAGTGAGGAAGACCTGAGTTCAAATTTAGCTTCAGACACTTAATAGCTGTGTGACCCTGGCCAATTCACTTAACCTTTGTTGGCCTCAATTTCCTCAACTGTAAAATGGGAATGATAATAGTACTTACCTCCCAGAGTTGTGAGAATCTTCCTTTCCCCAAGTAAATACTGCCTAAGGTTGTTACCAGGAGCACTGCTCTAACTCAGCTGCAACATGATCCCGTTGCTGGAAAGCTCTTTACCTACATCCAAAATGCATGTTCAGAAGATCCAAGCACTTAAAAATATTTGTAAATGAATATAATATAGACTATACTTTTGATCTTATTTCAATGTGCTTCCTATGCAGAAGAGAGTGATGTTTACTCCCTGAGGCCTTGCAATCATTTCAATTCAGTATACATTTATTATTAATAATGATAGGTTGCATTTCTGTAGTACTTCCTTATAACAAATCTGGGAAGTAACTCCCTATTGTGAGAGAAAGAAACCAAAGCCCTTGGAGGTAAGGGACTTTGGTCTTCAGGCCACTAGTGTAGTTCTGTTTGTATTTGCCAAATCTTTGGATGATGTTTCTGTCTCTTTGGAACAAGGCTGGTCCTTTTCCAAGAGACTCAACCAAAACTCCACCAGAATCCCAATTCCACATTATTCCACTCCATGCCATTACCTTAAAGGAAACACAGTTAATGGGTCAGTTATAGCCTATGTATTGAGGCAGCACTTGAATGGCCCTCTTTGACAATGTTGGCGTATCAAAGAATAAAATCTCTCTTTAACTCAGACCAAAAAATGAAATTAAATTTAAAAGCCATGCATGAGAGTTTTTCATTCATAACAAAAACCAAGCAAAACAGTACAGATATGAGAAGTCAAATAGAATAATTGTTATATAAATACAACAATAACTTTGTAATAAGAGAGTGTTCCACACATTCAAACTCCTCTGAGCTTTGCATTCACAGGATTTCTAGCTTCCAATATCATCTCTGCCTCTTACTACCATTTATCATACCTGTGACCTCTGAACAGTCACTCAATTTCTCTCGACCTCAGTTTCTTCATCTGTAAAATGGGACAGTTGAACTAGATTATCTTTAAGGTCTCTTCCTGCTCTAAATTTTTGATCTTATGACCTTTTGAACATAATGAGTTGATCTGTCCTCTCTTCACCACAAAAACTTATTGTAGCAGGTTTTGTGCTAGGAGGAATCATAGAGATCATCTCTGGATGGCACCTACATTTTGGAGATAAGATAACTAAAGCCAAGAAAGTTTGAGAATTGCCCAAGGTCACAATGCTAATAAGTAGCAGAGCTTGATTTCAAATCAGTTCCTCTGACTCAAAATTCAAGACTCTTTGCATTGTTATCACACAATCATCTAAGCAGAGTTTAGTTCTTGTTAATTATTATGTGAATCTCTTGTATTCCAATTATACCCTTTCTTCTATAAGTGTGAAACAGAGTCCACAACACTTCAGAAACTTAAAAAAAAAATACTTTTCTACTATAATTCTTTTGACAACTCCTTCATTTAAAAACTGAAGTTGACCGATCAATTGTACAATCAACAAGCACTTTAAAAATGTGTTCAAGGAATTATACTAGGCACTGAGGATACAAAATTAAAAAAAAAACATAAAAATTTCTGTCTCTTCCCCCCCCCCCAAGGAATTTACATTCTATTTGAGTCTTTTAAGTTCTGGGGGAGGAAAAAGAATTGGAGTATAAATACCCCTGGTCAATTTCTCTTTGGGTACATCCTTTTCCCTTTCTAATTTGCCCCCTTCCTACAATCCATTCATAGAAAAATAACAAGACATCCTGTTCCAAAGTCTTTTGGAATTTCAGTGTCCTATTAGGAATAATACTCAGAGGCTAGGCTGAACTAGCAATGCTGATTTTGTCATTCATCTTCTTGCCAGAGGAATAACACTTTCTGATAGCTTATAGCAAGACACTTGATCCTCTGTTTCCTTTCTGAGTTTCTAATTCAGTTTCATTCTGGCTGCAACTTTGACCAGGTGTGACTGTCTCAGAGTTGCAAGGTCTCAAAGCAGGGCTACCAAGGGACAGAGCTGTTTACCCTCTTTAACTGGGTAAACAAGGCAGTGTTTATTCACAACCCTAGCGTCAAGGGGACCATTCTGGTTTAATTCCAGCAAGAGCCTGGGTGTTAAATTCACCAAGGAATCACATAAGACTGTGAAAGTTTCCAGGCTGCCTCTAGAGAGCAAACAGACGTTGTATGCCATGTGACTCGAGAAAGCCTGGAGAAACAGATAGACAGTAATGACAATTTTCCATTTTCTTTAACTCATGTAATTAACAAGAAGCAAAGAAGTAAAGTGACTTAATTATCACTAGTGACTTTCTGTGTCGGCTTCTCTCTGGGGTGTGTGTGTGTGTGTGTGTGTGTGTGTGTGTGTGTTGGTGGTGGGAGGTTGATTTTTAATGTCCAGAAATGTAAGGCAGCTAGATGATACAATGGATAGAGCATCAGGCCTAGAGTCAGGAAGAGCTGAATTAGACACTTACTGACTGTGTGACCCTGGGCAAGTCATTTAACCATTTGCCTCAGTTCCTCAACTGTAAAATGGGGACATACTGGAGAAGAAAATGGCAAACCACTCCTGTATCTTTACCAACAAAACCCTATGGGGTCATGTACAGTTGGACATGACTGAAGGACTGAACAACAACAAAAATGTAAGACTTATGCAGGCCCTAGGTACAGAACAGGGGATTTCTTTTATCTCTTACTCATCCCTCCTCCCCTGAAAATATAGGAAACTCACCTCTATATGTGACTGTTCCCAGTATGCTAACACTAACTCCTCTTGCAATACAACCATGTAGAAAAGTCAATGCAAGAGAATTTTATTTACAAGTAGAAAAAGATGAAACAGTTCTCACAAGGAAGGTCATAGAAAATACAGACGCTGTCCTGGGAGCATTCCAGTCCCCAAGAATGCACACTGCAGTCATGGCTGAGCTGGGCTTCCAGCTGGTGATGTTTCTATATTCTCCTAGGTAGGAAGGGAGGTCCTCACAACTCCCAGAAGGTACAGTCCTGTCCAACATCACTCCCCCTTGTCATTTCAGAGTGTCAAGCACAGCTCTTGGAGAGAGAAGTTCATTCTTTGATAGGTTTTATATCAATGGCATAAGGCAATACCCCAATACAGTTCTTTCCCTGTGTCACAGCTGGCTCTAAGGGAGTATCAGACAAGGGCCTTACTACTTACAGAATTTCTCCCCTGAGCTACTACTTTTCCCACCAACTTTTGGCCCCAAAGATTTTTGCCCAGGGATCTGGAATAATTCCCCCTTTACATCTCTCAGCAAATTCCAATCGCCAACAACAGGTTCAGACATGTTGGCTACAATTTCTCCTGTCCTTTTCCACTCAGACATGCAGGTGATTTTTCTCCCTTCTTCCACATCCTACACCACCTGATGTCTCTCAAATCCTAGAGACTCTCCTTGGAGCAACTAGGCCTTACAACAGCCTAACACACCATGGGACATTGTTTACCAGGAGAGCAAAAGGCATATTCCCCAAACCAGCTACTTATCTATGAAAAGTCTTTTAAAAGGCCCCTTGGGTACAAGTTTGTTCCCATTCATGGGATCACTAATCAGTTACTTAGTTGAGACTTGAAAAGTGCTAGGAAAACCTCCTATTCCCAATTATATTTCCCACCAGTCAATACCTGAACAGAAGTACTTTGAAGTTATCTAGAACTACTGCTTTTTCTCCCCAGAAATGGAGGGTGTGTGTGTGTGTGTGTGTGTGTGTGTGTGTGTGTGTGTGTGTGTGTATGTGTGACTCAGGGCACATCCAGTGAATGGCAGAAATGCATTTTTGAGTGGTTTTATACAGGATTTTTCACTACCTAAAATCTGAAACACATCTCATTAGCCTATATGACCATCTTAGGATTTAATCTTCTTTGAAGAAGCTCCTTCAGCTTTGGCATTAGACAGACTGTAGGCTAGTCTATACATTTATATTTCAGAAATAACAACCAACCAGAGGTATTATAGGAGGCTAGAGTTCTCTCCCCAATTAAGAAGTCTAGGCTAGATGGTATAGTGGATAGATAGAGTATTGAACCTCAAGTCAGGAAGATCTGAATTCAAATCCAGTCTCAGGTACATACTAGCAATATGATCCTGGGCAAGTCATTTAGCCTGTGTCCCTCAGTTCTAAGGACCATAATATCCCTTATTTCCCAGGGTCATTGAGAAGAGCAAATCAAATAATATTTGTAAAGGGATTTGCATAGTACCTGGCACATAGTAAGCAATGAATAAATGCTTGTTCCAGCAGGATGATTTCAGAAAAACCTGGAAAGACTTACGTGAACTGATGCAAAGTGAAGTGAACAGAACCAGGAGAATGTTGTACTTAGTAACAACAATATTGTTTGATAAAGAACTGTGAATGACTTAGCTATTCTCAGCAATACAATGATCCAAGACAATTCCATAGGACGAATGATGAAGAATACTGTCTGCCTCCAGAGAAAGAACTGATTTTGATTGAATACAGACTGAAGCATGATATTCTTCATTTTCTTTCATTTTTTCCTTTTACTCAAATCTTTTTGTACAAAATGACTAATATGGAAATGTTTTACATGATTGCATGTGTATAAAGTATATCTGATTGTTTACCATCTCATGGAGGGAGTAGGAGAGGGAGGGATAGAATTTGGAATTCAAAACTTTAAATTAAAATGTTAAAAAAAATTTTTAAAAATAAATGCTTGTTCCATTCTCTTCCCCTTCTGGGCTCACATGTACATTTATACTGTTATTCCCTATTTATCCTCCCACTCCACATCCTTCATCTTTACTTATAGCTTTCCTCTTTGGACTTCATATATTATACTTCATTCTGAGCCTTTCTAATCACGTAATGCCTAACTTCATAAGCAAATGTTTTATATTGTAGTTATCTAAGTTTATGTTTTATCCTCTTACCGGACTTAAGCTCCTTGAGGGTAGAGAACCATACCTTATCTAAACTTGATATCCCTATCATCTATCACTGTGTTCTGTATACAGTAGGCACTTAATAAATGTTCGTTAACTGAATGAAAACCTGGGAAATGTAACTTCAGAAAATTAGGTGGAGAAAGACACCATTTTTTGCCTGTCTCTGTTATGGCTTAGAATATTCAGGCCATTCATTGGGGATGGGGGGAGGGAAAGGAGAGAATTTGGAACTCAAAATTTTTTTTAAAAAAGAATGTTAAAAATCATTTTTATATATAATTGGGAAAAAATTAAAAGCTCAAAAAAAAGAGAGAGAGAGAGAGAATATTCAGGTACCATACAAAGTCTAGAGGGATCTCTGGCTGATTTATTGATAAATTAAATCTCTTACAAAAGAATAATAGGCATTGTTTCTATACCCAGCAATGGAGAGAGGAAAACAACCTACCTCTGAATCATTTACCCAGAGATAGCTATTGACCGTCTTCCAAATAGCAAAGCACTATTAATATAATGGAGAAAGTTTGATACTGCAATATATTTTACCCTAGGCCCATTACTGTCTAAACTCCAAAATGTATGAATTTAATTTTACACAGAAATAGTTTGTAGTTATCTTCTAGAATTATTGCATTTTTCAGAAATGGAGGAAGTGTGTGTGTGTGTGTGTGTGTGTGTGTGTGTGTTCGAGGGTGCCCTTTCTTGCTTGCTTGCTTGCTTACTAAAACACACCCAGTGAATGGCAGCCATGCATTTCTGAACGGTTTTATAAAAAATTGTCATTGTTTTGTGCATTTTTTTCAATAACTAGGCTGGAAGAAAAGTATATTTCTTGCTCAATTACTTTTGTGATCGTTTCTTAAGCTATGATTAGCTATTTACTGGTTCCTGCAAGATGGAAATAATCTTCTTAAAGCATAACATCCAACGTGTGTACTTTCCTTCTCTCCTCTCCCTCTGCCACCCCTCTGGTTCAGGTTCTCATCTTGTCACACCTAGACTGCTGCCACAGGCTTCTGTTGATCCCCTTAACTCAAGTCAATCCCCACTCCAGTCCACCCTCCACTCAGTTGTCAAATTGATTTTCCTAAAGTGCACCTCACATAGACCCTCCACCATTCAACAAATTCCAGTGGCTCCTTATTGCCTCCGGGATCTAACATAAAATCAATCTTCTATTTAACTTTTATAGCCCTTCATCATCCAGCCCCTTCTACCTCTCCAGTCTTCTTATACCACACTCTCTTTTATGTATTCTCCAATCTAGTGAGACTGGCCTCTTTGCTGTTCCTCCCACATAACATTTCATCACTCATCTCCAGGCATTTTCATGGACTGTCTCTCAAGTCTGCAATTCTCTCTGTTCTCATCTCCAGGTTCTGGCTTCCCTGGATACCTTCAAGTCCCATCCAAAGTCCCACCTTCTGCAAGAAGACCTTTCCAATCTTCTTTAACCTTGAGCCTTTCTCTGAAATTACTTTCAATTTCTCTTGTATAGATCTTGTTTGGACAGTTGTTTATCTACCCTTTTATACCATGAATTCCTTGAGAACAGGGACTATTTTGTTGTTGTTGGCCTCTGTATTTCCAGGACTTAACAGTGCCTGGCACACAGTAGGTGCTTACCATCAATTGGGGAATGGCTGAACAAGTTGTGGTATAAGAATGTAATGGAACACTATTGTGCTATAAGAAATGATGAACAGGCAAGACTTGAGAAAAACCTGGAAAGACTTGTATGGACTGATGCTGAGTGAAGGGAGCAGAACCAGGAGAATGTTGTGCACAGTTACAGCCACATTGTGTGATGACTAATATTGATAGACTTAGCCCTTCTCAGTCACACAAGGATCTAAGACATCTCCAAAGGCCTCATGATGGAAAATGCTATTCACATCCAAAGAAAGAACTACAGAGTTTGAATGCAGATCGAAGCATACTATTTGCTATTTTTTTCTTCTGTTGTGTTTTGTTTCCTCTTTCTGGTGGTTCCTCCTATTGGTTCTAATTCTTACTTACAACATCACTAATGTGAAAATATGTTTAATAGAAATGTATATGTATAGCCTATATCAGATTGTGTGCTTGTCATGGGGAGGAAGGTAGGAAGGAAGGGGGAGAAAAATTTAAAACTCAAAAGCTTATGGAAGTGATTGTTGATAAATCAAAATAAATTAATTAAAAAATATATAAAACACAGTAGGTGCTTAATAAATGCTTGTTGACTTGATTTGTTGACTTTCCAATATTCTCCTCCACAGTTCTCATTTGTATTCGTACTCTTCCCTCTGTCACTCATTTTAAATGCATTTTTTAAAATTTTATTATGTTTTAGCCGAAGCAAAAAAAAGGGGGGGGGTAGCAATCATGGTCTCAGACAAAGCAAAAGCAAAAAAAATTAATCTAATTAAAGAGATAAGGAAGGAAACTACATCTTGCTAAAAGCTACCATAGACAATGAAGCAATATCAATACTAAACATATATGTACCAAGTGGTATAACCTACAGATTCTTTTTTTTGTCAATCAATCAGCATTTATTTAGTTGGTTAGTTGGTTTCCAACATTCACTTATAAGATTTTGCATTCCAAATTTTTTTCTCTCTCCCTCCCCTCTCCCCTCCCCAAGAGGGCATGAAATCTGATATAGGCTATACCTGTACATATCTGTACAATCCCATTAGGCATATTTCCGCATTAGTCATGTTGTGAAGGAAGAATCAGAACAAAATGGAAAAACCGCAAGAAAGAAAAAAAAGAGAGAAAATAGTGTGCTTCAATCTTCATTCAGACTCCATAGTTCTTTCTCTGCATGTGGATAGCATTTTCCATCATGAGTCTTTTGGAATTGTCTTAGATCATTGTATTGCTGAGAAGAGCTAAATCTATCAAAGTTGGTCATTGCACAGCTTTACTGTTACTGTATACAGTGTTTTCTTGGTTCTGCTCACTTCACTCCTCATCAGTTCATATAAGTCTAGGTTTTTCTGAAAATCTGCCTAGCATATAGATTTTTAAAGGAGAAGTTAAGTGAGTTACAGGAAGAAATAGACAGCAAAACTATACTAGTGGACAACCTCAACTTTCCTCTCTCAGAACTAGATAAATGTCTCCTTCTCTCCCCCCTCTTTGTGAATATCTATCCTAATTATACACAACCAGTCTGGGCTCAGGCCATGGTGGGGTTAGGATAGGTGATCCCACATGACTGATGGGTAGGGTTGGGTGGTTGAAAGTAAATAATAAGAAAGCAAAACTCTTGCAGAGTTACACTCTTTGCAGATGATAAGATGATTTACTTAGAGAACCCTAGAGAATCAACTAAAAAACTAGTTGAACCGATTAACAACTTTAGCAAAATTGCAGGATATAGAGTAAACCCACATGTTACCAACAAAGTCCAGCAGAAAGAGATAGAGAGACTCCATTTAAAATAATTGCAGATAATATAAAAAAACTTGGGAGACTGCCTGGCAAGACAAACTCAGGGACTATACGAACATAATTGCAAAACACTTTTCACACAAATATAGATCTAAACAACTGGAGAAATATTAACTGCTCATGAGTAGTCTGTGCCAATATAATAAAAATAATAATTGCATTGAAATTAATTTACTTATTCAGTGCCATAACAATCAAACTACCAAAGAATTGTATTATAAGAGCTAGAAAAAATAATAGCAAAATTCATCTAGAAGAACAAAAGGTCAAGAATATCAAGGGAATCAATGAAAAAAAAATTGAAGGAAGGTGGCCTCACAGTACCAGATCTTCAAACCATATTACAAAGTGGTAATCTTGAAAACAATCTGGTATTGGCTAAATAGTGGTGGATCAGTGGAATTGATTAGGTACACAATACACAGTAGTAAATGACCATAGTAATCAGGTCACTTGCCTGTGGAACAAATTTGTTATCTTGGACTAGAAAGATGACCCATTGTAGTTCTTCTTCAATACCCTATTCCCCACTCAGTCCAGAGTTCTTAGATAATTATTGGAGTATCTGAGGAGCGAGATGGACTGTACTGCTTCCTCCTACTCTGATGTCTTGAACTGGTCTCTCCCCAGTCTTTTCTTGAAGAAAATGTCTATAATGTAGAGGCATGAGGTTTCTGTGTAGTCAACACATCTTCGGCTTCTCTCGTTTCTTATTCCTGACCCATTTTGATATATTTCTCATCATCTTTATGTATTTATACTTTCACATTAAAATCATTGAGATGATAAGATTCTTCAGATGTTCTTGTTTATGGATGACAAAAGTGAGGCAGGGTGACCTAATGAATATAGGGTACGATTTGGAATCAAGAAGACCTGAGTTCATGTCCTGCTTCTTACACGTGCAGGATATGTGGCTATTTAACCATTCAGTGCTTTGGGCATCTCTTGAAGACTATAAATTACACAGAAGTCATCTTATGCATCAGTTGAGGGAGATTCTGTGTTAAGAATTCCCTAAACTGATTAAATCCTGGATCTGGACTCCTCCCACCATAAAAATAAATACTCAACATGTATGGTAAATGGTGACTTTTCTCTTTAGGGGACTATAAGCTATAAATCCAAATACAGATGCAAAGAGTTACCATCAAGTCCTTATGCATAGAATCAGCTTTGGCTCCCATATACCCCAAATTCAGGATAAACCCACTTCACCTAGTTCTTGGCATAGGAATGAGGTAGCTTCCAGGCAGCTAAGTTCCACAGTGGGTAGAGCAGTGACCTGGAGTCCGGAAGATCTGAGCTCAATTCCAGCCTCAGACACTTACTAGCTGTGTGACCTTGGACAAATCATTTGCCTTCTGTCCTCTTAAGTTTCCTCAACCGTAAAATGGGGATAATAATAGCATCTACCTCGCAGGGTTGTTGGAGGGTTAAATGACATATTTCTAAAGTACTTAGCACAGTGTTTGGTCACACAGTAGGCACTTAAAAATGCTTATTCCCTTTCTTTCCCCTAAGACACAAGCATCAGTTATGTTTGTGCATCCTGAAGGGGAAGAGCAGCCCGCCCTGTGCAATGTGGCCTAAGGAATGGGGTTGAGCCAGACACCACCACTTAAAGGATCACTAACTCTGCCATCTGCTATTTCACAGGGATGTAATGAGCATTCTTTTTTTTCTCTCTGTGTGACCTATGAAGTACTTTTAGTTACTTGGAAAAGGGTTTGTTGAAGCAACAACAGTAGGCACTTCTCATTACCAATACCCCATTATAGTAGAGTAGTACTTGATTCCGCTCCTTGCAGAAGTGAGCCAGGATAACCCTCTCTCAGTTTTTAAGAAATAGGAGGGGCTGAGGTTCCCCCTTCTAGGATGCTTCTTCTGGCCTCTAACTGTGATTACATAGCTCTCCATCCTGATGGAGGTGAAAGGCCATGCATTTGAATAGTGAGAATAAATGTTCACTCTTAAATATTTATAACCTCTTCACAAGGACATTGAAAGGACTAATAATTTAATTATTGAAGAGTGCGGTCAAAGAAATTGATGGTGACGTTTGTAGCTCTAAGTTTCCACCAACACCGCTTAGAGAATTTGGCTGATGAAAAGGGAAGGACAGGGAGGGCATTAATAACAATTAGTTTCATGGTTTTTTCATCGCTCACACCTACTGATAAGATAATGAAAAGCACTTAGGGGCTATGTGCTTGGTTGATCTATTCCTCCGAAAGTCAAGACCGAAAAATCAACTCTATAGGTCCACTATCTTCCATAACCTTTTACAATTCTAGTTCAATCTCCAGGATATCTTCTTGGCCAAGCTTTCAAAGCACTGTGGACACGGAGTGAGGACATGTGTTTCCCATCTCATCCCCTCCACATCCTAAACATATAACCACAAAAGGTCACTTACCATCTCCAAGCCTCATTTTCCTCATCTATTTAGATGAGGATAATAATATTTGTGTTACCTAACTATTAAGATAGATGTGAGAAAAGCACTTTGTAAGACTTGAAATTCTATATAACAGTGAGTTGTGATGATTTCTGGTCATCCCAGTAAAGAAGGCAGAAAGCAAATTTTATTATTTGCTTCATAGAGGAGTCAACTGAGCCCAAGATGTTAATTGATTTTCTTTTAGTCATGTGCTTAGTAAGGGTTCTGTATCTAGAGTTTCTTATTTCACTTCTATTTCATTTTCAGGCTGTTGCCAAGTCCCATCAATATTTCCTTAGAAATGTCCCTTTGTTCTCAGCCCTACAACCGCAATCTTCTCATCTCATGGCTAGATGACTGTGATACCTATCTGTTCCACCCACCACTGATCTCCCCACTACCCAGTCCATCTTGCCCACGCCATTCACATGAATCTTCTCAGTGTACCACTTCCCTTATGTCATTTTCCTGCTCCAATCCATTCAATGGTTTCCTACTTTATTATGCCTTTGTTGACCTTTCAATGTACTCCACAAGTCAGATCTCACCTACCTGTTGATTCATTTTCTGACCAATTCAACTTAGTTCATTCCAACAAGCATTTTTCAAACCCCTATTATGTGCAAGGTATTGGCCAGGTTTTAGGACTACAAAGACATTGAAGAGATCTGTTTCAAAACAGATAAACAAACATACATGAAAGTTAATTGGAGGGGAGAGAGAGAGACAGAGCATCAATAATTATGGGGGTAATTGGGGCACCAATAAAGGCTTCAGGGAGGGAAGTCAGATTTGAACTTAATTCTGAAGGAAGTGAAGGATTCTGGATTGGGGAAAGGGGGAGGGAATGCATCTTAGGCATGAGGGACAGCTTATGCTGAAGCACAAATGTGAAAATTTGAATGTTATGTATTGCTAGTAGGTTATTAGTATGGCTAGGACTCCCAGTTAGCTGGATAGTAGGATACATGGGGGAAAGGAAGCAAGAATAAGGTTAGAAAAGTAGATTGGAGACAGATTATGGATGGCAAGCCTGAGGTGTTTGAGAGGAAGCCCCAGGAGATTTTTGAATGAGGGAGCGACTTGGCAACTATGCTTTAGGAAAGATAATTGAACACCTGTGGGAAATATCTGAAAGTAAGGAGAGCAAATAGGAGGGTCTAACAAAAGTCCAGGTGAATGGTGTTGATGCATGGGAGTGGGACAGAAAGGGGTCAGTGCAAGAATTCTTGCATAGTTCAAGTGAACAGGACTCAGCAAATTATTAAATATTGAAGATAAAGAGAGGAAAGAATCCAGGATGGTTCTGAGGTTATGAAGTTGGATAAATGAGAGGATGGTGGTACCCTCAACAGAAAGAGGGAATTTTATTAGAGGGAATGTTTTAGAATATGATGAATTCTGTTTCAGACAGGCTGAGCTTTAACTATTAACAGGTTATCAGCAGGCAGTCAGCTATGTGAGACTAGAGTTCTGGCTATAGATTAGGGCTAGACATGGAAATTTTCATCAAGGTGATAATCAAACTGATAGGAACAGATGAGCTCACCAATAGAGAGAATGCAGAGAAAGAAGAAGGCCTGGAGGCTTTGGAGACACCTGTGCTTAGCGGGTAGGTGATGCGTCATGATCCAGCAAAGGAAACTGAGGAGGAGACAGGCAGGAGAGACAGAGGCAAGTAGTGTCACTGAAGCCAAAGGAGGATAGAGTATCCAAGAGGATAGACTGGTCGAATGCTAAAGGAAAGTCAAGAAGGATTAAAACCTGGAAAAGGTCATTGGGACTCAGGCATTTTGAAATCATGGGGAAAGGGGAAGAAGCATTTATTAAGCACCTACTCTGTGCCAGATGAGCAGCTAGGTGGCACAGTGGATAGAGCACCAGGCCTGGAGTCAGGAAGACTCATCTTTCTGAGTTCAAATCTGACCCGACACTTACTAGCTTGTGACCCTGGGCAACTTGTTTGCCTCAGTTTCCTCATCTGCAAAATGAGCTGGAGAAGGAAATGGAAAACCACTCTAATATCTTTGCCAAGAAAACCCCAAAATGAGTCACAAAGAGTTGGACAGGGCTAAAAAAACAAATCAACCACAACAAAACTGTGTGCCAGACACTGTGCTAAGGGCTTTACAGATATTCCTTCATTTGATCCTTACAACTTGGGCAGTTATGTGCTATTGTCATCCCTTTTTTACAGTTAAGAAAACTGAGGCAAACAGAGGTTAAATGACTTTCCCAGACTCACCCAGCTAGGAAGTATAACGCTGCCTTTGAACTCAGGTCTGCCTGACTCCAGACCCAGTGCTCTATCCACTATACCACCCAGCTGCAAAATGGTCATATTTGAGGTTATCTCAAGTGTTCATTGGCGTTAGATGACATACTGCCATTAAAAAGTTATGTAGGAGATGATGGTTTGAAAGCATGGCAGGGTAGAATGAAAGCTTTCTATTTTTCTTTTTAAAGTGCCTAGTGAAGGGGTCTAGTGCCATCTCTAACATAGACGAGACTGGAAAGTCTGTTTCTGAAACAGCATGACGTGTTCTTCAGTTTGGAGCGCGCACAGCTGGTTCCGATCTACTCACCATACGGTAAGGAGTTGGACAGTTGATTGGCTATGTCACTGGAAGCACTGATCAGTCTGGTCTTAGCCCTTGCTTTGCTCTCTTTTCTGCCAGAGAAATAATGACAAGAAGAGAGTGCCTTGGGCCCTCCTTATCCAAAGCTGACACACGACCTGTTTTTGGATCATGTATCTTTGCTTCTGTGTCTTGTTTTAGGTGAAGAGTATTGATGTGGGCTTCCAGAAGTCAGAAGATTAACCCATAAGAAAGAAATCCAGGAGCTATTTGCTGGAACCTAGGAAGTGAGAAGTAAAGCCCTGAGTGATCTGCCTGACCCAGTCTAAAAATAGGATATATGCAAACTTATCTGCCACCCATCAGCTCTGCCAAATTGGGAAGTGAACTCATTGAGATGAATGCAATGTAAAAACTATATTGAGTTTGCATTCACTCTCTCCAGAGTGGTATAAGGAAGAGTATGTCTCGGGTATTGGGGGGGAAATGCTTGTATTTCTGTGCTTACTACATCTCTAAAGTAAATATCCCACAATAAAAAAGTCATCTTAATTGGGCTAAGGGTGCAAATAACTGGTGGCTAACAGTACAGATGATATGCCAGAACCCCACTGACTCTTAAGGGGTAACTTTAGGACCCCAACAGGGAAATATAGCTGGCTTCACTATGGAAGAATGAGTCCTGAGTACCAATACAAAATTGGAAACCTGAGCATGTTTGTAGGCATCAGGGATGGACCAGCAGATAGAGAAATTGAATATGAAAGTGGGAACAGAATTGATGGGTGGAACTAGCTCCCAGAGAGGGTGAGTAAAGAAAAAGGACTGAAGTAGAGGTGTTAGTTTAGGAAAGGAGAAGAGATATTTTCTTCTGAGATAAAGCATTGGGGAAAAAAATGATGCATGAAGACAGAGAGAGGAGAGAGCTTATAAGAGAAAGCCTTTATTTTCTCAGTAAATAAAGAGGTGGAGTCATCTACTGAGATACCAGGGTGAGGCTTCAAGACGAAGAAGGAGGATTGGGAAAGCCACTCCAAGTAGTGTAATAAACTAAATCAGTGAAGAATAAAAACATTGCCATTCAGCAGTGAAAGCTCAATTAAAATGAGATGACCTTATTTTATCGTGGACCCAGTAAGCAGTTTCATGACTGCCACCAGTGACATCTGGTCACTTGGAAGCAGTAGCAGAGAAGATGGATGGTGGAGGGAACCCAAGTTTGAGGATTGGGAGAGCATGAACAAGAGGACAATGGAGCAAAGGAAGCCCTGGTAGAAGACAGCGTCCAGTTGAATTGACTAGCAATGTGGTCAAGAATGGGGCCAAGCTATGGGAAGAAAGTAAAGCTAGAACCCAGACAATAGACAGGGAGGGATGGTGGGACTAGAGGTCATGGAGAGGACAAAGAATAGATTTAAGAGAAATGAGGCAGAGGGAATGATGGAAGAACAAGAAATTATGATCAAAGTAATTTTTTCTAAAATGTCACTCTCTCCTGCATGAGCTCCAGTGACTCTCTCTCTTACCTCCAGGACCAAATGTAAAATCCAATGTAAAATGTAAAATTCCATCTCTGGAATACTCTGCTACCTCATCTCCATCTCCTGGTTTCCTTGGCTCCCTTCCAAACTCTGCTCAAAGCTCGCCTCTTTTCAGGAAGCCTCTCCTAGTTCCCCTCCCTGTTCATGCCTCCCCTTTCGGACTACCTTCCATCTACGTCGTACATACCATGGCTGTACCTAGTTATTTACATGTCATCTCCTTGAGGATAGAAACTACTTTTTGCCTTTGCATTTCCAGTACTTAACACAGTGCCTGGCATGTAGTAAACACTTAATAAATGCTTCTTCACTGCCTGACTGACAAAGAGAATTTCAGAGTACAGAATCATATAAGTGGTGCAGTCTGAGGTGATGCTGAGGTGTAAGTTGTGGCTATTCCTGTGAGTGGTTGGAGATGCAGGTTTTGAAAACTGAAAAGGTTGATGAACTGGGAGGCTAGGATATTTGAATTGGGCATTAACATGAGAAATGAAGACCCTGAATGTGAGGACAGGTGCTGGTTGTGAAAAGAAAAATTGTGATCCATGTGCTGAACTCCTTTCAGAAAGGAAAGAACATGACTTGAGGGCTGGAAGAACAAGGGATTAGGATCAAATTCCTTTTTTTCTAAAATATAGATCTGACCATGTCTCCTCTTGGTCTGATAAGTTCTAGTGACTCTCTTACCTCCAGGACCAAATATTCAATTCCAAGGGATTGGACAGGGTTATATCAACCATCAGACAGAGCAGTGGTTAAATAAATGGTGGCCGATGGGGCAGCTAGGTGGTGCAGTGGATAAAGCTCCGACCTCAGAGTCAGGAAGACCCGAGTTCAAATCAGACCTCAGACACTTGACACTTACTATCTGTGTGACCTTGGGCAAGTCACTTAACCCTGATTGCCTCACCAAAAAAAAAAAAATAATGATGGCCAAGGGAGGGCACAGAATTGCCATTGGGGAGGAGTATGCCAACTCTCTCTTATAGCCTGCGATGGTGGGAGACATCAAAGGGAGCCAAGGATGAGTGGTTATAAGGAATGATCTGGGTTTCATTAAACAAGAGGAAATAGAAAGCATGTGGGAAGAAGAGGTCTAGGGGAATTTGTTCCTGAGAGAGAAGGGGATTCCAAGGACAAACTGGAAGAGGTAAATAAGTCAAAAAACAACATATGGGCAAAGGGTTGTCCTTGAAACAAAGTACCCGGAAATGTCTAGCAGGGGGTAGGGATGGCATTTGTACATGCCCATTTGTTTCAGTGATCCCTAGAAAGAGTTTTGACATTTAAACGTTTTTCCTGATTGGAAAATCTGGATATTGTCATTTCGAAACAGCAGTTACCTTTGACAGTGAGAGCTATGAGAAGATTCACAGTTCAAGCCCAGGTTACACCCAAGATCCAACTTTTCCTTGTGGAAATTCAGCTCAGTTCTGGTCTTCTCATTTTTTCCAGTAACTACCTTTTACTGAAACCCTCTACAAGTCAAAGTCACCCTTGGCAGTTTATAGGAGATTTTTTTTGACTACACATAACAGCACCAAGCTTTTTTGCATAAACAATTTTATGGATTCTTCACTGAACATTTCATACATAATTTATCTCCTGCTGATTTGTTAAGGTCGTAACTGGCCAATCTATAACTAGAATACTACGTAGGTGGAATGCCAAGGAAGTGATTTTACTTGTTTTACTCTTCCTTGTGAAATGTCCTGATGAAGAAGCACTTAACTTTTTGAGGTCTGATTAAGTGATTGTAAAATAATATTTTACAATTATTCAAAATACATGATTTTGATTCTAAGAAACCAATATAGTAGCACATATATGTATACATATACATATACATATATATATAATAGAAAATAAATAAAGAAATATCTCTTAAGCTGTAATAGCTCTACAGGAATATCTGGAGGTGCCTTATAATAATAATACTCATGATTATGCATGCTTTGCACTTAAAGTTTGCCAAATGCTTTATATACATCATTTCATTGGAGCCTTCCAGCCTTCTACCTTCAGAAATAGGTACTATGGGTATCATTATCACCATCTTATAGAAGAAGAAACAAATTCAGAAGAGTCTTTGTCCATAGGTAAGCAGCTAATATCAGAAGGATTTGAACTCAGGTGAAAGCAACATAAAGTAAAATAGATAAATAAATAAATACATAATTGGCATGTTAGCCTCTTGGCTGGCTGTCAATTGTTTACAAAAGTTTTTGCTTCTCTCCTGGGTGGGACACGTATACTTAGCTATGTAAACAGAGATGTTCCACTTCCTCGCAAGAGCTAGCCCTGTGTGGTAACTCTAA
The DNA here is from genome assembly GCF_900497805.2 of Vombatus ursinus. Classification (NCBI taxonomy): domain Eukaryota; kingdom Metazoa; phylum Chordata; class Mammalia; order Diprotodontia; family Vombatidae; genus Vombatus; species Vombatus ursinus. The sequence goes on along the minus strand of NW_020954587.1, from coordinate 3,706,637 downwards.
ACATTCTTTTAAGAGTAGCTAGAATTCTGTTTTTAAAGATACCCAACTGCTGCCTTCCCGGAAGGCCTGGCGAGTAACTGCAGAGTTTGGCCATGGTTAAACTGCCTCTTAGGATTATTACCACCCCTTCCTCCACAACAGAACATCCGGTCTGTCCTACTGGCATTCTTAATAGTTTAATCCATTTAGGAGGAGAATTATTTGGCCTTGCTGGTTGCCAAGGACTGTTGTGTCCTTCCAAAAGGACGTGAAAGCAAGCTGTATTCACTGCCTAGCCACTCACTCAACAGGTCATTATGGGGAAAACATTTTTGTAAATCTTAAACTGCTATACAAATGTGATGTTATTAGTATTATTATTTATTACTATTACAGATCTACTCAACAGTTGATAGTGGGTGAAATTTTAATGTGTAGGTAACAATCCACTAGGCTATCACAAATAAGTCACATAACCTGCTTTGTGAGTTCTGTTTTCTTATGCTGAAGTGGCAAACCCCAACAATTGCTAAATAAATGCTCAAATTCATTCACTAAATGACAGTTTAAAAGTATAAGCTAAACACAAACCCTATTGAGCTTTAAACAACGAGGCAAAAAAAAGGCACAAATGACAAAGCTTCAATATTGTATGGATTATATGGAATTATAAGGGCAAAACAATATTGTACAATCCACCTATTGGCTACATTAGGGAATGGGTCTATTCTTTGATCTCCTTCTTCCTCTCCCTCCACCTCCCCATGGACTAGAATACACTGTTGCTGCAAAATATTTTTCCCCCTTGGAAAGAGCCGAAGCATCAGAATGTAGGCTTCTGCAGCTGTGGTGAGTAATCCGTCAGCAGGGAAACCATGACAGCCTGCAGTGGAGATGAAAAGAGAAAGAAAGAAATTAATATACATCAGAAACGAATGTGGCACGAGAACCAAGTGGAGGGAGGAAAACGGGCCTGGGATAAAAATGAGCTTTCTCAAGCAAATCACAATTCAGACTGTGCTTTGTCAAGATGCTGAAACATCTGTAATGATAAGGGGATGATTCTGTGCTATATTTGTTTTTATGCAGATGAGGAAAGGTCAAGATGGAGCAGACTGGCCCAGTACACAGGCAATCCATGTAGCTCCTAAGGAATAATTCTAGGGTGGAATAGAGAAAAAGTAGATGCTAGAGTGCTGTCCAGGAGTGATGTTTGCGACCTTGAGTGAAGCTTGAGTAGTGAGGTTCTATGGGTCATCACACGCCCACTGTCCACTATGGTACTTACTATAGCCAGGATGGATCAAGGGAAGTTTGAGGGGAGTCAGATGAGGATCAGCAAATTTTCTTGAGGTTGGCGAGCCTCTTGGGTTATTGTGTATAGAGTGATGAAGCAGACAAATGGCTTGGGTTAGAGGCCTCATCTGAGGCTTTCTAGCCTTGCAATTTTGGGCACTAGTCCAGGGTTATAGTGAGGGTAAAAGAGATGGCACATGTGGAAATGTTTGGAAACTGTAAAGTGTTATATAAATGCCAGGTGCAATTCAACAGCACTTACTGTCAGCTTTCCTACGAAAAGTTGCAGTGGTAATAGCTTCTCTTCAGTCTGCCTCTCGATTTTGGAAGGCTCATCTCCCTGCTATCCACCCCAGTCATCTCTTGATTTTTGGCTTCAAACCTCTAATATATACCTATCCCTGACCTATACACAGTCTATCTGTTCATGTCTTGGTTTAACATTTATGTTCCTGTGTTTTCTCTGTAATTGTTTATCCATAACTTTCTTGGTTTGTAAACCCCTTCCTTGAGGGGAGCGGCAGGTTAACAAGATGGCGCAGTGGATAGAGAGCAGGGCCTGGAGTCAAGAAAACCTGAATTCAAATCTGGACTCAAATGCTTACTAGCTGTGTGACCCTGGATGAGTCACTTAATCCTGTTTGCCTCAGTTTCCTTATCTGTAAAATGAGCTGGAGAAGGAAATGTCAAACCACTCCAGTATCTTTGCCAAGAAAACCCCATATGGGATCGTGAAGAGTTGGACATGACTGAAAAATGACTCAATAAAAAAAGTGAATGTTTTTCATTTCAGTTCAGAGGAATCACAAGGAACTAGAATGGGCAAGGGATTTTAAAGATGGTTTAATCCAGAACTCATTTGCAAATTAAAAAAAAAGAGAGAGGGAAGGAACAAACATTTCTATAGTGCCTATTATGAATCAGGCATTTTGCTAAGCACTTTGCAAATATGATCTCATTTGATCCCCACAGACCCTGGGAGGTAAGCGCTGTTATCTTATCAGGTGAGGAAATTGAGATAGACGGAGGTTAAGTAACTTGCCCAGGGTGACACAGCTAGTGTCTGAGGCTGGTTTTGTATTCAAGTATCCCCAACTCCAAGCTCAGGTGTCTATCCACTGTGAGACCTAGCTGACTGAGTCAGAGCTGGGATGCAAGCCCATGCCTCCAGAATACTGTGTTCCTTACAAAATTACACGAATTTAAATTTTGTTTTAAAAATTTATTAAATACTTTATGTTTGTAGAGCAGTGTTCAAGGTGCTGCGGGAGGTAAGAGTTCAGATAAGACATGATTCTTGCCCTCATGCAATTTAGTTTACTAATAAGATAAGTTGTTGTTAAGTCATTTTTCAGTTGTGTCTGACTCTTTGTGATCCCATTTGAAGTTTTCTTGGCATTTTTTTGAGGAGGAATGTTGCCATTTCCTTCTCCATCTCATTTTTTGCAGATGAAGAAACTGAGGAAAACAAGATTAAGTGACTTGACCAAGGTCTCAGAGTTAGTAAGTGTCTGAAGCCAGATTTGAACTCAGGAAGACTCATCTTCCTGACTCCAGGTCCAGCGCTCTATCCACTGTTCCACCTGGCTGTCATAAGACAGAATCACAAATATGGTGCATAATAATATAAAATATCACATGACAAATACATTAGAGTGGTATATAGCCAAGTAGTAGGTGAGAGCATTATATGGTGGAATAACTCTTGAATTCAAAATCTGTGGATCCACATTTAGATCTCAACTCTTTCACTTATTACCCATATTACTTTGGACAAGTCATTTAACCTTTCTCTCTTCATCTGTAAAGACATCATCAGTGGATAGGACACCAGGTCTGAAGTCAAGAAGACTCATCTTCCTGAGTTCAAATCCAGCCTTAGACACTTATTAGCTACATGACTTTGGACAAGTCACTTAACTCTGTTTGCCTCAGTTTCCTCATCTGTAAAATGGCTGGAGAAGGAAATGGCAAACTCCTGCAGTATCTTTGCCAAGAAAACCCCAAATGTGATCACGGAGAGTTGGGCATGACTGAAAAACAACTTCATCTGTAAAACGAGAGGATTGGACTAGATGTTTTCAGTGGTCCATCACCATTCTATATCCTAGGGGAAACATCTTTGAGGTCATCTAGTCCAGCCCCTTTATTTTATTGATGGTCAAACTGAGGTCCAGAAAAGTTAAATGACTTGCCTAAAGTGACACAGTGAATGGAAGAGACAAGATTTGAACTCAGGTCCCTGGTCATCACTCTTTTCATGCGACACCAAAAATATTGAATATAGGATTAGGAAAAGCTTCGTGGGGGAGATGTTTTATTAAAATGGCAACAATACTTATGGGATAATA
>NW_020954587.1:3683261-3703001 GCF_900497805.2 Vombatus ursinus | reverse complement strand
ATTAAAATGGCAACAATACTTATGGGATAATATATTTAAAGTATTAGTAAAAGTTGATTATTTTGTGGGTGACCTGCCTATTACATTATGTGAAACATATAACCTCTTTTTATTAGTCCCAGGAATCACATCTCATATTTTTTAATGGCTTCAGAAATGAGCAGTTGGGGAGTTCTATAGAATGCGACTGATTTTCTACACTATGTTGCTGTGTGTTTTTGGCACTTTCTGGAATAAGATTTCTACTGGGTTGTTCAATTGTCTTACGCTTCATGGTCACGGTAAAATCTGCTGGCAAGGGAACAAACCCATCTGCGGTCTCTGTAAGGACTGCTGACTCTGCCCTGTTTTGTCCCTCAGGGACAGGGAGATGCCTGCCTTCCTTCATCACTGGGAAAAGCCAAGCAATCTCATTGAGTAAAGAGATGTGTTAAGGTTCAGAGCAATGAATGTCAAACTCAAATAGAGGTGGGAGTAACTAATCCATACACAATGATCTCCATGAGGCTACATACCGACTGTTTTAAAATGTCATAGTATCCATGCTTTATTCTATTTTAATTTTTATTTATCTATGTTTTGTTCAATATTTCCCAATTACATTTCGGTCTGGTTTCGCCTGCACTCAGGAATGTTGTGGGCTATGTGTGGTTCGTGGGCCATGTGTCTGATACCTCTAGTTAGAGAATAAGGATGTTATTTGGGTTAATAACCACTTTGGGATGGTTAGAGTCTATCTCGTTGAATCAAAGATTTAGGGCTGGAACTTAAATATCCTTAGATCAACTCTGACATTTCATGCATGAGGAAAATATAGATGAGGCCCAGAGAAGGGAAATACTTTGGCCAAGGTGACATAGATAGTGAAGGACATACAGAGTTTGGATTTTATCCATATCCTCTGGTTCCAGACCCAGCAATAACTCCATTCCACCATATTGGCAGGGAAATGGTCAAAGGGTCAAAGTTTTTCATTGTATAAGAAAAAAACTGTAAGCTTTCATGACTCAAATGATCCTAATGATTTGTTTAGCTGAGGACAATATGTCTTTTCGAATGTGGACTAGCTATGGATCAATAAAACTACATTGTATGTATGTACTCACAAACACACACACACACACACACACACACACAGAAGCATAGACTATTATGGTTGGGGCAAAAGAGTTTACAGTACAGTGAATTGAATGTGCCCAATCATGCCCAGCTATGCAGTCAAGTCAGTTACTTTGCTTTAAAGCAGTTACAAGCACTTGAAAATCAGTTCTTTATCCTCTTTTTACAAAATACCATGTATTAACTAGGAGAGGTATCTCAGCATGGGGGCTCAAACTGAGATTTCCCTTCCATTTTTCCTGTTCAAATGAGACTACACACAGAGCTTACCTCTGCAGAGAAGCTAGAATTGGGCCCTTAGACTATTACCTATAAATTTTTAGCAAAGCTGGTACTGATGGTGGTTTTGTGTACCAGGCCTGAGAAGAATCAGGTGGGCCATGTTTTCTCCCAAGTGTAATTAACTAAAAATGTTTTTAATGCAATAGGGCTTAAATATGTTATTTCTCCTGCTAAAAAACAGCCAATCTCTATAGAAATATTATTGCAGCATGCTTTATTATTTTCCAAAATTCCTTTCTGAATGTTTAAGGAAGACAAAGTTAAAAGATCATTAAGGCTGTATCATCATTGGTGTTCCAATTATTTTCTGACAAAAACAAAAGCATTTGTTATGTCTCTCCTTGCATCATAGAGCTAATATGGTTAGGGCACACATTCTACTTTTTGGAATTGAGATAATTGTCTGCGTCTAAGACTGGCAAGAACAAAAGATTATCCTTACTATCTAGTGCATAATTTTAGAACTTTATAATACCGAAATTCTCCCTTTCATGCAAGGGCATCCAAAATTTAGTTCCAAAAAGAGGGATAGTGGTGCAAGTTGAGCATTTATTATATCTTGATTATAACATTAGGATGAGATAGACAACATAGTATAATTGTATAGTATAATGCAAGGGTTCTCAATTTGTTTATGTGTTATGGACCTCTTTGATAGTTTTGTGAAGCCTTTGGAGACCTAAACAGAATGTTTTCAAATGTATAAATAACATACATAAGAATGCAATGGAAATCGATCAGAGTGAAACTAAAGATGTTTTTTTTTTCCACCCAAGTTCATGGACTACTGACCCCTCTCTGAAATCTATCTACAAATCTATGGATAGGCTAAGAACTCCTGATATGGTATTGGACTTAGAGTAAGACCTGGTTCCAAATTTTGTTTCTGACACTGAGTAGATAGTGTGTGACTATCTCATCAACCCTTAGGCTAAATAGACTCAGCTTAGTTCTTACCATGATTGTCCATTTCCTGTTTTCAGCTTCTGGAAATACAAGTGACCTTGGACAATAAAATACTTCATCATCAACTTCTTCTGGTTTTCTGGGCAAGCAGTGTAAAAATGTCCAGTTGGAAGCAGCAACTCCAGCCGTCTAAGAAAAAAAAAATGGTGGAAATGGTAGATGAGAACTTGGCACACTTTGGCTGAGCAGACCCTGTGTGACAGGTACACTTGAATATCTTAACATCTGGTTGGTCATTCAACAAGACACAAGGCTGGAAGTGTCTCTAAAAAGGCAGTACAAAAAGGAGATCTCTGAATCTTACGTGTGTGTGTGTGTATTTGTGTGTAATTTTAATTTGCTCCTTGACATCAGGAACTGTTCATTTTTGTCTTTGTCTATCTCAAAATACCCAGCACAATGCCCAACATATAACAGGTACTTAGTAAATTCTTGTTGATTTAGTAAGTGAGTTGTCTTTATTCCCATGGAAAGTTTTAAGTCACTAAAATGTATGATATATCCTCTGTTAGAAGAGATGATCTTATGGCTAATGTTAGTTGATACAGTGAATAGAGAGATGGGCCTGGAGGAAGATCTGAGTTCAAATCTGGCCTCAGATACTTACTAGCTATGTGAGCCTGGGCTAGTCACTTAATCCTGTTTGCCTCAGTTTCCTCATCTGTAAAAATGAGCTAAAGAAACCTCTCCAGTATTTTTACCAAGAAAACCCAAAATGGGATCACAAAGAGTTGGGCACAAATGAAAATGACTGTATGACCAATTGCAAGAGACATATCCAAAGCTCATCCAAAGAAGATTGTTTTGGTCATCATCCATGGATCTAATCTCTAAATATTTGATTTTAGCCTTTTACATACATTTAGACATAGCAGTTAAAATAATTCAGAAAATGAGTACTTAGATTATAGTTCAGATTGTTTTCCATTTTCACCCTGGTTATTTTAATTTTATTTAGTAGTTATTTCCTGAAAATTACATTTTAACAGTTATCACCTTTGCTTTTCCCTTACATAAGAAAAAAAATCACATTTTTACCATCTCTCCCAATCTTAGAATTGATGCTTTTATGTAAATTAAGATTTGTATAGTCCTTACTAGTTTAGTTCTAAGTTCAAAACTTTTTTTTCCCTGAGTCTCCAGAAATACTAGTGGAGTGGCATAGAAAAAGATATTTCATTTATTTGTGTGCTCTCTCTCTCTCTTTCTCTCTCTCTCTCTCACCACTTATATAGCATTAAGCTGAATATATAGAGAAAAATGAAAATAGTATTAATCTAGGAATTAAAGGACCTGAGTTCTAATCTTGGTTCCACTACTAATTGTGGGACCATTGGCAAGTGATGTCAACTCTTTGGGACTCAGTTTCATCTCCTGTAAAATGAAGGATGTTGGACCACTAGATAGTCACCAAAACCCCCTCCTGTTTTAAAATCTTGTGCTTTTCTATTCCTCAAATCCCCTGTTCCAGCACCAGAGGGATCCCCTGGAATTTGTGGCCAGCTTGGAGTAGGGTCATCTAATGATCTCCCCATATGTAAACATAGATTTATGAGAGGGAGTATAGAACAGTGGAATGAGCCCAGACTCTGGAGTCACTTAATCTCTCTGAGCCTCTTTCTTCATTTGTAAAATGAAGGGATTGAACTAGATCTCTGAGAATCCTTCTAGGTCTCTAGATCAAGGGATCTTAATCTGGGGCCCATGCCTTCCTTCCCTGCCCAGGCATCTAATGATAGATTTTAAAAGGACCATAAAATTAGAAAACAATCATATCTGTATTTCATAATAATTGGTTTCCTTTGTAATCCTACTTATTTTATTTTATATATTTAAAAAAAACATTATTATTCTCTGAACGGGTTTCATCAGTCCGACAAAGGGGTCCATGACACAAAACAAGGATAAGAACTCTCAGCTCTAGAAGCAGGAGAACATTGTTCACAATAACAGCAATAATGTACGATATCAACTGTGAATGACTTAGCTCTTCTCAGCAACATGCTGATCCAAGACAATTCTGAAGGACTCATAACTAAAAATACTACCATCTCCAGAGAAAGAACTGATGGAATCTGAATGCAGATTGAAGGATACTTTTTCTTTACTTTATTTTTCTTGTTGTTTTTGTCTGTGTTTTCTTTTACAACATGACTTACAGGGAAACATGTTTTGCATGACTGTATATGTATAATCTATGTCAAATTGCTTGCCTTCTCAGTTGGGGGGGAAGGGAAGGGAGGGAGGGAAAGAATTTGGAGCTCAAAATTTGAAAAAAAAAGAAAGTTAAAATTGTTTTTACTTGTAGTTGAGGGGAAAATAAAATATTGAAATAAAAAGAGCTCCCAGCTCTAGTTCTATAATCTTTTGATCTTAAGCCCCAGCTCTGCCCATTTAACTACCTGTGTGACCTTGAACAAAGGGTACCAGTTTCCTCGTCCATAAAAGGAGTTGATTGTATTAGGCTAAATCTAGGATCTCATGTTGATTCCTTCTAGGGAGATCCCTTCACCAAACTTGGCATTAGATTTCCTTGGAGGTCTTTAGGGAGTACCCTAAGATTAGATCAGGAGTGCAGCTGAAGGTATTCCACTTCCTGGAATGATCCTGGAATAATCCATTTTGATACACATGGATTTAAGAAAGCAGATATAATATAGAACAAGACTACAACAAGAGGAAAATTACAAGAAATTATATGGCTCAAAAAGTGCCACTGATGTATTTTTTTCAGTCTCCTAATGTTTTATAATGACACTTTTTTAATAATTGTGAACCATCTGGGCTCCAGCTTTGCTGCATCCATCACAAAAATTTCTTTGCAAAGGGCACAACTAAACTGAGAAAGGGCAGACAAAGAGTTCTTTGTGGAGAGGAAGAAGACGCCCTGTTCTACCCAAAGTGAAGCAGTAATTTTACAATTCTTGCCTTTATAAATGGAATTAATGAACCTATAGAGAAGCATCCATTTGTACCTTCATTGTTATCTGGTAACCTCGAAAGTCTCGTAGCCGCTTATTCTTCTCCTCCTCTTGCCCCATGCTTATCCACGTGTCCGTAATTAAGACGTTGCTCCCTTGTGCTGCTTCCATTGGATCAAAAGTCAGAGACAACTTGGTACCATGCTAGCAGAGATGCATGAGTGGATTAAACAATGACGCTTGAAATGCGAAGACCAGACAGACAGACAGATAGGTAGATAGATGATAGATAGATAGATAGATAGATAGATAGATAGATAGATAGATAGAGTCATAGATATAGATATATAAGTCCATCATACCTCTTTAGCATATTGCTCTGCTAGTTTGGTGATACCAGGATCTGGTTCATAGCCCTGTAAAAACCAGATTGAATTGTTAGTTTGCGTGTGTGTGTGTGTGTGTGTGTGTGTGTGTGTGTGTGTGTGTGTGCGTGTGTGACACATATGGGTTTCCTAGGAGGTCATCTTTCATCGGCGGATGAAACAGATTAGGCGGCAAAGTAAATGCCCACCTCACAAATGACCTATTCCATGATTCTTTCAAACAAGGTAAATAAACATAATGGACCAGTCCTCCCCAACAAGATGAGATGGAATAAACTCTTTGCAGGAAAGAAGTGTGAACCTTGCATCTGATGCTATAAATTACCACACTTTTTGGTAGCTCATGATTATTAAGGGGAAGCTAGGTGGCACAGTGGATAGAGCACTGGGTCTGGAATCAGGAAGACTTGAGTTCAAATCCAACCTCAGACACTTACTAGCTATGTGATTCTGGGCAAGTCACTTAACCCTGTTTGTCTTGGTACCTTATCTGTAAAATGAGCTGGGGAAGGAAATGACATACCATGCCAGTATTTGAGCAACAACTATAAATATTTATTAAAACACTTGATGACTAATATAAATCCAAGTAACCTGGACATTTCTAATATACAAGATACTATAGTTTTAGGTTTTCTAACCTTAATGTTGCTTCTAAATTATTTCAGAAATGATCCAGTTCTCCCACCTAGATTGATAAGACAAAACATTTTGCTTTTTCTTACTAGCTTGTGTTAATCCCCCCGCCCCCTTTAAAACCTCCATGGGAGGTTTACTTAATACACCAGCCTGATTCTAGGCTATGTTTCAAAATAAATTGTTTATTTTTATTTAGTAACAAAGGTGATAATAATGATTGGGAAGTATAGACTCAAAACAGTTATAGAGATTCCCATCAATAAATGACTATTTTGAAGGGAGTAGAATTAAAGAGGTTCCTAGAGGTTAAGAAATGGAATGGGGTTCTCCGATGCTGCCATCACTCTAATGGCTCTCTCTAATGGCTCACTCTAATAGCATCACTCTAAGGCTGCCACTGCCTCATTGTTGTTTAAGAGTGTCCAAGTCTTTGTGACCTAATTGGGAGTTTTCTTGGCAAAGAGTGGTTTGTTATTTCCTTCTCCAGCTCATTTTATGGATATGGAAACTGAGGTAAACAGTTAAGTGACTTGCCCAGGGTCACACAGCTAGTGTCTGAAGCCAGATTTGAACTCAGGAAGAGGATTGTGCCACCTAGCTGCCCCTGTCATTGCCTCACACCTGGATCACTGGTTTGACTGCCTCAAGACTCTTCCGCACTCTAGTTAGTCCGTCCTCCACTCAGGGGCTTAAGTAATCTTCCTAAAGCTTAGGTCTGATCTCATCACCTCTTACCCATCCCAAACCCCTCTCCCCTCACTATAAAACTCCAAAGATTCCCTATCACTTCTAAGATCAGATATAAAATCCTCTTGTTAGCAAGCAAAGTCTTTCACAACCTGGACTCTTCTGCCCATTAAATTGTGAGCTCTTTGAGAGCAGGGAATGTCTTTGCCTTCTTTTTTTCCTATTGCCAGCACTTAGCACAATGCCTGGCACATAGCAGGCATTTAATAAATGTTTATTGACAGACTCACCTTTTCAGTCTTCCTCCACTTGGCTCTTCTCCTCTCCCTCCTCCTCCTGCCCACCTTCCCTACATGCTTTTCCATTCAGGGATACTGGCCTTGTCGCTGCTTTTTGCATAAGATGCTCCATCTCCTGATTCCAGGCATTTTCATTTGCTAACCCTCATGGCTGGAATTCCATCTCAACCTCCTGGCTTCTCTGGCCTCCTTTAAGTCACAGATAAACTCTCACCCTCCACAAGAAGTCCTTCCTGCTCCTCCCTAATACCAGTGCCTTTCTTCTGTTGATTATCTCCAATTTATCCTGAATATAGTTTTTCATACATGTTCTTCCCCTGTTAGACTCTGAGCCCCTCAGGGACTGTCTTTCACTTTTCGTAATATTTCTAAGATATAGCGCAGTGCCTGGCACAGAGTAGGCACTTAATAAAATGCTTACTGACTGATCATCCCAAGATGACAATCAATATGTGTTCCAAGAACAGCTGAAGAGGTTTGAAAATGAGAAAACCATCCAATACAGGATGGTTCAGAGCACAATCAATAGTAGAAGTTCTCATACTCTATCTTGGAAAGCTGAAGTCTTTACTGACCCTTGTATGCAGACAAAGGTGAAGACTGATTATCAAGCTCATGTCAGTCAAACTTTTCCGTATTTACAATAATATAAAAATTGCTATCAATCATAGGTTATGGCAAAGTTTAAAAAGCATAGTATACAGACTGGACCTGTGATTTCATTAAGATAGAGAACTCCGGCGGGAGGATGGATACTCGTCCCTACAGATAGAGGTCAGCACATTCCTGGCAACTTATGGTCTTAGAGAGGTGCCTAGAACATTGGAAGGTTAATAATACTAATACTAATAATATAATTGTTATATAATTATTATTTATTAAATAATTATTATAATAATAAGCAGCACTTATATAGTCTTTAACATCTGCTGAGGACTTCACAATATTATCTTAACTGAGCCTCACAACAACCTTAAGAGGTTGGTGCTATCTTTATCTCCATTTTACATATGAAGAAACTGAGGCAAGCAAAGGTTAAGTGATTAGTTATGGGTCACCCAGCCAGTAAGGGGCAGCTAGATGCTGCAGTGGATGGAGTGTTAGGATACAGTGAATCTGGTCTCAGACATTTAGCAGCTATGTGACCCTGGGCAAGTCATTTAACTCTATCTGACTCGGTTTTCTCATCTGTAAAATGAGCTGGATAAGGAAAGGGCAAACCACTCCAGCATCTTTGCCAAGAAAACCTCAAATGGGGTCATGAAGAGTCAGATACAACTGAAAATGACTGAACAACAACAACCAGCTAGCATGAACCAGAGGCAGAATTTGAATTCGGGTCTTTTTGGCTTTGAGGCTGGCTCTCTGTTCCCTAACAAAACGACTTTTTAAGTTGTTTTGCTTTTCCATGTAAGCTATGCTAAGTTGGAGTGATGCAGGGAGGTAGATTAATTATGGTCATATAGGCCTTTCAGTATTTGGTAAGGCAATAAATCTTCTGGCTTTATCTTTAAAGAAAGCAGAACTGCTAATAAATGCTGCCTTGCAAATTTATGGAGCCATTCCAGCACTATTTGAATTTCCAGAGGATTAAAAAAACAAAACAAAAACCAAACATAACAACAACAACCAAAATTCCTGGCTAAAAATTTAGCTAGTTTTTAATGTTCTTTATCATTTAAATGAGTTTCTGCCACAGAACAGAGCTGTAATTATTTTTAATACTGGATTTTTTTTTCTTTCAACTGATAAAAGACCTTTAACATCCAATAAAATTTTTAAACTCCAATTTTTCCAAATAAAGCATTTTATAAATTTAATCCATGAGAATAAATATTATATATGTATATTTTGTCAATAAAAACAAACCTAACAATAAATCTTGCACTTAAGCAGTAGTTTTCTTCCAAGGACTTTTTTATTTTTTCCTTCACATTGAATATGGGCATTATCCTTACCTCTGCTCCCCACTTTGTCCCCTGCTTCTCTCATAAACTTTTTCAAATCCAGATTCTACCACTTATTTAAGTTTATGTTGATAGTACAGGGAATATCACCTAGATATCTCTCAAACCTACTTTGACTGTGAAGTTTCCAATAGGTGCATTCCTCATTTTGTCTGGATAGAGTGCTAGGCCTGGAGTCAGGAAGACCTGAGTTCAAATCTTGTCTCAGACACTTACTAACTGTGTGACCCTGGGCAAGTCACTTAACTCTGTTTGACTCAGTTTCTTCATCTGTAAAATGAGCTGGAGAAGGAAGTGGCAAATCACTCCAGTATCTTTGCCAAGAAAAACCTAAATAGGGTCACGAAGAGCCTGACATAACTGAAAGGACTCAACAACAACAATAACAACAAAAACAACAACAACAACGTGTCATTACTGTGCTGGCCCAGTTAGTGCAGAGATAATAATGAGAGATGATGTATCTTGGTCCAATTTCAACTATTGTGCAACATTACATACACTTCACATTTTCGGTCATGTGTGACTGAATGTCTGGACCCCAAGAAAATGATAAGTTTCTATTCTAGACAGAACAGCGGGGACTTTTTTTTAAAATTTTTTTTTATAACACAGTAGGCTGTAGCAAAGATTGCAGCTATATGACAGCTAAATTACACAGCTTTGCAAGGAATCAATTCATGTACCCAGTGTAGACAGCAGTGCTAGTGGGGGAAATGGTTGCACTTTATTACTTTTAGACTTCTCTTTCATTTGTCAATTCAATAAGCATTTCTTAGGTATGTACTATGTGAAAAGCACTCTGTAAGGACCCAAAGAAAAAAATGAAAACTAGGTCCTGCTTTTAAGGAGTTTACATCCTCTTCAGGGACATAAAAGAAAAGATATGGGTTCAGAGGTGGTACCTAATCTAAAAACCTTGAAGGAAGCTCAGAATTCTAGGAGGTAGAGGTTAGCCAGTCCTGCATTTATGAAGCACCTAGTATGCTAAATTCTGGAGATAAAAAGAAAAGCAAAAAACAAAAACCAAAACAAAGAAATCTCCCCTCCAAAATAAATAAATAAATAGAAACAAAAACCCAGTGTCTCAAGGACCTCACAGTCTAATGGGGGAGGTAACATGTACAAACAACTTATTACAAACAAGCTATATATAAGATAAATTGGGGGGGGCAGTGGTGAAGAAGCCAAGGTTAAGGAGAACTGGAAAATAATTCTTGCAGAAGGTGGAACTTTAGCTGACTTGAAAGAATCCAGGGAAGCCAGGAGGCAGAAATGAAGAGCATTCCAGGCATCAGGGACAGACAGTGAAAATACTTGGAGTCATATAGATGAACTATATCTCATATATCAAACGGAGTGTCATGTGAAAGAAACAGGTCACTGGATGGAAGAGTATGTCAGTGGGGGTGGGGAGGAGGGGAGTGAGATGTAAGAAGACTAGAAAGGCAGGAAGCAGGTTATGAAGGGCTTTGAAAGCCAAACAAGGGATTTTATATTTGATATCAAGGATGATGCCCATGTTGTGGGGCTGAGTGACGAAGTTAGTGGCACCCCCAGCCATAATAAGGAAGTTGGGAAATGAGGAGAGTTTGAGGAAGAAAAATAATTCACAACCAGGTATCTGTCTGATATTTGATACCTGGAGGTGGCAGGGAGCCACTAGTTTATTGAGTATGTGTGTGGGGGGGGGGGGAGTGATGTGATTAGACTTGCACTTTAAGAATATCATTTCAGTAGCTGAGTAGAGGAGAGTGTGAGCTGATAAAGACCTGCACCAGTGTAGTGGCAATATCAGAACAGATGGGAACATGTATGAGACATATTACAAAAGTGGAAATGAGAGACCTTATTGGATATGGGAATGAGAGAGGGAGAAATCAAGGATGACACCTAGGTTGCAGGGGTAGGAGACTAGGAAGTTAGTGGTACCTCCATCAGTAATAGAGAAGTTTGGAAGAGAGGAAAATTCTAGGGGCATGGGGGAGAATAATTCACACCCAGGCCATCTGATTCAAAGCCTAGCCCTCTTTTCACTGCACTAGATAAAATGATGCGATCCATTTGCCTCCATCATATATCTTACGTGTCTTTCTCTTATCCTTGTGGGTGTCCTACAGTTGATGTAGTTCATCTATAGCTCCTGTCCCATGGAGCCCATTGGTAACAGTCAGGTTGGTGTAGTAATAATAGCTAAAACGTGTATAATGCCTTAAGGTTAGCAAAGAGGTTTACAAATATCTCATTTGATCTTCAAAATAACCCTGGGAGATAGATGCTATTTATATCCCCATTTTACTGATGCAGAAACTGAGGCATCAGCTGGTAAGTGTCTGAAGATAAATTTGAACTTAGCTCTTCCTAACCTTAGGCTCTATCTAGTACACCATCTATCTGCCTCTTTTGTGGATAGAGAGCTGAACCATAGTCAGAAGATTGGGATTGAAATCCTGTCTCAGCCACTAATAATGTGATCATGTATGTGAGTCTCTTAGAATTTCAGAGACTCAGTTTTCTCATCTGTAAAATAGGGATAATAAAATTTTGTACTGCCAACTTTACAGAGATGTTGTGAAGAAAGTACTTTTTTTTTGCAAGATTTAAAGTGCTATATAAATGTGAATTATTATTATTCAACAACTATTATGTTTTTATTTCCAATAAAATACAAATTTGAATCATAGGGCTTCATGATTTGGGAGCTGGATGAGACCATAGAGATTATTTGCTCAATGTCTTCATGCAGGGTTTGCAGAATTTAAATGACTTAAATAGGTACTGTTTCTATCCCCATTTTACTGATGCAGAAACTGAAGCATCAGCTAGTAAATGTCTGAGGTCGGATTTGAACTCAGGTCTTCCTGACTCCAGGCCCAGCATTCTATTCACTGAGTCACCTTGCTGCTCCAATGTTATTTTAAGAAAACAAATTATCCTCCCCTGCCATTAGCAGACATCTTTGCCTACCTTGGGTGTAGCCACCTGCAGATTCATTCCAAATTTAGCGGCACTCATCATGATGGAGTGAAGAATATTGTTCCCATCACCGATCCAGCTAAGCGTGAGGCCTTTCAGATAACCATAATGTTCCTGTAAAACAAGTGATGTAAATAACAAACCACAGCTAGGAGGTGACATAGGGAAACTCAGCAATTTGAAACGCTGGGTTTTCTTCTCTTCCTTTACCTCTCCCCCTGAAAATAGAAGAAACATTTCCCGCTCAGATCTTAGCCACTTGGTACAAGATACTGTCCATGTCCATATCAAGACCCATACTCTAAAATGTCATTTCAGATTTTAAAAAATCCATGATATAGGCATTCACTCTGCTACTGCAGATTACAGCTTTTCTGTGCCTTAGTTGAAGGTTTCATGAGTGGCCATGGCTGACAACTTATCACTTTGCAGACAACCTATAAATGAGCCTTTCTGAATTTAGCTAAGCTGGTCCTCAGATAACAGACATACAATATATAGTCTGTTACCAGGTCCATACTGGAAGTCTTTCTAGCTTGGAAGGACAGCTATTGATAGTCTCTGAAAACAAGGGTCACCTCTATATCTTAGATTAAAAAGAACAGTTAAATCACAAAATTATCATTGGAAAAGGAGTCACTATTTAAAATATTTCCGTAGTGTGAACCCTGCACTAATCCTTTTCCACTCTAGATTATGACTTAATGTGCTTCTTTGCACCCTGGAGAATCATGGCATCAAAGCACAATCCATCCTAGTTCAATTAGATATGGATAAATAACCCCTCTTCTTATAGTAATAACTCCACTACCTGATAGTGACTAACAAGAGGGTTGTGTATTTTTTTTCATATCCAATGTCACCCTTGTTTTTTCATACTATTTTGATTGACTTTATGAGATAGCAGGTTGTTAACCACACTGTGATTTTTGGAGGACTCTCAGGTACCATGTACTCTTATTCTCCTTTGACCTAGAGATTCTCCTGGTAGGCATATACTCCAAAGAGGTCATTGAAAAAAAGAAAGGCTCCACATACATCAAGATATTTCTAGCAGCACTTTTTGTGTTAGCAAAGAACTGGAACCAAAGTATTGTTGTTGCTGTAGTTCAGTCATTTCAGTTGTGTCTGATTCTTTGTGACCTTATTTGGGGTTTTCTTGGCAAAGAAGTGGTTTGCCATTCCTTCTCCAGCTCATTTTACAGATGAAGAAACTGAGTCAAACAGGGTTGAGTGACTTGCCCAGGATCATACAGCTAGTGAATGTCTGAGGCCAGATTTGAACTCAGGAAGACTCATCCTGACTCCAGGCCCAGTGCTCTATGCACTGTGGCGCTACCTAGCTGCCTCTCAACTAAAGTGGAGACTCCTCAATTGGGAAATGGCTAAACAAATAGTGGTAGGTGAATGTAATGTAATAATTATTGTGCTGTAAGAAATGATGACTACAGACAGGCATGGACTTAAAAGAACTGATGCAAAGTGAAGCAAGCGGAACCAAGAAAATATACAAAACGACTACAACAATGAAATTGGAAAGAATAGCAACGTAGAACAATTGCAGAAGTGTTACAAAATTACAAAAAACAAGCTTGTCTCCAAAGAGAAGATATATCAGGACACCTCCCCTCTCCTTTGCATAGGTGGGGGATCAATGTGTGTGAAACACTACTTATAATGCCAGATTTGTGTGAGTGTGTGTGTGTGTGTGTGCATGTGTGCATGTGTGTGTGTGTGCATGTTGGTTGGTTTTGTTGTATTTTTTCTCTTCTTTTTTAAAAAGGTATTTGTCATAAAGAATTGATCTTTGGAAGGGAGAGGATTAGGGAGTAAAGTGGGAAATCTAGGTGATGGAAAAACAAAAGCTATCACTAAAAATCCATTTTAAAAAGAGAAGAGACTCAGTTCTCTTAAATCCCCTTAGCTTTAACTGAGCATCACTTATCACTCCTAAACAACAACATAGACTTTTGTTGATCAGCAGCAGAGTCAGCAAGAGCCATTACTGGCTGACCCAAAGATGATGGAGAGCTTAGACATCCAGGAACACCAGCGAAAAGGAGAAAGAGTGGTGTCTTTTCTTTACTTTTTTTGGCAATTGGGGTTAAGTGACTTGCCCAGGGTCACACAGCTAGTAAGTGTCAAGTGTTTGGTCAGAGGCCAGATTTGAACTCAGGTCCTCCTGACTTCAGGGCCGGTGCTCTATCCACTGCGCTACCTAGCTGCCCCAAGAATAGTATCTTTTCCCAACATTTTTTACATGCCTCATCACCACTTCTTGTGAGGGACTGTCTGATGTTGGCTACTGCCAGGTGGATGTTGTGGCAAGATCGGGGTAAGATCTGGGTATTTGGAAGTACTGAGGCAGGGGCTGTGGTAGGCGGAGTTGTGGTGAACTGGGATGGGCTGGATACGGAGAAGCCCTGAGGCAGTGGGCAGTGCTATGTGAGATAAGCTGGGGAAGGATCAGGATACAAGGAAGTAGCGGAGCACGTGCTCCTGAGGCTGGGGGCTGTGCCACGTGGGAGTGGGACAGCAGAGGACAAGTTCCCTTTGCTTAGTCCCCTCCCTAAGTGCAACATCAACCCCAGACGCCTCCTTCCTGTGTCCTTCCTGACTTCCTGGGTCACGTACCTTCCCTTTGTGTAGCACTGACCCCAGACGCCTCCTCCCGGGATCTGGGCCTGACTCCCTAGGTCACGTACTCTTTGTCTATGCACTAATCCCAGACGCCTCCTTCCTGTATCCGGTCCTAGCCTCCTGCATCACTCCCTCTCCCTTGGTGCACTAAACTCAGACAGCCCCTTCTGGTATCTGACTCTACAATCATTGACTAGTAGGCGGGCTGAGGAGGAGGGGCTAAGTAGGTACTTAGGAATGGTCGCAGTCGGGAGCGCGCTCTCTTTGCTCCTGTTCTGTTGCTATGGCCTTCCTGCTTGGCCTTGCTGCAATGGCCTCTGAATAAAGCTCGGGTGTTGGCAGCCTCCTCATGGGTCATCTCTGTGTGTGTATCCGGGTAGGCACCGAAGACTGGTAAATATGACTCTGGCAGCCTGCTCCTTGTAGGAGGAGAGTGTACGGCGTGGCCGGCACAAGGTCGGCGCGGCCGGTACAACTTCTGTTCACATTAGTACAAAATTCATGCAGAAAGCCTTGCTAGGTACATACTATATAAACTTACACTATTTCTATTTCTCATAAACAAATGAAATTTATTCAGGTCTTAACAGAAGTACATAACCAAGGTCAGTTTAATGACAGGTATGTCTGCTGCCTGGCCTTATACACATAAGGCTAACCACCTGTATGGTCTAATTTTTAACGTTTATATAGTGTTTACTTGTGCCAGGCAGTATGCTAAGTAAGCACTTTATAAATATTATCTCATTTGATCTTCACAACAACCCTGAGAGGTGGGTGATGTTATCCCCATTTTACAATTAAGAAAACATAGGCCAACAGACTTGCCTGAGGTCATACAGTTAGTAAGTGTCTGAGACCAGATTTGAACTCAGGTTTTCCTGACTTCAGGCCCAGCACTCTATCCACTGCACCACCTTCAGTGATCCTTTACTTAAAATTATATCCTTAGCAGCTTACAATTAATGCTTGTAATTTTGGCATTGGAACTGCATGTCTTTGCATTAAGCCCTTGTGTTTTCAGAAATGTTTGTTAAAGCACAAATAGCCCAAGGGAAAGTGGTGTACTCCTCCATAATCAGTCACTAACATATTATCATTGGTTGGTTCATCAGATTAGCTCATGACAAGAAGGAGCATTAGACAACTAAATTGGTATCAAGAAAATTCTGCAGTAGCAGGTCCAGGGGAGGCCGTGGCAGTATATCATAATAGGCTCTAGGGGCACTTAGAAGTACTCAGCACCTAGGTGGACAGCAGTAGAGATGACAGAAATGGAGACAGGAAAAAGCCTCAGGCAAACTTCAGGTACGCTAATACAGGCATAGAGTTTTTCCTCTCTTCATTGGCTAAATGAGTCCTACAAGGGGAACTTTTTGGTTCCTTCTACTTAGAAGTCATCTTAGCAGCCCATGAGCAATCAAGATTTTTCCAGCTGTTACATGTCTAGAAACAAGTGGCTGCTACGAATTAGATGAATTTTAAGATTCAGGAAGACCGACCACCCCCTTAAAATATGTTAATTGCACCATTCTAGAGTCATTTAAACTTGCTTCAAAGATAAACGTTTCACAAAAGGGCTGACATCTTATCCAAGTTTCCTTCCAAGCATAGCATCAGACTGGATAGAATGCCCATATTAACATTAACACCTGTTCAAGGACTATAGATTTAGAGTGAAAACGGATGTTGAAAATCATCATATCCAATCATTTTACAAATGAGGAAATTCAAGTTAAGTGTTTTGCTTAAGGTCACATTAGTAGTATGTAACAGGGCCATCTCCTCCAGATCCAATATTATATCATGCTTGTATTCAACCCAAGCAGTCAAATATTTTTATATCCTCATTAGTAAAATCAAAGTTTTTTTTTTCATACTGCCACTAATAAAAAGTAATTGTTTACTGGTATTTGAATTATCTTTTTAGGGGGGTTATGTCTGAAGGGAGAAAGATGAAAGCCACCAAAGAGATTCTTTTCATACTAGGGCAGAGGTTCTTGACCTGGAATCCATGAACTTGTATTTGTTTTTATTTTCCTTTGCTTGATTTTTTGATGAATATATTTCAATATAATTTGTTTCCTTTTTAATCCTATGTATTTGGTTTCAAGTGACTGAGGAATAATTCATTTGAAGACAACAAAAAGAAATATTTTAAATAGCAGCATACCTGGAGAGTGAGGTAATCAGCCAGAATTTGGATAGGATGGTACATCTCTGACAATCCGTTGACTATTGGTACTGAAGCTTCTTTGGCCAAGTGGTCCAAATCAGAGTGTTTATATACACGAGCCAGAATGGCATCTGTCATACTAGACAGCACCCTATAGGTAGCAAATATAAAAGTTAAATAAATGAAGGTATTCTGAATGCATAAAGGATAATAAGTAATGAGAACCAGATGTACCACTTAACAGTACAGTAGTAAGACCTGTCTCAAGACCGATGTTTAAAAGTTGCCAGGAGGAAAGCGAACTTACTCAATGAAAAGTCTCATTTTGCTCAACAGAACATGATTTTGCTCTGATACGTGGCTGTAAAGTAGCTTAAAGTAGATTGCTGGCACAGCAAACAAGATAGTAATTGATCACTTATAAAAGACAAGAAATATCCAGTCACCAACAAAGCCAGGGAATTTGAAGAGACAGAAGCTGCAAACTTT
Source organism: Vombatus ursinus (assembly GCF_900497805.2). Lineage (NCBI taxonomy): Eukaryota > Metazoa > Chordata > Mammalia > Diprotodontia > Vombatidae > Vombatus > Vombatus ursinus. The sequence goes on along the minus strand of NW_020954587.1, from coordinate 3,685,454 downwards.
TAATAGTAAAAAACAAAAAACAGACAAACAAAAAACAGAGAACATTGAATGTTGCTATACTGATATGTAGCTGCTACCTTTGATTTAAGTTATCACACAAATGAATATTTAATTTTATGTCAAACGAAAACTATGGCTGCTACTGAATATGGAAGCAATCTCTCTTCTAAGTTCTGCAGACAGAATGACTATTAGCACCTAAGGTTGCTTCTGGGAAGGTTAGAGAAATAATAGAAATGTACTTTAATTCAATCATGGCCATAAATACAATGTGTCAGGAAAGCTGAACAAAAGTCTATCTCCATTGTTTGCAAAAGCCATGTGAGATCTCATTTCTCTCTCGTGCTCTCTCTCTCTCTCTCTCTCTCTTTCTCTCTCTCTCTCTCTCTCTATCTCACACTCACTCACACCCACATGGATAATAGCAAATAACAATCCTCTAGATAACACAAAGTCTCAGGTCAACCCTCAAAAGCCTATTTAATTCATTAACAACTTTGAAGTATAGTGGTAATACTATAGAATCTAACTGCCATGTTTAATAATGATCCTGTGGGAAATGAACTTGGGATTGCATCTTAGAATGCAAAGAATGCATGTCCCTGGCTGGCGACTCCTTTCTTCCCCCATCATTCATTTGCCAAGCAGTGGAAATGGGACCTACTCCAACCCCAAGGAAGTAGTAGTAATTCCCATTCCAGGGGGTCAAAGGTTAAGGAGTTGAGGGGAATCAAAAGTTTCTCTTTCTATATATCCCAAGAGATAATCCAGTAAATAAATAAACATTTATTTAGTGTTTACTATGATCCCAGCATTGTGCTAAGCACAATGCAAACAAGATGCAAAAGACACTCCCTGCCCTCAAGGAGCTTACAATCTTATGAAAGAGACAACAAAACAATAAATAAGTACAAACAAGCTATTCTATCTTGCCAGACTTCCCAGTAATTCTACTTTATTTCTTCTAAGGCCCCTAGGAATTATATCAATAAAACACTTTCCACAAAGTTTTCAGTGAAATAACACTATAGTCACTAAAACTATAGTTCCATATAGAAACTCTACCATGTGAAAGGTGGCCACCTCATCTTTCCTACTCTAAAACTTTTCTATGGCTCAAACTCTATGAAGCAGTGGTATAAGGACTGGGTTGATAGACAACAAATTACCAATTTGGAAAGAATCCAGAACAGCTTTTTAAAATGTTTTAATATTTACCCCTCAGGACCACCCCCAACCCCGAAAAAAAAAAAAGATCTGTTATGAGTAAATGGACACCCTCCCCAACCACAGCTAAATGGTCATTTGGTCATTTTCAAATTATCTAAAATTAATAATATTGTAATTATGTATAGTCTACTCTTTATAATATTAATAATAGAGGTACTCTGTATCCAGGATATGCTTGATTATCACTTCCAGTTATCAACATGTGGACAAATGATACTTTCAGCAAGAATCTAGAAAGTTTTACCTCACATACTCACACAGGGACTGAAATCAAGACAAGAAACTAAAGTAAGGACGTGTTTCCATTGTTGCTGGAAAATGAAGGCAAGAACTTCCAAAGAGAAAGACAGATTTTGAAGTGAATAAAGAGTTAAAGATGGTATTTGAGAATAGAATTTGTATTCCCAGACCATAAATGTAGGAATGACAGGCTCTTAACCAGGAATGAAGTGCTCTTAACAAGGGCTAGAATAATAAATTTGCCTGGAATCTTGCAAGTTTAATCAAAACAGTTTAAGCTGAAAAGACAGGGAAGAAAGAAAACCATTTCTAACTACTGAGATAGATATCATAAATAGCAACTATTATATAGGGAGAAGAATTGCAGAATAATAATAATAGTATTATTATTAATCAGCATAATAATAGCTAGATCATTTACATAGCACTTCAACAAGTGTCATCACATTTGATAGAAGAGATGCATAGAAATTCACAGGAGACAAAAATCTAAATAAAGGAGCCAGCAATAAAACCCATTACTTTAGATGTATATACAAAAAGGTACAAAGTATGAATAAGAAGCAAGATGAACTAGAGATCCTATTAAAAGGAGATAAATGTGATCTCGTAGGTATCGCTGGTGGAATGAGAGCCATGGCCAGGATATGATTTTGGAAGGGTATGGTTTATTTATACACACACACACACACACACACACACACACACACACACACACACACA
>NW_020954587.1:3680988-3683251 GCF_900497805.2 Vombatus ursinus | reverse complement strand
ACACACACACACACACACACACACACACACACACACACACACACACATACACACACCCTATACAGATTATACATATGTATAAATATACATAAATATATACTTATACGACAGGGCAGCTAGGTGGCACAGTGGATAAAACACTTGCTTGGAATCAGAAAGACTCATCTTTCTGAGTTCAAATCTGGCCTCAGGCACTAGCTGTATGACCCTGGGCAAGTAACTTAATCCTAATTGCCTCAGTTCTGTAAAATAAGCTGGAGAAGGAAATGGCAAACCACTCCAGTTTCTTTGCCAAGAAAACTTCAAATGGGATCACAAAGAGTCACGACTGAAATGACTGAACAAATATACATATACTGGGGGAGGTGTGCACACACACACACACACGTAAGTATATGTATTTATACAGCGTCATCAAAACATACAACAGACAACATAGATAAGTAAACAGAGTTTCTGAGAAATGAAATAACTGCCCAGAGTCACATAGACAGTGTCAGAGGTGATATATAAACCTCATCACTTTTCACCCTCTAATACTGTCTTTCCATAGCACCCTATGCCTGTAGTTTAACAAACATATGCTAGTTGAGACCCAGAAAGGCACAAACACTTGATGAAAATCTCAGAGGCCAGCAAGTTGTAAGGGTAGAAGTTGGCTTTGAATCCAGAGCTCTTTCCACAAAACCACAGATATTCTGAGTACATTATGCTTATGGCATTCAACTGATTTACCAGTCCAGTTACCCTGTGAGAAAAGGCAACGAAGTTCCTATTTCTAATGAAGTCAGGCCAGCTTTTAGTGATCATTGCTTCCCTTTCTAAATGTTCACAAATATTCATTTTAACAGCATGTTGTAGAATTTTGTCAAGAATGGAAATCAAGTTTATTAGTATATAATTTGCAGATTCCACTTTTTTCCCGTCATGACATGTATCGTTCTCCAGGTCTAGGGTGCAGGCCTCCCTCATTCTCCAAGATCTTTCAGAGATCACTACCAGAGTCTCAATAATTACATGTTAGTTTATTCAGTACCCAAAGATAGTTCAAAAGATTGCTTTTCTTGGCAGAGAAACCAGAAGCAGAATGATTTAAGTACCTCAACCTCCTTACAGTCATCCATTACCATCCTTCCCAAGCAGCGGTCCTATCCTGTTTTTGATCCGCAACTTTTATTCCCAACACAAACCTTTTTAAAAGCCCTTTTTTCTTGTCCTTGGCTTAGATACTTTCTAACTGTGTAACTTTACGCAAGTCACTTAACCCTGTTTGCCTCAGTTTCCTCAAATGACTTGGGGAAGGAAACAGCAAACCATTTCATATCTTTGCTAAGAAAACACCAAATGGGGTCAGGAAGAGTTTGATACAACTGAACAACAACAAAAAAACTCATTCTTGCTTTTAAAGCGACTTTAGATATTGTGTTGCATTTGGGACATAATTTTTGGGATCATAAATTTGGAAGTAAAAAGATAGCCTAATCTAACCCCCTTGTTTTGCAGATGAGGAAACTTGGGCCCAAAGCAGTTAGATGACTTACCCAGTCTCACAGGCAGCAAATGACAGAAGTAGGATCTGAGCCAGGTATTCTGACTGCGTCCAGTGCCCTTTCCACTGTGCCATGTGGATTATTTTACTCACGAAAATCTACTTAAACATGAATATCATTACACTCAGAAACTTTAATATTGTCCTCTCTGGGAGTCTGGTAACCTTTTTCCCAAGGAATACATTGAACCTCTTTCTAGATCCAAAAATTTTACAGTGGTCTTTGTCCAAAAGCACTAATGTTCTGACCTAAAAGGGTGCTTATGAGGTCTGCAGCTGACATAAACTTGGAAGGCACAGCTAATATCCCAGATTATGAAATCAAGATCCCAAACAATTTTGACAGGATAGAATGCTGGCTAGATATCAACAATATGGATTCAACAGGGATAAATGTAAGGGAGTGAATTGGGAACTAAATACAATGGAAATCTAGAGACTTATTTTGTTTCATTGTTGTTGTTGTTGTTGTTTTACCAACTGTGCTACCATGTACCTTGAGGATATTAATTAGCCTTCTATTGACCTTCAGATCTTCCTATTAAAATTAGTTAAGTGGGGAAAGGGGCAGTGTAGCAAGGAATGGGTGGTTGCTAAATAGAGCTATAAAGTCCCTTGTAGCTCTATGATCTCCAGGCCACCAGTTAGGTTTTTTTTTTTTTTTTAGGAAAGAAAGAAAGAAAGAAAGAAAGAAAGAAAGAAAGAAAGAAAGAA